>NW_027445629.1:342243-684487 GCF_035582795.1 Mycteria americana | reverse complement strand
GTTTCGAATTTGGCAGCCGGGCTCTGCCAGAGAGAAATACACAGTGTTGCCCTTTACGAACGAAAGCTTTTGCAGAACGCGAGTGTCTGTCTACCAGCGAATGCAGTTCCAAGGGACAGTGAAAACCAGCTACAGCTTTCCGTGCTGGCAGCTTTCCTGTGGGCGCAATCGCTGGACGTTTCCAATTTGGCAGCCGGGCTCTGCCAGAGAGAAATACACAGTGTTGCCCCTTTACGAAAGAAAGCTGTTGCAGAACGCGAATATCTGTCTACCGGCGAATGCAGTTCCAAGGGACAGTGAAAACCAGCTACAGCTTTCCGTGCTGGCAGCTTTCCTGTGGGCGCAATCGCTGGACGTTTCGAATTTGGCAGCCGGGCTCTGCCAGAGAGAAATACACAGTGTTGCCCCTTTACGAACGAAAGCTTTTGCAGAACGCGAATGTCTGTCTACCAGCGAATGCAGTTCCAAGGGACAGTGAAAACCAGCTAAAGCTTTCCGTGCTGGCAGCTTTCCTGTGGGCGCAATCGCTGGACGTTTCCAATTTGGCAGCCGGGCTCTGCCAGAGAGAAATACACAGTGTTGCCCCTTTATGAACGAAAGCTTTTGAAGAACGCGAATGTCTGTCTACCGGCGAATGCAGTTCCAAGGGACAGTGAAAACCAGCTACAGCTTTCCGTGCTGGCAGCTTTCCTGTGGGCGCAATCGCTGGACGTTTCGAATTTGGCAGCCGGCCTCTGCGAGAGAGAAATACACAGTGTTGCCCCTTTACGAACGAAAGCTTTTGCAGAACGCGAATGTCTGTCTACCAGCGAATGCAGTTCCAAGGGACAGTGAAAACCAGCTACAGCTTTCCGTGCTGGCAGCTTTCCTGTGGGCACAATCGCTGGACGTTTCGAATTTGGCAGCCGGGCTCTGCCAGAGAGAAATACACAGTGTTGCCCCTTTACGAACGAAAGCTTTTGCAGAACGCGAATGTCTGTCTACCAGCGAATGCAGTTCCAAGGGACAGTGAAAACCAGCTACAGCTTTCCGTGCTGGCAGCTTTCCTGTGGGCGCAATCGCTGGACGTTTCGAATTTGGCAGCCGGGCTCTGCCAGAGAGAAATACACAGTGTTGCCCCTTTACGAACGAAAGCTTTTGCAGAACGCGAATGTCTGTCTACCAGCGAATGCAGTTCCAAGGGACAGTGAAAACCAGCTACAGCTTTCCGTGCTGGCAGCTTTCCTGTGGGCGCAATCGCTGGACGTTTCGAATTTGGCAGCCGGGCTCTGCCAGAGAGAAATACACAGTGTTGCCCCTTTACGAACGAAAGCTTTTGCAGAACGCGAATGTCTGTCTACCGGCGAATGCAGTTCCAAGGGACAGTGAAAACCAGCTACAGCTTTCCGTGCTGGCAGCTTTCCTGTGGGTGCAATCGCTGGACGTTTCCAATTTGGCAGCCGGGCTCTGCCAGAGAGAAATACACAGTGTTGCCCCTTTACGAACGAAAGCTTTTGCAGAACGCGAATGTCTGTCTACCAGCGAATGCAGTTCCAAGGGACAGTGAAAACCAGCTACAGCTTTCCGTGCTGGCAGCTTTCCTGAGGGCGCAATCGCTGGACGTTTCGAATTTGGCAGCCGGGCTCTGCCAGAGAGAAATACACAGTGTTGCCCCTTTATGAACGAAAGCTTTTGCAGAAAGCGAATGTCTGTCTACCAGCGAATGCAGTTCCAAGGGACAGTGAAAACCAGCTACAGCTTTCCGTGCTGGCAGCTTTCCTGTGGGTTCAATCGCTGGACGTTTCGAATTTGGCAGCCGGGCTCTGCCAGAGAGAAATACACAGTGTTGCCCCTTTACGAACGAAAGCTTTTGCAGAACGCGAATGTCTGTCTACCAGCGAATGCAGTTCCAAGGGACAGTGAAAACCAGCTACAGCTTTCCGTGCTGGCAGCTTTCCTGTGGGCGCAATCGCTGGACGTTTCGAATTTGGCAGCCGGGCTCTGCCAGAGAGAAATACACAGTGTTGCCCCTTTACGAACGAAAGCTTTTGCAGAACGCGAATGTCTGTCTACCAGCGAATGCACTTCCAAGGGACAGTGAAAACCAGCTACAGCTTTCCGTGCTGGCAGCTTTCCTGTGGGCGCAATCGCTGGACGTTTCGAATTTGGCAGCCGGGCTCTGCCAGAGAGAAATACACAGTGTTGCCCCTTTACGAACGAAAGCTTTTGCAGAACGCGAATGTCTGTCTACCAGCGAATGCAGTTCCAAGGGACAGTGAAAACCAGCTACAGCTTTCAGTGCTGGCATCTTTCCTGTGGGCGCAATCGCTGGACGTTTCGAATTTGGCAGCCGGCCTCTGCGAGAGAGAAATACACAGTGTTGCCCCTTTACGAACGAAAGCTTTTGCAGAACGCGAATGTCTGTCTACCGGCGAATGCAGTTCCAAGGGACAGTGAAAACCAGCTACAGCTTTCCGTGCTGGCAGCTTTCCTGTGGGCGCAATCGCTGGACGTTTCCAATTTGGCAGCCGGGCTCTGCCAGAGAGAAATACACAGTGTTGCCCCTTTACGAACGAAAGCTGTTGCAGAACGCGAATGCCTGTCTACCGGCGAATGCAGTTCCAAGGGACAGTGAAAACCAGCTACAGCTTTCCGTGCTGGCAGATTTCCTGTGGGCGCAATCGCTGGACGTTTCGAATTTGGCAGCCGGGCTCTGCCAGAGAGAAATACACAGTGTTGCCCCTTTACGAACGAAAGCTTTTGCAGAACGCGAATGTCTGTCTACCAGCGAATGCAGTTCCAAGGGACAGTGAAAAGCAGCTAAAGCTTTCCGTGCTGGCAGCTTTCCTGTGGGCGCAATCGCTGGACGTTTCGAATTTGGCAGCCGGGCTCTGCCAGAGAGAAATACACAGTGTTGCCCCTTTACGAACGAAAGCTTTTGCAGAACGCGAATGTCTGTCTACCAGCGAATGCAGTTCCAAGGGACAGTGAAAACCAGCTACAGCTTTCCGTGCTGGCAGCTTTCCTGTGGGCGCAATCGCTGGACGTTTCGAATTTGGCAGCCGGGCTCTGCCAGAGAGAAATACACAGTGTTGCCCCTTTACGAACGAAAGCTTTTGCAGAACGCGAATGTCTGTCTACCAGCGAATGCAGGTCCAAGGGACAGTGAAAACCAGCTACAGCTTTCCGTGCTGGCAGCTTTCCTGTGGGCGCAATCGCTGGACGTTTCGAATTTGGCAGCCGGGCTCTGCCAGAGAGAAATACACAGTGTTGCCCCTTTACGAACGAAAGCTTTTGCAGAACGCGAATGTCTGTCTACCAGCGAATGCAGTTCCAAGGGACAGTGAAAACCAGCTAAAGCTTTCCGTGCTGGCAGCTTTCCTGTGGGCGCAATCGCTGGACGTTTCCAATTTGGCAGCCGGGCTCTGCCAGAGAGAAATACACAGTGTTGCCCCTTTACGAACGAAAGCTTTTGCAGAACGCGAATGTCTGTCTACCAGCGAATGCAGTTCCAAGGGACAGTGAAAACCAGCTAGAGCTTTCCGTGCTGGCAGCTTTCCTGTCGGCGCAATCGCTGGACGTTTCGAATTTGGCAGCCGGGCTCTGCCAGAGAGAAATACACAGTGTTGCCCCTTTACGAAAGAAAGCTTTTGCAGAACGCGAATGTCTGTCTACCAGCGAATGCAGTTCCAAGGGACAGTGAAAACCAGCTACAGCTTTCCGTGCTGGCAGCTTTCCTGAGGGCGCAATCGCTGGACGTTTCGAATTTGGCAGCCGGGCTCTGCCAGAGAGAAATACACAGTGTTGCCCCTTTATGAACGAAAGCTTTTGCAGAAAGCGAATGTCTGTCTACCAGCGAATGCAGTTCCAAGGGACAGTGAAAACCAGCTACAGCTTTCCGTGCTGGCAGCTTTCCTGTGGGTTCAATCGCTGGACGTTTCGAATTTGGCAGCCGGGCTCTGCCAGAGAGAAATACACAGTGTTGCCCCTTTACGAACGAAAGCTTTTGCAGAACGCGAATGTCTGTCTACCAGCGAATGCAGTTCCAAGGGACAGTGAAAACCAGCTACAGCTTTCCGTGCTGGCAGCTTTCCTGTGGGCGCAATCGCTGGACGTTTCGAATTTGGCAGCCGGGCTCTGCCAGAGAGAAATACACAGTGTTGCCCCTTTACGAACGAAAGCTTTTGCAGAACGCGAATGTCTGTCTACCAGCGAATGCACTTCCAAGGGACAGTGAAAACCAGCTACAGCTTTCCGTGCTGGCAGCTTTCCTGTGGGCGCAATCGCTGGACGTTTCGAATTTGGCAGCCGGGCTCTGCCAGAGAGAAATACACAGTGTTGCCCCTTTACGAACGAAAGCTTTTGCAGAACGCGAATGTCTGTCTACCAGCGAATGCAGTTCCAAGGGACAGTGAAAACCAGCTACAGCTTTCAGTGCTGGCATCTTTCCTGTGGGCGCAATCGCTGGACGTTTCGAATTTGGCAGCCGGCCTCTGCGAGAGAGAAATACACAGTGTTGCCCCTTTACGAACGAAAGCTTTTGCAGAACGCGAATGTCTGTCTACCGGCGAATGCAGTTCCAAGGGACAGTGAAAACCAGCTACAGCTTTCCGTGCTGGCAGCTTTCCTGTGGGCGCAATCGCTGGACGTTTCCAATTTGGCAGCCGGGCTCTGCCAGAGAGAAATACACAGTGTTGCCCCTTTACGAACGAAAGCTGTTGCAGAACGCGAATGCCTGTCTACCGGCGAATGCAGTTCCAAGGGACAGTGAAAACCAGCTACAGCTTTCCGTGCTGGCAGCTTTCCTGTGGGCGCAATCGCTGGACGTTTCGAATTTGGCAGCCGGGCTCTGCCAGAGAGAAATACACAGTGTTGCCCCTTTACGAACGAAAGCTTTTGCAGAACGCGAATGTCTGTCTACCAGCGAATGCAGTTCCAAGGGACAGTGAAAAGCAGCTAAAGCTTTCCGTGCTGGCAGCTTTCCTGTGGGCGCAATCGCTGGACGTTTCGAATTTGG
Source organism: Mycteria americana (assembly GCF_035582795.1). NCBI lineage: Eukaryota > Metazoa > Chordata > Aves > Ciconiiformes > Ciconiidae > Mycteria > Mycteria americana. The sequence goes on along the minus strand of NW_027445629.1, from coordinate 679,491 downwards.
CAGCCGGGCTCTGCCAGAGAGAAATACACAGTGTTGCCCCTTTACGAACGAAAGCTTTTGCAGAACGCGAATGTCTGTCTACCAGCGAATGCAGTTCCAAGGGACAGTGAAAACCAGCTACAGCTTTCCGTGCTGGCAGCTTTCCTGTGGGCGCAATCGCTGGACGTTTCGAATTTGGCAGCCGGGCTCTGCCAGAGAGAAATACACAGTGTTGCCCCTTTACGAACGAAAGCTTTTGCAGAACGCGAATGTCTGTCTACCAGCGAATGCAGGTCCAAGGGACAGTGAAAACCAGCTACAGCTTTCCGTGCTGGCAGCTTTCCTGTGGGCGCAATCGCTGGACGTTTCGAATTTGGCAGCCGGGCTCTGCCAGAGAGAAATACACAGTGTTGCCCCTTTACGAACGAAAGCTTTTGCAGAACGCGAATGTCTGTCTACCAGCGAATGCAGTTCCAAGGGACAGTGAAAACCAGCTAAAGCTTTCCGTGCTGGCAGCTTTCCTGTGGGCGCAATCGCTGGACGTTTCCAATTTGGCAGCCGGGCTCTGCCAGAGAGAAATACACAGTGTTGCCCCTTTACGAACGAAAGCTTTTGCAGAACGCGAATGTCTGTCTACCAGCGAATGCAGTTCCAAGGGACAGTGAAAACCAGCTAGAGCTTTCCGTGCTGGCAGCTTTCCTGTCGGCGCAATCGCTGGACGTTTCGAATTTGGCAGCCGGGCTCTGCCAGAGAGAAATACACAGTGTTGCCCCTTTACGAAAGAAAGCTTTTGCAGAACGCGAATGTCTGTCTACCAGCGAATGCAGTTCCAAGGGACAGTGAAAACCAGCTACAGCTTTCCGTGCTGGCAGCTTTCCTGTGGGCGCAATCGCTGGACGTTTCGAATTTGGCAGCCGGGCTCTGCCAGAGAGAAATACACAGTGTTGCCCCTTTACGAAAGAAAGCTGTTGCAGAACGCGAATGTCTGTCTACCGGCGAATGCAGTTCCAAGGGACAGTGAAAACCAGCTACAGCTTTCCGTGCTGGCAGCTTTCCTGTGGGCGCAATCGCTGGACGTTTCCAATTTGGCAGCCGGGCTCTGCCAGAGAGAAATACACAGTGTTGCCCCTTTACGAACGAAAGCTTTTGCAGAACGCGAATGTCTGTCTACCAGCGAATGCACTTCCAAGGGACAGTGAAAACCAGCTACAGCTTTCCGTGCTGGCAGCTTTCCTGTGGGCGCAATCGCTGGACGTTTCGAATTTGGCAGCCGGGCTCTGCCAGAGAGAAATACACAGTGTTGCCCCTTTACGAACGAAAGCTTTTGCAGAACGCGAATGTCTGTCTACCAGCGAATGCAGTTCCAAGGGACAGTGAAAACCAGCTACAGCTTTCCGTGCTGGCAGCTTTCCTGTGGGCGCAATCGCTGGACGTTTCCAATTTGGCAGCCGGGCTCTGCCAGAGAGAAATACACAGTGTTGCCCCTTTACGAACGAAAGCTTTTGCAGAACGCGAATGTCTGTCTACCAGCGAATGCAGGTCCAAGGGACAGTGAAAACCAGCTACAGCTTTCCGTGCTGGCAGCTTTCCTGTGGGCGCAATCGCTGGACGTTTCGAATTTGGCAGCCGGGCTCTGCCAGAGAGAAATACACAGTGTTGCCCCTTTACGAACGAAAGCTTTTGCAGAACGCGAATGTCTGTCTACCAGCGAATGCAGTTCCAAGGGACAGTGAAAAGCAGCTAAAGCTTTCCGTGCTGGCAGCTTTCCTGTGGGCGCAATCGCTGGACGTTTCGAATTTGGCAGCCGGGCTCTGCCAGAGAGAAATACACAGTGTTGCCCATTACGAACGAAAGCTTTTGCAGAACGCGAGTGTCTGTCTACCAGCGAATGCAGTTCCAAGGGACAGTGAAAACCAGCTACAGCTTTCCGTGCTGGCAGCTTTCCTGTGGGCGCAATCGCTGGACGTTTCCAATTTGGCAGCCGGGCTCTGCCAGAGAGAAATACACAGTGTTGCCCCTTTACGAAAGAAAGCTGTTGCAGAACGCGAATGTCTGTCTACCGGCGAATGCAGTTCCAAGGGACAGTGAAAACCAGCTACAGCTTTCCGTGCTGGCAGCTTTCCTGTGGGCGCAATCGCTGGACGTTTCGAATTTGGCAGCCGGGCTCTGCCAGAGAGAAATACACAGTGTTGCCCCTTTACGAACGAAAGCTTTTGCAGAACGCGAATGTCTGTCTACCGGCGAATGCAGTTCCAAGGGACAGTGAAAACCAGCTAAAGCTTTCCGTGCTGGCAGCTTTCCTGTGGGCGCAATCGCTGGACGTTTCCAATTTGGCAGCCGGGCTCTGCCAGAGAGAAATACACAGTGTTGCCCCTTTACGAACGAAAGCTTTTGCAGAACGCGAATGTCTGTCTACCGGCGAATGCAGTTCCAAGGGACAGTGAAAACCAGCTACAGCTTTCCGTGCTGGCAGCTTTCCTGTGGGTTCAATCGCTGGACGTTTCGAATTTGGCAGCCGGGCTCTGCCAGAGAGAAATACACAGTGTTGCCCCTTTACGAACGAAAGCTTTTGCAGAACGCGAATGTCTGTCTACCAGCGAATGCAGTTCCAAGGGACAGTGAAAACCAGCTACAGCTTTCCGTGCTGGCAGCTTTCCTGTGGGCGCAATCGCTGGACGTTTCGAATTTGGCAGCCGGGCTCTGCCAGAGAGAAATACACAGTGTTGCCCCTTTACGAACGAAAGCTTTTGCAGAACGCGAATGTCTGTCTACCAGCGAATGCAGTTCCAAGGGACAGTGAAAACCAGCTACAGCTTTCCGTGCTGGCAGCTTTCCTGTGGGCGCAATCGCTGGACGTTTCGAATTTGGCAGCCGGGCTCTGCCAGAGAGAAATACACAGTGTTGCCCCTTTACGAACGAAAGCTTTTGCAGAACGCGAATGTCTGTCTACCGGCGAATGCAGTTCCAAGGGACAGTGAAAACCAGCTACAGCTTTCAGTGCTGGCATCTTTCCTGTGGGCGCAATCGCTGGACGTTTCGAATTTGGCAGCCGGCCTCTGCGAGAGAGAAATACACAGTGTTGCCCCTTTACGAACGAAAGCTTTTGCAGAACGCGAATGTCTGTCTACCGGCGAATGCAGTTCCAAGGGACAGTGAAAACCAGCTACAGCTTTCCGTGCTGGCAGCTTTCCTGTGGGCGCAATCGCTGGACGTTTCGAATTTGGCAGACGGGCTCTGCCAGAGAGAAATACACAGTGTTGCCCCTTTACGAACGAAAGCTTTTGCAGAACGCGAATGTCTGTCTACCGGCGAATGCAGTTCCAAGGGACAGTGAAAAGCAGCTACAGCTTTCCGTGCTGGCAGCTTTCCTGTGGGTGCAATCGCTGGACGTTTCCAATTTGGCAGCCGGGCTCTGCCAGAGAGAAATACACAGTGTTGCCCCTTTACGAACGAAAGCTTTTGCAGAACGCGAATGTCTGTCTACCAGCGAATACAGTTCCAAGGGACAGTGAAAACCAGCTACAGCTTTCCGTGCTGGCAGCTTTCCTGAGGGCGCAATCGCTGGACGTTTCGAATTTGGCAGCCGGGCTCTGCCAGAGAGAAATACACAGTGTTGCCCCTTTACGAACGAAAGCTTTTGCAGAAAGCGAATGTCTGTCTACCAGCGAATGCAGTTCCAAGGGACAGTGAAAACCAGCTACAGCTTTCCGTGCTGGCAGCTTTCCTGTGGGCGCAATCGCTGGACGTTTCGAATTTGGCAGCCGGGCTCTGCCAGAGAGAAATACACAGTGTTGCCCCTTTACGAACGAAAGCTTTTGCAGAACGCGAATGTCTGTCTACCAGCGAATGCAGTTCCAAGGGACAGTGAAAACCAGCTACAGCTTTCCGTGCTGGCAGCTTTCCTGTGGGCGCAATCGCAGGACGTTTCGAATTTGGCAGCCGGCCTCTGCGAGAGAGAAATACACAGTGTTGCCCCTTTACGAACGAAAGCTTTTGCAGAACGCGAATGTCTGTCTACCGGCGAATGCAGTTCCAAGGGACAGTGAAAACCAGCTACAGCTTTCCGTGCTGGCAGCTTTCCTGTGGGCGCAATCGCAGGACGTTTCGAATTTGGCAGCCGGGCTCTGCCAGAGAGAAATACACAGTGTTGCCCCTTTACGAACGAAAGCTGTTGCAGAACGCGAATGCCTGTCGACCGGCGAATGCAGTTCCAAGGGACAGTGAAAACCAGCTACAGCTTTCCGTGCTGGCAGCTTTCCTGTGGGCGCAATCGCTGGACGTTTCGAATTTGGCAGCCGGGCTCTGCCAGAGAGAAATACACAGTGTTGCCCCTTTACGAACGAAAGCTTTTGCAGAACGCGAATGTCTGTCTACCAGCGAATGCAGTTCCAAGGGACAGTGAAAACCAGCTACAGCTTTCCGTGCTGGCAGCTTTCCTGTGGGCGCAATCGCTGGACGTTTCGAATTTGGCAGCCGGGCTCTGCCAGAGAGAAATACACAGTGTTGCCCCTTTACGAACGAAAGCTTTTGCAGAACGCGAATGTCTGTCTACCAGCGAATGCAGGTCCAAGGGACAGTGAAAACCAGCTAAAGCTTTCCGTGCTGGCAGCTTTCCTGTGGGCGCAATCGCTGGACGTTTCCAATTTGGCAGCCGGGCTCTGCCAGAGAGAAATACACAGTGTTGCCCCTTTACGAACGAAAGCTTTTGCAGAACGCGAATGTCTGTCTACCAGTGAATGCAGTTCCAAGGGACAGTGAAAACCAGCTACAGCTTTCCGTGCTGGCAGCTTTCCTGAGGGCGCAATCGCTGGACGTTTCGAATTTGGCAGCCGGGCTCTGCCAGAGAGAAATACACAGTGTTGCCCCTTTACGAAAGAAAGCTTTTGCAGAACGCGAATGTCTGTCTACCAGCGAATGCAGTTCCAAGGGACAGTGAAAACCAGCTACAGCTTTCCGTGCTGGCAGCTTTCCTGTGGGCGCAATCGCTGGACGTTTCGAATTTGGCAGCCGGGCTCTGCCAGAGAGAAATACACAGTGTTGCCCCTTTACGAAAGAAAGCTGTTGCAGAACGCGAATGTCTGTCTACCGGCGAATGCAGTTCCAAGGGACAGTGAAAACCAGCTACAGCTTTCCGTGCTGGCTGCTTTCCTGTGGGCGCAATCGCTGGACGTTTCCAATTTGGCAGCCGGGCTCTGCCAGAGAGAAATACACAGTGTTGCCCCTTTACGAACGAAAGCTTTTGCAGAACGCGAATGTCTGTCTACCAGCGAATGCACTTCCAAGGGACAGTGAAAACCAGCTACAGCTTTCCGTGCTGGCAGCTTTCCTGTGGGCGCAATCGCTGGACGTTTCGAATTTGGCAGCCGGGCTCTGCCAGAGAGAAATACACAGTGTTGCCCCTTTACGAACGAAAGCTTTTGCAGAACGCGAATGTCTGTCTACCAGCGAATGCAGTTCCAAGGGACAGTGAAAAGCAGCTAAAGCTTTCCGTGCTGGCAGCTTTCCTGTGGGCGCAATCGCTGGACGTTTCGAATTTGGCAGCCGGGCTCTGCCAGAGAGAAATACACAGTGTTGCCCCTTTACGAACGAAAGCTTTTGCAGAACGCGAATGTCTGTCTACCAGCGAATGCAGGTCCAAGGGACAGTGAAAACCAGCTACAGCTTTCCGTGCTGGCAGCTTTCCTGTGGGCGCAATCGCTGGACGTTTCGAATTTGGCAGCCGGGCTCTGCCAGAGAGAAATACACAGTGTTGCCCCTTTACGAACGAAAGCTTTTGCAGAACGCGAATGTCTGTCTACCAGCGAATGCAGTTCCAAGGGACAGTGAAAAGCAGCTAAAGCTTTCCGTGCTGGCAGCTTTCCTGTGGGCGCAATCGCTGGACGTTTCGAATTTGGCAGCCGGGCTCTGCCAGAGAGAAATACACAGTGTTGCCCCTTTACGAACGAAAGCTTTTGCAGAACGCGAATGTCTGTCTACCAGCGAATGCAGTTCCAAGGGACAGTGAAAACCAGCTACAGCTTTCCGTGCTGGCAGCTTTCCTGTGGGCGCAATCGCTGGACGTTTCGAATTTGGCAGCCGGGCTCTGCCAGAGAGAAATACACAGTGTTGCCCCTTTACGAACGAAAGCTTTTGCAGAACGCGAATGTCTGTCTACCAGCGAATGCAGTTCCAAGGGACAGTGAAAACCAGCTACAGCTTTCCGTGCTGGCAGCTTTCCTGTGGGCGCAATCGCTGGACGTTTCGAATTTGGCAGCCGGCCTCTGCCAGAGAGAAATACACAGTGTTGCCCCTTTACGAACGAAAGCTGTTGCAGAACGCGAATGTCTGTCTACCAGCGAATGCAGTTCCAAGGGACAGTGAAAACCAGCTACAGCTTTCCGTGCTGGCAGCTTTCCTGTGGGCGCAATCGCTGGACGTTTCCATTTCGGCAGCCGGGCTCTGCCAGAGAGAAATACACAGTGTTGCCCCTTTACGAACGAAAGCTTTTGCAGAACGCGAATGTCTGTCTACCGGCGAATGCAGTTCCAAGGGACAGTGAAAACCAGCTACAGCTTTCAGTGCTGGCATCTTTCCTGTGGGCGCAATCGCTGGACGTTTCGAATTTGGCAGCCGGCCTCTGCGAGAGAGAAATACACAGTGTTGCCCCTTTACGAACGAAAGCTTTTGCAGAACGCGAATGTCTGTCTACCGGCGAATGCAGTTCCAAGGGACAGTGAAAACCAGCTACAGCTTTCCGTGCTGGCAGCTTTCCTGTGGGCGCAATCGCTGGACGTTTCCAATTTGGCAGCCGGGCTCTGCCAGAGAGAAATACACAGTGTTGCCCCTTTACGAACGAAAGCTGTTGCAGAACGCGAATGCCTGTCTACCGGCGAATGCAGTTCCAAGGGACAGTGAAAACCAGCTACAGCTTTCCGTGCTGGCAGCTTTCCTGTGGGCGCAATCGCTGGACGTTTCGAATTTGGCAGCCGGGCTCTGCCAGAGAGAAATACACAGTGTTGCCCCTTTACGAACGAAAGCTTTTGCAGAACGCGAATGTCTGTCTACCAGCGAATGCAGTTCCAAGGGACAGTGAAAAGCAGCTAAAGCTTTCCGTGCTGGCAGCTTTCCTGTGGGCGCAATCGCTGGACGTTTCGAATTTGGCAGCCGGGCTCTGCCAGAGAGAAATACACAGTGTTGCCCCTTTACGAACGAAAGCTTTTGCAGAACGCGAATGTCTGTCTACCAGCGAATGCAGGTCCAAGGGACAGTGAAAACCAGCTACAGCTTTCCGTGCTGGCAGCTTTCCTGTGGGCGCAATCGCTGGACGTTTCCAATTTGGCAGCCAGGCTCTGCCAGAGAGAAATACACCGTGTTGCCCCTTTACGAACGAAAGCTGTTGCAGAACGCGAATGTCTGTCTACCGGCGAATGCAGTTCCAAGGGACAGTGAAAACCAGCTACAGCTTTCCGTGCTGGCAGCTTTCCTGTGGGCGCAATCGCTGGACGTTTCCAATTTGGCAGCCGGGCTCTGCCAGAGAGAAATACACAGTGTTGCCCCTTTACGAACGAAAGCTTTTGCAGAACGCGAATGTCTGTCTACCAGTGAATGCAGTTCCAAGGGACAGTGAAAACCAGCTACAGCTTTCCGTGCTGGCAGCTTTCCTGAGGGCGCAATCGCTGGACGTTTCCAATTTGGCAGCCGGGCTCTGCCAGAGAGAAATACACAGTGTTGCCCCTTTACGAACGAAAGCTTTTGCAGAACGCGAATGTCTGTCTACCAGCGAATGCAGTTCCAAGGGACAGTGAAAACCAGTTAAAGCTTTCCGTGCTGGTAGCTTTCCTGTGGGCGCAATCGCTGGACGTTTCGAATTTGGCAGCCGGGCTCTGCCAGAGAGAAATACACAGTGTTGCCCCTTTACGAACGAAAGCTTTTGCAGAACGCGAATGTCTGTCTACCAGCGAATGCAGTTCCAAGGGACAGTGAAAACCAGCTACAGCTTTCCGTGCTGGCAGCTTTCCTGTGGGCGCAATCGCAGGACGTTTCGAATTTGGCAGCCGGGCTCTGCCAGAGAGAAATACACAGTGTTGCCCCTTTACGAACGAAAGCTTTTGCAGAACGCGAATGTCTGTCTACCAGCGAATGCAGTTCCAAGGGACAGTGAAAACCAGCTACAGCTTTCCGTGCTGGCAGCTTTCCTGTGGGCGCAATCGCTGGACGTTTCCAATTTGGCAGCCGGGCTCTGCCAGAGAGAAATACACAGTGTTGCCCCTTTACGAACGAAAGCTTTTGCAGAACGCGAATGTCTGTCTACCGGCGAATGCAGTTCCAAGGGACAGTGAAAACCAGCTACAGCTTTCCGTGCTGGCAGCTTTCCTGTGGGTGCAATCGCTGGACGTTTCCAATTTGGCAGCCGGGCTCTGCCAGAGAGAAATACACAGTGTTGCCCCTTTACGAACGAAAGCTTTTGCAGAAAGCGAATGTCTGTCTACCAGCGAATGCAGTTCCAAGGGACAGTGAAAACCAGCTACAGCTTTCCGTGCTGGCAGCTTTCCTGTGGGCGCAATCGCTGGACGTTTCCAATTTGGCAGACGGGCTCTGCCAGAGAGAAATACACAGTGTTGCCCCTTTACGAACGAAAGCTTTTGCAGAACGCGAATGTCTGTCTACCAGCGAATGCAGTTCCAAGGGACAGTGAAAACCAGCTACAGCTTTCCGTGCTGGCAGCTTTCCTGTGGGCGCAATCGCTGGACGTTTCCAATTTGGCAGACGGGCTCTGCCAGAGAGAAATACACAGTGTTGCCCCTTTACGAACGAAAGCTTTTGCAGAACGCGAATGTCTGTCTACCGGCGAATGAACTTCCAAGGGACAGTGAAAACCAGCTACAGCTTTCCGTGCTGGCAGCTTTCCTGTGGGCGCAATCGCTGGACGTTTCGAATTTGGCAGCCGGCCTCTGCGAGAGAGAAATACACAGTGTTGCCCCTTTACGAACGAAAGCTTTTGCAGAACGCGAATGTCTGTCTACCGGCGAATGCAGTTCCAAGGGACAGTGAAAACCAGCTACAGCTTTCCGTGCTGGCAGCTTTCCTGTGGGCGCAATCGCAGGACGTTTCGAATTTGGCAGCCGGGCTCTGCCAGAGAGAAATACACAGTGTTGCCCCTTTACGAACGAAAGCTGTTGCAGAACGCGAATGCCTGTCTACCGGCGAATGCAGTTCCAAGGGACAGTGAAAACCAGCTACAGCTTTCCGTGCTGGCAGCTTTCCTGTGGGCGCAATCGCTGGACGTTTCGAATTTGGCAGCCGGGCTCTGCCAGGAGAAATACACAGTGTTGCCCCTTTACGAACGAAAGCTTTTGCAGAACGCGAATGTCTGTCTACCAGCGAATGCAGTTCCAAGGGACAGTGAAAAGCAGCTAAAGCTTTCCGTGCTGGCAGCTTTCCTGTGGGCGCAATCGCTGGACGTTTCGAATTTGGCAGCCGGGCTCTGCCAGAGAGAAATACACAGTGTTGCCCCTTTACGAACGAAAGCTTTTGCAGAACGCGAATGTCTGTCTACCAGCGAATGCAGGTCCAAGGGACAGTGAAAACCAGCTACAGCTTTCCGTGCTGGCAGCTTTCCTGTGGGCGCAATCGCTGGACGTTTCGAATTTGGCAGCCAGGCTCTGCCAGAGAGAAATACACCGTGTTGCCCCTTTACGAAAGAAAGCTGTTGCAGAACGCGAATGTCTGTCTACCGGCGAATGCAGTTCCAAGGGACAGTGAAAACCAGCTACAGCTTTCCGTGCTGGCAGCTTTCCTGTGGGCGCAATCGCTGGACGTTTCGAATTTGGCAGCCGGGCTCTGCCAGAGAGAAATACACAGTGTTGCCCCTTTACGAACGAAAGCTTTTGCAGAACGCGAATGTCTGTCTACCAGCGAATGCAGTTCCAAGGGACAGTGAAAAGCAGCTAAAGCTTTCCGTGCTGGCAGCTTTCCTGTGGGCGCAATCGCTGGACGTTTCGAATTTGGCAGCCGGGCTCTGCCAGAGAGAAATACACAGTGTTGCCCCTTTACGAACGAAAGCTTTTGCAGAACGCGAATGTCTGTCTACCAGCGAATGCAGGTCCAAGGGACAGTGAAAACCAGCTACAGCTTTCCGTGCTGGCAGCTTTCCTGTGGGCGCAATCGCTGGACGTTTCCAATTTGGCAGCCAGGCTCTGCCAGAGATAAATACACCGTGTTGCCCCTTTACGAACGAAAGCTGTTGCAGAACGCGAATGTCTGTCTACCGGCGAATGCAGTTCCAAGGGACAGTGAAAACCAGCTACAGCTTTCCGTGCTGGCAGCTTTCCTGTGGGCGCAATCGCTGGACGTTTCCAATTTGGCAGCCGGGCTCTGCCAGAGAGAAATACACAGTGTTGCCCCTTTACGAACGAAAGCTTTTGCAGAACGCGAATGTCTGTCTACCGGCGAATGCAGTTCCAAGGGACAGTGAAAACCAGCTACAGCTTTCCGTGCTGGCAGCTTTCCTGTGGGCGCAATCGCTGGACGTTTCCAATTTGGCAGCCGGGCTCTGCCAGAGAGAAATACACAGTGTTGCCCCTTTACGAACGAAAGCTTTTGCAGAACGCGAATGTCTGTCTACCAGTGAATGCAGTTCCAAGGGACAGTGAAAACCAGCTACAGCTTTCCGTGCTGGCAGCTTTCCTGAGGGCGCAATCGCTGGACGTTTCCAATTTGGCAGCCGGGCTCTGCCAGAGAGAAATACACAGTGTTGCCCCTTTACGAACGAAAGCTTTTGCAGAACGCGAATGTCTGTCTACCAGCGAATGCAGTTCCAAGGGACAGTGAAAACCAGCTAAAGCTTTCCGTGCTGGTAGCTTTCCTGTGGGCGCAATCGCTGGACGTTTCGAATTTGGCAGCCGGGCTCTGCCAGAGAGAAATACACAGTGTTGCCCCTTTACGAACGAAAGCTTTTGCAGAAAGCGAATGTCTGTCTACCAGCGAATGCACTTCCAAGGGACAGTGAAAACCAGCTACAGCTTTCCGTGCTGGCAGCTTTCCTGTGGGCACAATCGCTGGACGTTTCGAATTTGGCAGCCGGGCTCTGCCAGAGAGAAATACACAGTGTTGCCCCTTTACGAACGAAAGCTTTTGCAGAACGCGAATGTCTGTCTACCAGCGAATGCAGTTCCAAGGGACAGTGAAAACCAGCTACAGCTTTCCGTGCTGGCAGCTTTCCTGTGGGCGCAATCGCTGGACGTTTCCAATTTGGCAGCCGGGCTCTGCCAGAGAGAAATACACAGTGTTGCCCCTTTACGAACGAAAGCTTTTGCAGAACGCGAATGTCTGTCTACCAGCGAATGCAGTTCCAAGGGACAGTGAAAACCAGCTACAGCTTTCCGTGCTGGCAGCTTTCCTGTGGGCGCAATCGCTGGACGTTTCCAATTTGGCAGCCGGGCTCTGCCAGAGAGAAATACACAGTGTTGCCCCTTTACGAACGAAAGCTTTTGCAGAACGCGAATGTCTGTCTACCAGCGAATGCAGTTCCAAGGGACAGTGAAAACCAGCTACAGCTTTCCGTGCTGGCAGCTTTCCTGTGGGCACAATCGCTGGACGTTTCGAATTTGGCAGCCGGCCTCTGCCAGAGAGAAATACACAGTGTTGCCCCTTTACGAACGAAAGCTGTTGCAGAACGCGAATGTCTGTCTACCAGCGAATGCAGTTCCAAGGGACAGTGAAAACCAGCTACAGCTTTCCGTGCTGGCAGCTTTCCTGTGGGCGCAATCGCTGGACGTTTCCATTTCGGCAGCCGGGCTCTGCCAGAGAGAAATACACAGTGTTGCCCCTTTACGAACGAAAGCTTTTGCAGAACGCGAATGTCTGTCTACCGGCGAATGCAGTTCCAAGGGACAGTGAAAACCAGCTACAGCTTTCAGTGCTGGCATCTTTCCTGTGGGCGCAATCGCTGGACGTTTCGAATTTGGCAGCCGGCCTCTGCGAGAGAGAAATACACAGTGTTGCCCCTTTACGAACGAAAGCTTTTGCAGAACGCGAATGTCTGTCTACCAGCGAATGCAGTTCCAAGGGACAGTGAAAACCAGCTACAGCTTTCCGTGCTGGCAGCTTTCCTGTGGGCGCAATCGCTGGACGTTTCGAATTTGGCAGCCGGGCTCTGCCAGAGAGAAATACACAGTGTTGCCCCTTTACGAACGAAAGCTGTTGCAGAACGCGAATGTCTGTCTACCAGCGAATGCAGTTCCAAGGGACAGTGAAAACCAGCTACAGCTTTCCGTGCTGGCAGCTTTCCTGTGGGCGCAATCGCTGGACGTTTCCATTTCGGCAGCCGGGCTCTGCCAGAGAGAAATACACAGTGTTGCCCCTTTACGAACGAAAGCTTTTGCAGAACGCGAATGTCTGTCTACCGGCGAATGCAGTTCCAAGGGACAGTGAAAACCAGCTACAGCTTTCAGTGCTGGCATCTTTCCTGTGGGCGCAATCGCTGGACGTTTCGAATTTGGCAGCCGGCCTCTGCGAGAGAGAAATACACAGTGTTGCCCCTTTACGAACGAAAGCTTTTGCAGAACGCGAATGTCTGTCTACCGGCGAATGCAGTTCCAAGGGACAGTGAAAACCAGCTACAGCTTTCCGTGCTGGCAGCTTTCCTGTGGGCGCAATCGCTGGACGTTTCCAATTTGGCAGCCGGGCTCTGCCAGAGAGAAATACACAGTGTTGCCCCTTTACGAACGAAAGCTGTTGCAGAACGCGAATGCCTGTCTACCGGCGAATGCAGTTCCAAGGGACAGTGAAAACCAGCTACAGCTTTCCGTGCTGGCAGCTTTCCTGTGGGCGCAATCGCTGGACGTTTCGAATTTGGCAGCCGGGCTCTGCCAGAGAGAAATACACAGTGTTGCCCCTTTACGAACGAAAGCTTTTGCAGAACGCGAATGTCTGTCTACCAGCGAATGCAGTTCCAAGGGACAGTGAAAAGCAGCTAAAGCTTTCCGTGCTGGCAGCTTTCCTGTGGGCGCAATCGCTGGACGTTTCGAATTTGGCAGCCGGGCTCTGCCAGAGAGAAATACACAGTGTTGCCCCTTTACGAACGAAAGCTTTTGCAGAACGCGAATGTCTGTCTACCAGCGAATGCAGGTCCAAGGGACAGTGAAAACCAGCTACAGCTTTCCGTGCTGGCAGCTTTCCTGTGGGCGCAATCGCTGGACGTTTCCAATTTGGCAGCCAGGCTCTGCCAGAGAGAAATACACCGTGTTGCCCCTTTACGAACGAAAGCTGTTGCAGAACGCGAATGTCTGTCTACCGGCGAATGCAGTTCCAAGGGACAGTGAAAACCAGCTACAGCTTTCCGTGCTGGCAGCTTTCCTGTGGGCGCAATCGCTGGACGTTTCCAATTTGGCAGCCGGGCTCTGCCAGAGAGAAATACACAGTGTTGCCCCTTTACGAACGAAAGCTTTTGCAGAACGCGAATGTCTGTCTACCAGTGAATGCAGTTCCAAGGGACAGTGAAAACCAGCTACAGCTTTCCGTGCTGGCAGCTTTCCTGAGGGCGCAATCGCTGGACGTTTCCAATTTGGCAGCCGGGCTCTGCCAGAGAGAAATACACAGTGTTGCCCCTTTACGAACGAAAGCTTTTGCAGAACGCGAATGTCTGTCTACCAGCGAATGCAGTTCCAAGGGACAGTGAAAACCAGTTAAAGCTTTCCGTGCTGGTAGCTTTCCTGTGGGCGCAATCGCTGGACGTTTCGAATTTGGCAGCCGGGCTCTGCCAGAGAGAAATACACAGTGTTGCCCCTTTACGAACGAAAGCTTTTGCAGAACGCGAATGTCTGTCTACCAGCGAATGCAGTTCCAAGGGACAGTGAAAACCAGCTACAGCTTTCCGTGCTGGCAGCTTTCCTGTGGGCGCAATCGCAGGACGTTTCGAATTTGGCAGCCGGGCTCTGCCAGAGAGAAATACACAGTGTTGCCCCTTTACGAACGAAAGCTTTTGCAGAACGCGAATGTCTGTCTACCAGCGAATGCAGTTCCAAGGGACAGTGAAAACCAGCTACAGCTTTCCGTGCTGGCAGCTTTCCTGTGGGCGCAATCGCTGGACGTTTCCAATTTGGCAGCCGGGCTCTGCCAGAGAGAAATACACAGTGTTGCCCCTTTACGAACGAAAGCTTTTGCAGAACGCGAATGTCTGTCTACCGGCGAATGAACTTCCAAGGGACAGTGAAAACCAGCTACAGCTTTCCGTGCTGGCAGCTTTCCTGTGGGCGCAATCGCTGGACGTTTCGAATTTGGCAGCCGGCCTCTGCGAGAGAGAAATACACAGTGTTGCCCCTTTACGAACGAAAGCTTTTGCAGAACGCGAATGTCTGTCTACCGGCGAATGCAGTTCCAAGGGACAGTGAAAACCAGCTACAGCTTTCCGTGCTGGCAGCTTTCCTGTGGGCGCAATCGCAGGACGTTTCGAATTTGGCAGCCGGGCTCTGCCAGAGAGAAATACACAGTGTTGCCCCTTTACGAACGAAAGCTGTTGCAGAACGCGAATGCCTGTCTACCGGCGAATGCAGTTCCAAGGGACAGTGAAAACCAGCTACAGCTTTCCGTGCTGGCAGCTTTCCTGTGGGCGCAATCGCTGGACGTTTCGAATTTGGCAGCCGGGCTCTGCCAGGAGAAATACACAGTGTTGCCCCTTTACGAAAGAAAGCTGTTGCAGAACGCGAATGTCTGTCTACCGGCGAATGCAGTTCCAAGGGACAGTGAAAACCAGCTACAGCTTTCCGTGCTGGCAGCTTTCCTGTGGGCGCAATCGCTGGACGTTTCGAATTTGGCAGCCGGGCTCTGCCAGAGAGAAATACACAGTGTTGCCCCTTTACGAACGAAAGCTTTTGCAGAACGCGAATGTCTGTCTACCAGCGAATGCAGTTCCAAGGGACAGTGAAAAGCAGCTAAAGCTTTCCGTGCTGGCAGCTTTCCTGTGGGCGCAATCGCTGGACGTTTCGAATTTGGCAGCCGGGCTCTGCCAGAGAGAAATACACAGTGTTGCCCCTTTACGAACGAAAGCTTTTGCAGAACGCGAATGTCTGTCTACCAGCGAATGCAGGTCCAAGGGACAGTGAAAACCAGCTACAGCTTTCCGTGCTGGCAGCTTTCCTGTGGGCGCAATCGCTGGACGTTTCCAATTTGGCAGCCAGGCTCTGCCAGAGATAAATACACCGTGTTGCCCCTTTACGAACGAAAGCTGTTGCAGAACGCGAATGTCTGTCTACCGGCGAATGCAGTTCCAAGGGACAGTGAAAACCAGCTACAGCTTTCCGTGCTGGCAGCTTTCCTGTGGGCGCAATCGCTGGACGTTTCCAATTTGGCAGCCGGGCTCTGCCAGAGAGAAATACACAGTGTTGCCCCTTTACGAACGAAAGCTTTTGCAGAACGCGAATGTCTGTCTACCGGCGAATGCAGTTCCAAGGGACAGTGAAAACCAGCTACAGCTTTCCGTGCTGGCAGCTTTCCTGTGGGCGCAATCGCTGGACGTTTCCAATTTGGCAGCCGGGCTCTGCCAGAGAGAAATACACAGTGTTGCCCCTTTACGAACGAAAGCTTTTGCAGAACGCGAATGTCTGTCTACCAGTGAATGCAGTTCCAAGGGACAGTGAAAACCAGCTACAGCTTTCCGTGCTGGCAGCTTTCCTGAGGGCGCAATCGCTGGACGTTTCCAATTTGGCAGCCGGGCTCTGCCAGAGAGAAATACACAGTGTTGCCCCTTTACGAACGAAAGCTTTTGCAGAACGCGAATGTCTGTCTACCAGCGAATGCAGTTCCAAGGGACAGTGAAAACCAGCTAAAGCTTTCCGTGCTGGTAGCTTTCCTGTGGGCGCAATCGCTGGACGTTTCGAATTTGGCAGCCGGGCTCTGCCAGAGAGAAATACACAGTGTTGCCCCTTTACGAACGAAAGCTTTTGCAGAAAGCGAATGTCTGTCTACCAGCGAATGCACTTCCAAGGGACAGTGAAAACCAGCTACAGCTTTCCGTGCTGGCAGCTTTCCTGTGGGCACAATCGCTGGACGTTTCGAATTTGGCAGCCGGGCTCTGCCAGAGAGAAATACACAGTGTTGCCCCTTTACGAACGAAAGCTTTTGCAGAACGCGAATGTCTGTCTACCAGCGAATGCAGTTCCAAGGGACAGTGAAAACCAGCTACAGCTTTCCGTGCTGGCAGCTGTCCTGTGGGCGCAATCGCTGGACGTTTCCAATTTGGCAGCCGGGCTCTGCCAGAGAGAAATACACAGTGTTGCCCCTTTACGAACGAAAGCTTTTGCAGAACGCGAATGTCTGTCTACCAGCGAATGCAGTTCCAAGGGACAGTGAAAACCAGCTACAGCTTTCCGTGCTGGCAGCTTTCCTGTGGGCGCAATCGCTGGACGTTTCCAATTTGGCAGCCGGGCTCTGCCAGAGAGAAATACACAGTGTTGCCCCTTTACGAAAGAAAGCTGTTGCAGAACGCGAATGTCTGTCTACCGGCGAATGCAGTTCCAAGGGACAGTGAAAACCAGCTACAGCTTTCCGTGCTGGCTGCTTTCCTGTGGGCGCAATCGCTGGACGTTTCCAATTTGGCAGCCGGGCTCTGCCAGAGAGAAATACACAGTGTTGCCCCTTTACGAACGAAAGCTTTTGCAGAACGCGAATGTCTGTCTACCAGCGAATGCACTTCCAAGGGACAGTGAAAACCAGCTACAGCTTTCCGTGCTGGCAGCTTTCCTGTGGGCGCAATCGCTGGACGTTTCGAATTTGGCAGCCGGGCTCTGCCAGAGAGAAATACACAGTGTTGCCCCTTTACGAACGAAAGCTTTTGCAGAACGCGAATGTCTGTCTACCAGCGAATGCAGTTCCAAGGGACAGTGAAAAGCAGCTAAAGCTTTCCGTGCTGGCAGCTTTCCTGTGGGCGCAATCGCTGGACGTTTCGAATTTGGCAGCCGGGCTCTGCCAGAGAGAAATACACAGTGTTGCCCCTTTACGAACGAAAGCTTTTGCAGAACGCGAATGTCTGTCTACCAGCGAATGCAGGTCCAAGGGACAGTGAAAACCAGCTACAGCTTTCCGTGCTGGCAGCTTTCCTGTGGGCGCAATCGCTGGACGTTTCGAATTTGGCAGCCGGGCTCTGCCAGAGAGAAATACACAGTGTTGCCCCTTTACGAACGAAAGCTTTTGCAGAACGCGAATGTCTGTCTACCAGCGAATGCAGTTCCAAGGGACAGTGAAAAGCAGCTAAAGCTTTCCGTGCTGGCAGCTTTCCTGTGGGCGCAATCGCTGGACGTTTCGAATTTGGCAGCCGGGCTCTGCCAGAGAGAAATACACAGTGTTGCCCCTTTACGAACGAAAGCTTTTGCAGAACGCGAATGTCTGTCTACCAGCGAATGCAGTTCCAAGGGACAGTGAAAACCAGCTACAGCTTTCCGTGCTGGCAGCTTTCCTGTGGGCGCAATCGCTGGACGTTTCCAATTGGCAGCCAGGCTCTGCCAGAGAGAAATACACAGTGTTGCCCCTTTACGAACGAAAGCTTTTGCAGAACGCGAATGTCTGTCTACCGGCGAATGCAGTTCCAAGGGACAGTGAAAACCAGCTACAGCTTTCAGTGCTGGCATCTTTCCTGTGGGCGCAATCGCTGGACGTTTCGAATTTGGCAGCCGGCCTCTGCGAGAGAGAAATACACAGTGTTGCCCCTTTACGAACGAAAGCTTTTGCAGAACGCGAATGTCTGTCTACCGGCGAATGCAGTTCCAAGGGACAGTGAAAACCAGCTACAGCTTTCCGTGCTGGCAGCTTTCCTGTGGGCGCAATCGCTGGACGTTTCCAATTTGGCAGCCGGCCTCTGCCAGAGAGAAATACACAGTGTTGCCCCTTTACGAACGAAAGCTGTTGCAGAACGCGAATGCCTGTCTACCGGCGAATGCAGTTCCAAGGGACAGTGAAAACCAGCTACAGCTTTCCGTGCTGGCAGCTTTCCTGTGGGCGCAATCGCTGGACGTTTCGAATTTGGCAGCCGGGCTCTGCCAGAGAGAAATACACAGTGTTGCCCCTTTACGAACGAAAGCTTTTGCAGAACGCGAATGTCTGTCTACCGGCGAATGCAGTTCCAAGGGACAGTGAAAACCAGCTACAGCTTTCCGTGCTGGCAGCTTTCCTGTGGGCGCAATCGCTGGACGTTTCCAATTTGGCAGCCGGGCTCTGCCAGAGAGAAATACACAGTGTTGCCCCTTTACGAACGAAAGCTTTTGCAGAACGCGAATGTCTGTCTACCAGCGAATGCAGTTCCAAGGGACAGTGAAAACCAGCTACAGCTTTCCGTGCTGGCAGCTTTCCTGTGGGCGCAATCGCTGGACGTTTCGAATTTGGCAGCCGGGCTCTGCCAGAGAGAAATACACAGTGTTGCCCCTTTACGAACGAAAGCTTTTGCAGAACGCGAATGTCTGTCTACCAGCGAATGCAGTTCCAAGGGACAGTGAAAACCAGCTACAACTTTCCGTGCTGGCAGCTTTCCTGTGGGCGCAATCGCTGGACGTTTCGAATTTGGCAGCCGGGCTCTGCCAGAGAGAAATACACAGTGTTGCCCCTTTACGAACGAAAGCTTTTGCAGAACGCGAATGTCTGTCTACCAGCGAATGCAGTTCCAAGGGACAGTGAAAACCAGCTACAGCTTTCCGTGCTGGCAGCTTTCCTGTGGGCGCAATCGCTGGACGTTTCCAATTTGGCAGACGGGCTCTGCCAGAGAGAAATACACAGTGTTGCCCCTTTACGAACGAAAGCTTTTGCAGAACGCGAATGTCTGTCTACCGGCGAATGCAGTTCCAAGGGACAGTGAAAACCAGCTACAGCTTTCCGTGCTGGCAGCTTTCCTGTGGGCGCAATCGCTGGACGTTTCGAATTTGGCAGCCGGGCTCTGCCAGAGAGAAATACACAGTGTTGCCCCTTTACGAACGAAAGCTTTTGCAGAACGCGAATGTCTGTCTACCAGCGAATGCAGTTCCAAGGGACAGTGAAAACCAGCTAGAGCTTTCCGTGCTGGCAGCTTTCCTGTCGGCGCAATCGCTGGACGTTTCGAATTTGGCAGCCGGGCTCTGCCAGAGAGAAATACACAGTGTTGCCCCTTTACGAACGAAAGCTTTTGCAGAACGCGAATGTCTGTCTACCAGCGAATGCAGTTCCAAGGGACAGTGAAAAGCAGCTAAAGCTTTCCGTGCTGGCAGCTTTCCTGTGGGCGCAATCGCTGGACGTTTCGAATTTGGCAGCCGGGCTCTGCCAGAGAGAAATACACAGTGTTGCCCCTTTACGAACGAAAGCTTTTGCAGAACGCGAATGTCTGTCTACCAGCGAATGCAGTTCCAAGGGACAGTGAAAACCAGCTACAGCTTTCCGTGCTGGCAGCTTTCCTGTGGGCGCAATCGCTGGACGTTTCCAATTGGCAGCCAGGCTCTGCCAGAGAGAAATACACCGTGTTGCCCCTTTACGAAAGAAAGCTGTTGCAGAACGCGAATGTCTGTCTACCGGCGAATGCAGTTCCAAGGGACAGTGAAAACCAGCTACAGCTTTCCGTGCTGGCAGCTTTCCTGTGGGCGCAATCGCTGGACGTTTCGAATTTGGCAGCCGGGCTCTGCCAGAGAGAAATACACAGTGTTGCCCCTTTACGAACGAAAGCTTTTGCAGAACGCGAATGTCTGTCTACCAGCGAATGCAGTTCCAAGGGACAGTGAAAACCAGCTACAGCTTTCCGTGCTGGCAGCTTTCCTGTGGGCGCAATCGCTGGACGTTTCGAATTTGGCAGCCGGCCTCTGCCAGAGAGAAATACACAGTGTTGCCCCTTTACGAACGAAAGCTGTTGCAGAACGCGAATGTCTGTCTACCAGCGAATGCAGTTCCAAGGGACAGTGAAAACCAGCTACAGCTTTCCGTGCTGGCAGCTTTCCTGTGGGCGCAATCGCTGGACGTTTCCAATTTGGCAGACGGGCTCTGCCAGAGAGAAATACACAGTGTTGCCCCTTTACGAACGAAAGCTTTTGCAGAACGCGAATGTCTGTCTACCGGCGAATGCAGTTCCAAGGGACAGTGAAAACCAGCTACAGCTTTCAGTGCTGGCATCTTTCCTGTGGGCGCAATCGCTGGACGTTTCGAATTTGGCAGCCGGCCTCTGCGAGAGAGAAATACACAGTGTTGCCCCTTTACGAACGAAAGCTTTTGCAGAACGCGAATGTCTGTCTACCGGCGAATGCAGTTCCAAGGGACAGTGAAAACCAGCTACAGCTTTCCGTGCTGGCAGCTTTCCTGTGGGCGCAATCGCTGGACGTTTCCAATTTGGCAGCCGGGCTCTGCCAGAGAGAAATACACAGTGTTGCCCCTTTACGAACGAAAGCTGTTGCAGAACGCGAATGCCTGTCTACCGGCGAATGCAGTTCCAAGGGACAGTGAAAACCAGCTACAGCTTTCCGTGCTGGCAGCTTTCCTGTGGGCGCAATCGCTGGACGTTTCGAATTTGGCAGCCGGGCTCTGCCAGAGAGAAATACACAGTGTTGCCCCTTTACGAACGAAAGCTTTTGCAGAACGCGAATGTCTGTCTACCAGCGAATGCAGTTCCAAGGGACAGTGAAAACCAGCTACAGCTTTCCGTGCTGGCAGCTTTCCTGTGGGCGCAATCGCTGGACGTTTCCAATTGGCAGCCAGGCTCTGCCAGAGAGAAATACACCGTGTTGCCCCTTTACGAAAGAAAGCTGTTGCAGAACGCGAATGTCTGTCTACCGGCGAATGCAGTTCCAAGGGACAGTGAAAACCAGCTACAGCTTTCCGTGCTGGCAGCTTTCCTGTGGGCGCAATCGCTGGACGTTTCGAATTTGGCAGCCGGCCTCTGCCAGAGAGAAATACACAGTGTTGCCCCTTTACGAACGAAAGCTGTTGCAGAACGCGAATGTCTGTCTACCAGCGAATGCAGTTCCAAGGGACAGTGAAAACCAGCTACAGCTTTCCGTGCTGGCAGCTTTCCTGTGGGCGCAATCGCTGGACGTTTCCAATTTGGCAGACGGGCTCTGCCAGAGAGAAATACACAGTGTTGCCCCTTTACGAACGAAAGCTTTTGCAGAACGCGAATGTCTGTCTACCGGCGAATGCAGTTCCAAGGGACAGTGAAAACCAGCTACAGCTTTCCGTGCTGGCAGCTTTCCTGTGGGCGCAATCGCTGGACGTTTCGAATTTGGCAGCCGGCCTCTGCGAGAGAGAAATACACAGTGTTGCCCCTTTACGAACGAAAGCTTTTGCAGAACGCGAATGTCTGTCTACCGGCGAATGCAGTTCCAAGGGACAGTGAAAACCAGCTACAGCTTTCCGTGCTGGCAGCTTTCCTGTGGGCGCAATCGCTGGACGTTTCCAATTTGGCAGCCGGGCTCTGCCAGAGAGAAATACACAGTGTTGCCCCTTTACGAACGAAAGCTGTTGCAGAACGCGAATGCCTGTCTACCGGCGAATGCAGTTCCAAGGGACAGTGAAAACCAGCTACAGCTTTCCGTGCTGGCAGCTTTCCTGTGGGCGCAATCGCTGGACGTTTCGAATTTGGCAGCCGGGCTCTGCCAGAGAGAAATACACAGTGTTGCCCCTTTACGAACGAAAGCTTTTGCAGAACGCGAATGTCTGTCTACCAGCGAATGCAGTTCCAAGGGACAGTGAAAAGCAGCTAAAGCTTTCCGTGCTGGCAGCTTTCCTGTGGGCGCAATCGCTGGACGTTTCGAATTTGGCAGCCGGGCTCTGCCAGAGAGAAATACACAGTGTTGCCCCTTTACGAACGAAAGCTTTTGCAGAACGCGAATGTCTGTCTACCAGCGAATGCAGGTCCAAGGGACAGTGAAAACCAGCTACAGCTTTCCGTGCTGGCAGCTTTCCTGTGGGCGCAATCGCTGGACGTTTCCAATTTGGCAGCCAGGCTCTGCCAGAGAGAAATACACCGTGTTGCCCCTTTACGAACGAAAGCTTTTGCAGAACGCGAATGTCTGTCTACCGGCGAATGCAGTTCCAAGGGACAGTGAAAACCAGCTACAGCTTTCCGTGCTGGCAGCTTTCCTGTGGGCGCAATCGCTGGACGTTTCCAATTTGGCAGCCGGGCTCTGCCAGAGAGAAATACACAGTGTTGCCCCTTTACGAACGAAAGCTTTTGCAGAACGCGAATGTCTGTCTACCAGCGAATGCAGTTCCAAGGGACAGTGAAAACCAGCTAAAGCTTTCCGTGCTGGTAGCTTTCCTGTGGGCGCAATCGCTGGACGTTTCGAATTTGGCAGCCGGGCTCTGCCAGAGAGAAATACACAGTGTTGCCCCTTTACGAACGAAAGCTTTTGCAGAACGCGAATGTCTGTCTACCAGCGAATGCAGTTCCAAGGGACAGTGAAAACCAGCTACAGCTTTCCGTGCTGGCAGCTTTCCTGTGGGCGCAATCGCAGGACGTTTCGAATTTGGCAGCCGGGCTCTGCCAGAGAGAAATACACAGTGTTGCCCCTTTACGAACGAAAGCTTTTGCAGAACGCGAATGTCTGTCTACCAGCGAATGCAGTTCCAAGGGACAGTGAAAACCAGCTACAGCTTTCCGTGCTGGCAGCTTTCCTGTGGGCGCAATCGCTGGACGTTTCCAATTTGGCAGCCGGGCTCTGCCAGAGAGAAATACACAGTGTTGCCCCTTTACGAACGAAAGCTTTTGCAGAACGCGAATGTCTGTCTACCGGCGAATGCAGTTCCAAGGGACAGTGAAAACCAGCTACAGCTTTCCGTGCTGGCAGCTTTCCTGTGGGTGCAATCGCTGGACGTTTCCAATTTGGCAGCCGGGCTCTGCCAGAGAGAAATACACAGTGTTGCCCCTTTATGAACGAAAGCTTTTGCAGAAAGCGAATGTCTGTCTACCAGCGAATGCAGTTCCAAGGGACAGTGAAAACCAGCTACAGCTTTCCGTGCTGGCAGCTTTCCTGTGGGTTCAATCGCTGGACGTTTCGAATTTGGCAGCCGGGCTCTGCCAGAGAGAAATACACAGTGTTGCCCCTTTACGAACGAAAGCTTTTGCAGAACGCGAATGTCTGTCTACCAGCGAATGCAGTTCCAAGGGACAGTGAAAACCAGCTACAGCTTTCCGTGCTGGCAGCTTTCCTGTGGGCGCAATCGCAGGACGTTTCGAATTTGGCAGCCGGGCTCTGCCAGAGAGAAATACACAGTGTTGCCCCTTTACGAACGAAAGCTTTTGCAGAACGCGAATGTCTGTCTACCGGCGAATGCAGTTCCAAGGGACAGTGAAAACCAGCTACAGCTTTCCGTGCTGGCAGCTTTCCTGTGGGCGCAATCGCTGGACGTTTCCAATTTGGCAGCCGGGCTCTGCCAGAGAGAAATACACAGTGTTGCCCCTTTACGAACGAAAGCTTTTGCAGAACGCGAATGTCTGTCTACCAGTGAATGCAGTTCCAAGGGACAGTGAAAACCAGCTACAGCTTTCCGTGCTGGCAGCTTTCCTGAGGGCGCAATCGCTGGACGTTTCCAATTTGGCAGCCGGGCTCTGCCAGAGAGAAATACACAGTGTTGCCCCTTTACGAACGAAAGCTTTTGCAGAACGCGAATGTCTGTCTACCAGCGAATGCAGTTCCAAGGGACAGTGAAAACCAGCTAAAGCTTTCCGTGCTGGTAGCTTTCCTGTGGGCGCAATCGCTGGACGTTTCGAATTTGGCAGCCGGGCTCTGCCAGAGAGAAATACACAGTGTTGCCCCTTTACGAACGAAAGCTTTTGCAGAACGCGAATGTCTGTCTACCAGCGAATGCAGTTCCAAGGGACAGTGAAAACCAGCTACAGCTTTCCGTGCTGGCAGCTTTCCTGTGGGCGCAATCGCAGGACGTTTCGAATTTGGCAGCCGGGCTCTGCCAGAGAGAAATACACAGTGTTGCCCCTTTACGAACGAAAGCTTTTGCAGAACGCGAATGTCTGTCTACCAGCGAATGCAGTTCCAAGGGACAGTGAAAACCAGCTACAGCTTTCCGTGCTGGCAGCTTTCCTGTGGGCGCAATCGCTGGACGTTTCCAATTTGGCAGCCGGGCTCTGCCAGAGAGAAATACACAGTGTTGCCCCTTTACGAACGAAAGCTTTTGCAGAACGCGAATGTCTGTCTACCGGCGAATGCAGTTCCAAGGGACAGTGAAAACCAGCTACAGCTTTCCGTGCTGGCAGCTTTCCTGTGGGTGCAATCGCTGGACGTTTCCAATTTGGCAGCCGGGCTCTGCCAGAGAGAAATACACAGTGTTGCCCCTTTACGAACGAAAGCTTTTGCAGAAAGCGAATGTCTGTCTACCAGCGAATGCAGTTCCAAGGGACAGTGAAAACCAGCTACAGCTTTCCGTGCTGGCAGCTTTCCTGTGGGCGCAATCGCAGGACGTTTCGAATTTGGCAGCCGGGCTCTGCCAGAGAGAAATACACAGTGTTGCCCCTTTACGAACGAAAGCTGTTGCAGAACGCGAATGCCTGTCTACCGGCGAATGCAGTTCCAAGGGACAGTGAAAACCAGCTACAGCTTTCCGTGCTGGCAGCTTTCCTGAGGGCGCAATCGCTGGACGTTTCGAATTTGGCAGCCGGGCTCTGCCAGAGAGAAATACACAGTGTTGCCCCTTTACGAACGAAAGCTTTTGCAGAACGCGAATGTCTGTCTACCAGCGAATGCAGTTCCAAGGGACAGTGAAAACCAGCTACAGCTTTCCGTGCTGGCAGCTTTCCTGTGGGCGCAATCGCTGGACGTTTCGAATTTGGCAGCCGGGCTCTGCCAGAGAGAAATACACAGTGTTGCCCCTTTACGAACGAAAGCTTTTGCAGAACGCGAATGTCTGTCTACCAGCGAATGCAGGTCCAAGGGACAGTGAAAAGCAGCTAAAGCTTTCCGTGCTGGCAGCTTTCCTGTGGGCGCAATCGCTGGACGTTTCGAATTTGGCAGCCGGGCTCTGCCAGAGAGAAATACACAGTGTTGCCCCTTTACGAACGAAAGCTTTTGCAGAACGCGAATGTCTGTCTACCAGCGAATGCAGTTCCAAGGGACAGTGAAAACCAGCTAAAGCTTTCCGTGCTGGCAGCTTTCCTGTGGGCGCAATCGCTGGACGTTTCGAATTTGGCAGCCGGGCTCTGCCAGAGAGAAATACACAGTGTTGCCCCTTTACGAACGAAAGCTTTTGCAGAACGCGAATGTCTGTCTACCAGCGAATGCAGTTCCAAGGGACAGTGAAAACCAGCTAGAGCTTTCCGTGCTGGCAGCTTTCCTGTCGGCGCAATCGCTGGACGTTTCGAATTTGGCAGCCGGGCTCTGCCAGAGAGAAATACACAGTGTTGCCCCTTTACGAACGAAAGCTTTTGCAGAACGCGAATGTCTGTCTACCAGCGAATGCAGTTCCAAGGGACAGTGAAAAGCAGCTAAAGCTTTCCGTGCTGGCAGCTTTCCTGTGGGCGCAATCGCTGGACGTTTCGAATTTGGCAGCCGGGCTCTGCGAGAGAGAAATACACAGTGTTGCCCCTTTACGAACGAAAGCTTTTGCAGAACGCGAATGTCTGTCTACCAGCGAATGCAGTTCCAAGGGACAGTGAAAACCAGCTACAGCTTTCCGTGCTGGCAGCTTTCCTGTGGGCGCAATCGCTGGACGTTTCCAATTGGCAGCCAGGCTCTGCCAGAGAGAAATACACCGTGTTGCCCCTTTACGAAAGAAAGCTGTTGCAGAACGCGAATGTCTGTCTACCGGCGAATGCAGTTCCAAGGGACAGTGAAAACCAGCTACAGCTTTCCGTGCTGGCAGCTTTCCTGTGGGCGCAATCGCTGGACGTTTCGAATTTGGCAGCCGGGCTCTGCCAGAGAGAAATACACAGTGTTGCCCCTTTACGAACGAAAGCTTTTGCAGAACGCGAATGTCTGTCTACCAGCGAATGCAGTTCCAAGGGACAGTGAAAACCAGCTACAGCTTTCCGTGCTGGCAGCTTTCCTGTGGGCGCAATCGCTGGACGTTTCGAATTTGGCAGCCGGCCTCTGCCAGAGAGAAATACACAGTGTTGCCCCTTTACGAACGAAAGCTGTTGCAGAACGCGAATGTCTGTCTACCAGCGAATGCAGTTCCAAGGGACAGTGAAAACCAGCTACAGCTTTCCGTGCTGGCAGCTTTCCTGTGGGCGCAATCGCTGGACGTTTCCAATTTGGCAGACGGGCTCTGCCAGAGAGAAATACACAGTGTTGCCCCTTTACGAACGAAAGCTTTTGCAGAACGCGAATGTCTGTCTACCGGCGAATGCAGTTCCAAGGGACAGTGAAAACCAGCTACAGCTTTCAGTGCTGGCATCTTTCCTGTGGGCGCAATCGCTGGACGTTTCGAATTTGGCAGCCGGCCTCTGCGAGAGAGAAATACACAGTGTTGCCCCTTTACGAACGAAAGCTTTTGCAGAACGCGAATGTCTGTCTACCGGCGAATGCAGTTCCAAGGGACAGTGAAAACCAGCTACAGCTTTCCGTGCTGGCAGCTTTCCTGTGGGCGCAATCGCTGGACGTTTCCAATTTGGCAGCCGGGCTCTGCCAGAGAGAAATACACAGTGTTGCCCCTTTACGAACGAAAGCTGTTGCAGAACGCGAATGCCTGTCTACCGGCGAATGCAGTTCCAAGGGACAGTGAAAACCAGCTACAGCTTTCCGTGCTGGCAGCTTTCCTGTGGGCGCAATCGCTGGACGTTTCGAATTTGGCAGCCGGGCTCTGCCAGAGAGAAATACACAGTGTTGCCCCTTTACGAACGAAAGCTTTTGCAGAACGCGAATGTCTGTCTACCAGCGAATGCAGTTCCAAGGGACAGTGAAAACCAGCTACAGCTTTCCGTGCTGGCAGCTTTCCTGTGGGCGCAATCGCTGGACGTTTCCAATTGGCAGCCAGGCTCTGCCAGAGAGAAATACACCGTGTTGCCCCTTTACGAAAGAAAGCTGTTGCAGAACGCGAATGTCTGTCTACCGGCGAATGCAGTTCCAAGGGACAGTGAAAACCAGCTACAGCTTTCCGTGCTGGCAGCTTTCCTGTGGGCGCAATCGCTGGACGTTTCGAATTTGGCAGCCGGGCTCTGCCAGAGAGAAATACACAGTGTTGCCCCTTTACGAACGAAAGCTTTTGCAGAACGCGAATGTCTGTCTACCAGCGAATGCAGTTCCAAGGGACAGTGAAAACCAGCTACAGCTTTCCGTGCTGGCAGCTTTCCTGTGGGCGCAATCGCTGGACGTTTCGAATTTGGCAGCCGGCCTCTGCCAGAGAGAAATACACAGTGTTGCCCCTTTACGAACGAAAGCTGTTGCAGAACGCGAATGTCTGTCTACCAGCGAATGCAGTTCCAAGGGACAGTGAAAACCAGCTACAGCTTTCCGTGCTGGCAGCTTTCCTGTGGGCGCAATCGCTGGACGTTTCCAATTTGGCAGACGGGCTCTGCCAGAGAGAAATACACAGTGTTGCCCCTTTACGAACGAAAGCTTTTGCAGAACGCGAATGTCTGTCTACCGGCGAATGCAGTTCCAAGGGACAGTGAAAACCAGCTACAGCTTTCCGTGCTGGCAGCTTTCCTGTGGGCGCAATCGCTGGACGTTTCGAATTTGGCAGCCGGCCTCTGCGAGAGAGAAATACACAGTGTTGCCCCTTTACGAACGAAAGCTTTTGCAGAACGCGAATGTCTGTCTACCGGCGAATGCAGTTCCAAGGGACAGTGAAAACCAGCTACAGCTTTCCGTGCTGGCAGCTTTCCTGTGGGCGCAATCGCTGGACGTTTCCAATTTGGCAGCCGGGCTCTGCCAGAGAGAAATACACAGTGTTGCCCCTTTACGAACGAAAGCTGTTGCAGAACGCGAATGCCTGTCTACCGGCGAATGCAGTTCCAAGGGACAGTGAAAACCAGCTACAGCTTTCCGTGCTGGCAGCTTTCCTGTGGGCGCAATCGCTGGACGTTTCGAATTTGGCAGCCGGGCTCTGCCAGAGAGAAATACACAGTGTTGCCCCTTTACGAACGAAAGCTTTTGCAGAACGCGAATGTCTGTCTACCAGCGAATGCAGTTCCAAGGGACAGTGAAAAGCAGCTAAAGCTTTCCGTGCTGGCAGCTTTCCTGTGGGCGCAATCGCTGGACGTTTCGAATTTGGCAGCCGGGCTCTGCCAGAGAGAAATACACAGTGTTGCCCCTTTACGAACGAAAGCTTTTGCAGAACGCGAATGTCTGTCTACCAGCGAATGCAGGTCCAAGGGACAGTGAAAACCAGCTACAGCTTTCCGTGCTGGCAGCTTTCCTGTGGGCGCAATCGCTGGACGTTTCCAATTTGGCAGCCAGGCTCTGCCAGAGAGAAATACACCGTGTTGCCCCTTTACGAACGAAAGCTTTTGCAGAACGCGAATGTCTGTCTACCGGCGAATGCAGTTCCAAGGGACAGTGAAAACCAGCTACAGCTTTCCGTGCTGGCAGCTTTCCTGTGGGCGCAATCGCTGGACGTTTCCAATTTGGCAGCCGGGCTCTGCCAGAGAGAAATACACAGTGTTGCCCCTTTACGAACGAAAGCTTTTGCAGAACGCGAATGTCTGTCTACCAGCGAATGCAGTTCCAAGGGACAGTGAAAACCAGCTAAAGCTTTCCGTGCTGGTAGCTTTCCTGTGGGCGCAATCGCTGGACGTTTCGAATTTGGCAGCCGGGCTCTGCCAGAGAGAAATACACAGTGTTGCCCCTTTACGAACGAAAGCTTTTGCAGAACGCGAATGTCTGTCTACCAGCGAATGCAGTTCCAAGGGACAGTGAAAACCAGCTACAGCTTTCCGTGCTGGCAGCTTTCCTGTGGGCGCAATCGCAGGACGTTTCGAATTTGGCAGCCGGGCTCTGCCAGAGAGAAATACACAGTGTTGCCCCTTTACGAACGAAAGCTTTTGCAGAACGCGAATGTCTGTCTACCAGCGAATGCAGTTCCAAGGGACAGTGAAAACCAGCTACAGCTTTCCGTGCTGGCAGCTTTCCTGTGGGCGCAATCGCTGGACGTTTCCAATTTGGCAGCCGGGCTCTGCCAGAGAGAAATACACAGTGTTGCCCCTTTACGAACGAAAGCTTTTGCAGAACGCGAATGTCTGTCTACCGGCGAATGCAGTTCCAAGGGACAGTGAAAACCAGCTACAGCTTTCCGTGCTGGCAGCTTTCCTGTGGGTGCAATCGCTGGACGTTTCCAATTTGGCAGCCGGGCTCTGCCAGAGAGAAATACACAGTGTTGCCCCTTTACGAACGAAAGCTTTTGCAGAAAGCGAATGTCTGTCTACCAGCGAATGCAGTTCCAAGGGACAGTGAAAACCAGCTACAGCTTTCCGTGCTGGCAGCTTTCCTGTGGGTTCAATCGCTGGACGTTTCGAATTTGGCAGCCGGGCTCTGCCAGAGAGAAATACACAGTGTTGCCCCTTTACGAACGAAAGCTTTTGCAGAACGCGAATGTCTGTCTACCAGCGAATGCAGTTCCAAGGGACAGTGAAAACCAGCTACAGCTTTCCGTGCTGGCAGCTTTCCTGTGGGCGCAATCGCAGGACGTTTCGAATTTGGCAGCCGGGCTCTGCCAGAGAGAAATACACAGTGTTGCCCCTTTACGAACGAAAGCTGTTGCAGAACGCGAATGCCTGTCTACCGGCGAATGCAGTTCCAAGGGACAGTGAAAACCAGCTACAGCTTTCCGTGCTGGCAGCTTTCCTGTGGGCGCAATCGCTGGACGTTTCGAATTTGGCAGCCGGGCTCTGCCAGAGAGAAATACACAGTGTTGCCCCTTTACGAACGAAAGCTTTTGCAGAACGCGAATGTCTGTCTACCAGCGAATGCAGTTCCAAGGGACAGTGAAAACCAGCTACAGCTTTCCGTGCTGGCAGCTTTCCTGTGGGCGCAATCGCTGGACGTTTCGAATTTGGCAGCCGGGCTCTGCCAGAGAGAAATACACAGTGTTGCCCCTTTACGAACGAAAGCTTTTGCAGAACGCGAATGTCTGTCTACCAGCGAATGCAGGTCCAAGGGACAGTGAAAACCAGCTACAGCTTTCCGTGCTGGCAGCTTTCCTGTGGGCGCAATCGCTGGACGTTTCGAATTTGGCAGCCGGGCTCTGCCAGAGAGAAATACACAGTGTTGCCCCTTTACGAACGAAAGCTTTTGCAGAACGCGAATGTCTGTCTACCAGCGAATGCAGTTCCAAGGGACAGTGAAAACCAGCTAAAGCTTTCCGTGCTGGCAGCTTTCCTGTGGGCGCAATCGCTGGACGTTTCGAATTTGGCAGCCGGGCTCTGCCAGAGAGAAATACACAGTGTTGCCCCTTTACGAACGAAAGCTTTTGCAGAACGCGAATGTCTGTCTACCAGCGAATGCAGTTCCAAGGGACAGTGAAAACCAGCTAGAGCTTTCCGTGCTGGCAGCTTTCCTGTGGGCGCAATCGCTGGACGTTTCGAATTTGGCAGCCGGGCTCTGCCAGAGAGAAATACACAGTGTTGCCCCTTTACGAACGAAAGCTTTTGCAGAACGCGAATGTCTGTCTACCAGCGAATGCAGGTCCAAGGGACAGTGAAAACCAGCTACAGCTTTCCGTGCTGGCAGCTTTCCTGTGGGCGCAATCGCTGGACGTTTCGAATTTGGCAGCCGGGCTCTGCCAGAGAGAAATACACAGTGTTGCCCCTTTACGAACGAAAGCTTTTGCAGAACGCGAATGTCTGTCTACCAGCGAATGCAGTTCCAAGGGACAGTGAAAACCAGCTAAAGCTTTCCGTGCTGGCAGCTTTCCTGTGGGCGCAATCGCTGGACGTTTCGAATTTGGCAGCCGGGCTCTGCCAGAGAGAAATACACAGTGTTGCCCCTTTACGAACGAAAGCTTTTGCAGAACGCGAATGTCTGTCTACCAGCGAATGCAGTTCCAAGGGACAGTGAAAACCAGCTACAGCTTTCCGTGCTGGCAGCTTTCCTGTGGGCGCAATCGCTGGACGTTTCCAATTGGCAGCCAGGCTCTGCCAGAGAGAAATACACCGTGTTGCCCCTTACGAAAGAAAGCTGTTGCAGAACGCGAATGTCTGTCTACCGGCGAATGCAGTTCCAAGGGACAGTGAAAACCAGCTACAGCTTTCCGTGCTGGCAGCTTTCCTGTGGGCGCAATCGCTGGACGTTTCGAATTTGGCAGCCGGGCTCTGCCAGAGAGAAATACACAGTGTTGCCCCTTTACGAACGAAAGCTTTTGCAGAACGCGAATGTCTGTCTACCAGCGAATGCAGTTCCAAGGGACAGTGAAAACCAGCTACAGCTTTCCGTGCTGGCAGCTTTCCTGTGGGCGCAATCGCTGGACGTTTCGAATTTGGCAGCCGGCCTCTGCCAGAGAGAAATACACAGTGTTGCCCCTTTACGAACGAAAGCTGTTGCAGAACGCGAATGTCTGTCTACCAGCGAATGCAGTTCCAAGGGACAGTGAAAACCAGCTACAGCTTTCCGTGCTGGCAGCTTTCCTGTGGGCGCAATCGCTGGACGTTTCCAATTTGGCAGACGGGCTCTGCCAGAGAGAAATACACAGTGTTGCCCCTTTACGAACGAAAGCTTTTGCAGAACGCGAATGTCTGTCTACCGGCGAATGCAGTTCCAAGGGACAGTGAAAACCAGCTACAGCTTTCAGTGCTGGCATCTTTCCTGTGGGCGCAATCGCTGGACGTTTCGAATTTGGCAGCCGGCCTCTGCGAGAGAGAAATACACAGTGTTGCCCCTTTACGAACGAAAGCTTTTGCAGAACGCGAATGTCTGTCTACCGGCGAATGCAGTTCCAAGGGACAGTGAAAACCAGCTACAGCTTTCCGTGCTGGCAGCTTTCCTGTGGGCGCAATCGCTGGACGTTTCCAATTTGGCAGCCGGGCTCTGCCAGAGAGAAATACACAGTGTTGCCCCTTTACGAACGAAAGCTGTTGCAGAACGCGAATGCCTGTCTACCGGCGAATGCAGTTCCAAGGGACAGTGAAAACCAGCTACAGCTTTCCGTGCTGGCAGCTTTCCTGTGGGCGCAATCGCTGGACGTTTCGAATTTGGCAGCCGGGCTCTGCCAGAGAGAAATACACAGTGTTGCCCCTTTACGAACGAAAGCTTTTGCAGAACGCGAATGTCTGTCTACCAGCGAATGCAGTTCCAAGGGACAGTGAAAAGCAGCTAAAGCTTTCCGTGCTGGCAGCTTTCCTGTGGGCGCAATCGCTGGACGTTTCGAATTTGGCAGCCGGCCTCTGCGAGAGAGAAATACACAGTGTTGCCCCTTTACGAACGAAAGCTTTTGCAGAACGCGAATGTCTGTCTACCGGCGAATGCAGTTCCAAGGGACAGTGAAAACCAGCTACAGCTTTCCGTGCTGGCAGCTTTCCTGTGGGCGCAATCGCAGGACGTTTCGAATTTGGCAGCCGGGCTCTGCCAGAGAGAAATACACAGTGTTGCCCCTTTACGAACGAAAGCTTTTGCAGAACGCGAATGTCTGTCTACCAGCGAATGCAGTTCCAAGGGACAGTGAAAACCAGCTAAAGCTTTCCGTGCTGGCAGCTTTCCTGTGGGCGCAATCGCTGGACGTTTCGAATTTGGCAGCCGGGCTCTGCCAGAGAGAAATACACAGTGTTGCCCCTTTACGAACGAAAGCTTTTGCAGAACGCGAATGTCTGTCTACCAGCGAATGCAGGTCCAAGGGACAGTGAAAACCAGCTACAGCTTTCCGTGCTGGCAGCTTTCCTGTGGGCGCAATCGCTGGACGTTTCGAATTTGGCAGCCGGGCTCTGCCAGAGAGAAATACACAGTGTTGCCCCTTTACGAACGAAAGCTTTTGCAGAACGCGAATGTCTGTCTACCAGCGAATGCAGTTCCAAGGGACAGTGAAAAGCAGCTAAAGCTTTCCGTGCTGGCAGCTTTCCTGTGGGCGCAATCGCTGGACGTTTCGAATTTGGCAGCCGGGCTCTGCCAGAGAGAAATACACAGTGTTGCCCCTTTACGAACGAAAGCTTTTGCAGAACGCGAATGTCTGTCTACCAGCGAATGCAGTTCCAAGGGACAGTGAAAACCAGCTACAGCTTTCCGTGCTGGCAGCTTTCCTGTGGGCGCAATCGCTGGACGTTTCCAATTGGCAGCCAGGCTCTGCCAGAGAGAAATACACCGTGTTGCCCCTTTACGAAAGAAAGCTGTTGCAGAACGCGAATGTCTGTCTACCGGCGAATGCAGTTCCAAGGGACAGTGAAAACCAGCTACAGCTTTCCGTGCTGGCAGCTTTCCTGTGGGCGCAATCGCTGGACGTTTCGAATTTGGCAGCCGGGCTCTGCCAGAGAGAAATACACAGTGTTGCCCCTTTACGAACGAAAGCTTTTGCAGAACGCGAATGTCTGTCTACCAGCGAATGCAGTTCCAAGGGACAGTGAAAAGCAGCTAAAGCTTTCCGTGCTGGCAGCTTTCCTGTGGGCGCAATCGCTGGACGTTTCGAATTTGGCAGCCGGGCTCTGCCAGAGAGAAATACACAGTGTTGCCCCTTTACGAACGAAAGCTTTTGCAGAACGCGAATGTCTGTCTACCAGCGAATGCAGTTCCAAGGGACAGTGAAAACCAGCTACAGCTTTCCGTGCTGGCAGCTTTCCTGTGGGCGCAATCGCTGGACGTTTCGAATTTGGCAGCCGGCCTCTGCCAGAGAGAAATACACAGTGTTGCCCCTTTACGAACGAAAGCTGTTGCAGAACGCGAATGTCTGTCTACCAGCGAATGCAGTTCCAAGGGACAGTGAAAACCAGCTACAGCTTTCCGTGCTGGCAGCTTTCCTGTGGGCGCAATCGCTGGACGTTTCCAATTTGGCAGACGGGCTCTGCCAGAGAGAAATACACAGTGTTGCCCCTTTACGAACGAAAGCTTTTGCAGAACGCGAATGTCTGTCTACCGGCGAATGCAGTTCCAAGGGACAGTGAAAACCAGCTACAGCTTTCCGTGCTGGCAGCTTTCCTGTGGGCGCAATCGCTGGACGTTTCGAATTTGGCAGCCGGCCTCTGCGAGAGAGAAATACACAGTGTTGCCCCTTTACGAACGAAAGCTTTTGCAGAACGCGAATGTCTGTCTACCGGCGAATGCAGTTCCAAGGGACAGTGAAAACCAGCTACAGCTTTCCGTGCTGGCAGCTTTCCTGTGGGCGCAATCGCTGGACGTTTCCAATTTGGCAGCCGGGCTCTGCCAGAGAGAAATACACAGTGTTGCCCCTTTACGAACGAAAGCTGTTGCAGAACGCGAATGCCTGTCTACCGGCGAATGCAGTTCCAAGGGACAGTGAAAACCAGCTACAGCTTTCCGTGCTGGCAGCTTTCCTGTGGGCGCAATCGCTGGACGTTTCGAATTTGGCAGCCGGGCTCTGCCAGAGAGAAATACACAGTGTTGCCCCTTTACGAACGAAAGCTTTTGCAGAACGCGAATGTCTGTCTACCAGCGAATGCAGTTCCAAGGGACAGTGAAAAGCAGCTAAAGCTTTCCGTGCTGGCAGCTTTCCTGTGGGCGCAATCGCTGGACGTTTCGAATTTGGCAGCCGGGCTCTGCCAGAGAGAAATACACAGTGTTGCCCCTTTACGAACGAAAGCTTTTGCAGAACGCGAATGTCTGTCTACCAGCGAATGCAGGTCCAAGGGACAGTGAAAACCAGCTACAGCTTTCCGTGCTGGCAGCTTTCCTGTGGGCGCAATCGCTGGACGTTTCCAATTTGGCAGCCAGGCTCTGCCAGAGAGAAATACACCGTGTTGCCCCTTTACGAACGAAAGCTGTTGCAGAACGCGAATGTCTGTCTACCGGCGAATGCAGTTCCAAGGGACAGTGAAAACCAGCTACAGCTTTCCGTGCTGGCAGCTTTCCTGTGGGCGCAATCGCTGGACGTTTCCAATTTGGCAGCCGGGCTCTGCCAGAGAGAAATACACAGTGTTGCCCCTTTACGAACGAAAGCTTTTGCAGAACGCGAATGTCTGTCTACCAGTGAATGCAGTTCCAAGGGACAGTGAAAACCAGCTACAGCTTTCCGTGCTGGCAGCTTTCCTGAGGGCGCAATCGCTGGACGTTTCCAATTTGGCAGCCGGGCTCTGCCAGAGAGAAATACACAGTGTTGCCCCTTTACGAACGAAAGCTTTTGCAGAACGCGAATGTCTGTCTACCAGCGAATGCAGTTCCAAGGGACAGTGAAAACCAGCTAAAGCTTTCCGTGCTGGTAGCTTTCCTGTGGGCGCAATCGCTGGACGTTTCGAATTTGGCAGCCGGGCTCTGCCAGAGAGAAATACACAGTGTTGCCCCTTTACGAACGAAAGCTTTTGCAGAACGCGAATGTCTGTCTAC
Organism: Mycteria americana; assembly: GCF_035582795.1. Lineage (NCBI taxonomy): Eukaryota > Metazoa > Chordata > Aves > Ciconiiformes > Ciconiidae > Mycteria > Mycteria americana. The sequence goes on along the minus strand of NW_027445629.1, from coordinate 644,176 downwards.
CAGCGAATGCAGTTCCAAGGGACAGTGAAAACCAGCTACAGCTTTCCGTGCTGGCAGCTTTCCTGTGGGCGCAATCGCAGGACGTTTCGAATTTGGCAGCCGGGCTCTGCCAGAGAGAAATACACAGTGTTGCCCCTTTACGAACGAAAGCTTTTGCAGAACGCGAATGTCTGTCTACCAGCGAATGCAGTTCCAAGGGACAGTGAAAACCAGCTACAGCTTTCCGTGCTGGCAGCTTTCCTGTGGGCGCAATCGCTGGACGTTTCCAATTTGGCAGCCGGGCTCTGCCAGAGAGAAATACACAGTGTTGCCCCTTTACGAACGAAAGCTTTTGCAGAACGCGAATGTCTGTCTACCGGCGAATGCAGTTCCAAGGGACAGTGAAAACCAGCTACAGCTTTCCGTGCTGGCAGCTTTCCTGTGGGTGCAGTCGCTGGACGTTTCCAATTTGGCAGCCGGGCTCTGCCAGAGAGAAATACACAGTGTTGCCCCTTTACGAACGAAAGCTTTTGCAGAAAGCGAATGTCTGTCTACCAGCGAATGCAGTTCCAAGGGACAGTGAAAACCAGCTACAGCTTTCCGTGCTGGCAGCTTTCCTGTGGGTTCAATCGCTGGACGTTTCGAATTTGGCAGCCGGGCTCTGCCAGAGAGAAATACACAGTGTTGCCCCTTTACGAACGAAAGCTTTTGCAGAACGCGAATGTCTGTCTACCAGCGAATGCAGTTCCAAGGGACAGTGAAAACCAGCTACAACTTTCCGTGCTGGCAGCTTTCCTGTGGGCGCAATCGCTGGACGTTTCGAATTTGGCAGCCGGGCTCTGCCAGAGAGAAATACACAGTGTTGCCCCTTTACGAACGAAAGCTTTTGCAGAACGCGAATGTCTGTCTACCAGCGAATGCAGTTCCAAGGGACAGTGAAAACCAGCTACAGCTTTCCGTGCTGGCAGCTTTCCTGTGGGCGCAATCGCTGGACGTTTCCAATTTGGCAGACGGGCTCTGCCAGAGAGAAATACACAGTGTTGCCCCTTTACGAACGAAAGCTTTTGCAGAACGCGAATGTCTGTCTACCGGCGAATGCAGTTCCAAGGGACAGTGAAAACCAGCTACAGCTTTCCGTGCTGGCAGCTTTCCTGTGGGCGCAATCGCTGGACGTTTCCAATTTGGCAGCCGGGCTCTGCCAGAGAGAAATACACAGTGTTGCCCCTTTACGAACGAAAGCTGTTGCAGAACGCGAATGCCTGTCTACCGGCGAATGCAGTTCCAAGGGACAGTGAAAACCAGCTACAGCTTTCCGTGCTGGCAGCTTTCCTGTGGGCGCAATCGCTGGACGTTTCGAATTTGGCAGCCGGGCTCTGCCAGGAGAAATACACAGTGTTGCCCCTTTACGAACGAAAGCTTTTGCAGAACGCGAATGTCTGTCTACCAGCGAATGCAGTTCCAAGGGACAGTGAAAAGCAGCTAAAGCTTTCCGTGCTGGCAGCTTTCCTGTGGGCGCAATCGCTGGACGTTTCGAATTTGGCAGCCGGGCTCTGCCAGAGAGAAATACACAGTGTTGCCCCTTTACGAACGAAAGCTTTTGCAGAACGCGAATGTCTGTCTACCAGCGAATGCAGGTCCAAGGGACAGTGAAAACCAGCTACAGCTTTCCGTGCTGGCAGCTTTCCTGTGGGCGCAATCGCTGGACGTTTCGAATTTGGCAGCCAGGCTCTGCCAGAGAGAAATACACCGTGTTGCCCCTTTACGAAAGAAAGCTGTTGCAGAACGCGAATGTCTGTCTACCGGCGAATGCAGTTCCAAGGGACAGTGAAAACCAGCTACAGCTTTCCGTGCTGGCAGCTTTCCTGTGGGCGCAATCGCTGGACGTTTCGAATTTGGCAGCCGGGCTCTGCCAGAGAGAAATACACAGTGTTGCCCCTTTACGAACGAAAGCTTTTGCAGAACGCGAATGTCTGTCTACCAGCGAATGCAGTTCCAAGGGACAGTGAAAAGCAGCTAAAGCTTTCCGTGCTGGCAGCTTTCCTGTGGGCGCAATCGCTGGACGTTTCGAATTTGGCAGCCGGGCTCTGCCAGAGAGAAATACACAGTGTTGCCCCTTTACGAACGAAAGCTTTTGCAGAACGCGAATGTCTGTCTACCAGCGAATGCAGGTCCAAGGGACAGTGAAAACCAGCTACAGCTTTCCGTGCTGGCAGCTTTCCTGTGGGCGCAATCGCTGGACGTTTCCAATTTGGCAGCCAGGCTCTGCCAGAGAGAAATACACCGTGTTGCCCCTTTACGAACGAAAGCTGTTGCAGAACGCGAATGTCTGTCTACCGGCGAATGCAGTTCCAAGGGACAGTGAAAACCAGCTACAGCTTTCCGTGCTGGCAGCTTTCCTGTGGGCGCAATCGCTGGACGTTTCCAATTTGGCAGCCGGGCTCTGCCAGAGAGAAATACACAGTGTTGCCCCTTTACGAACGAAAGCTTTTGCAGAACGCGAATGTCTGTCTACCGGCGAATGCAGTTCCAAGGGACAGTGAAAACCAGCTACAGCTTTCCGTGCTGGCAGCTTTCCTGTGGGCGCAATCGCTGGACGTTTCCAATTTGGCAGCCGGGCTCTGCCAGAGAGAAATACACAGTGTTGCCCCTTTACGAACGAAAGCTTTTGCAGAACGCGAATGTCTGTCTACCAGTGAATGCAGTTCCAAGGGACAGTGAAAACCAGCTACAGCTTTCCGTGCTGGCAGCTTTCCTGAGGGCGCAATCGCTGGACGTTTCCAATTTGGCAGCCGGGCTCTGCCAGAGAGAAATACACAGTGTTGCCCCTTTACGAACGAAAGCTTTTGCAGAACGCGAATGTCTGTCTACCAGCGAATGCAGTTCCAAGGGACAGTGAAAACCAGCTAAAGCTTTCCGTGCTGGTAGCTTTCCTGTGGGCGCAATCGCTGGACGTTTCGAATTTGGCAGCCGGGCTCTGCCAGAGAGAAATACACAGTGTTGCCCCTTTACGAACGAAAGCTTTTGCAGAATGCGAATGTCTGTCTACCAGCGAATGCACTTCCAAGGGACAGTGAAAACCAGCTACAGCTTTCCGTGCTGGCAGCTTTCCTGTGGGCGCAATCGCTGGACGTTTCGAATTTGGCAGCCGGGCTCTGCCAGAGAGAAATACACAGTGTTGCCCCTTTACGAACGAAAGCTTTTGCAGAACGCGAATGTCTGTCTACCAGCGAATGCAGGTCCAAGGGACAGTGAAAACCAGCTACAGCTTTCCGTGCTGGCAGCTTTCCTGTGGGCGCAATCGCTGGACGTTTCCAATTTGGCAGCCGGGCTCTGCCAGAGAGAAATACACAGTGTTGCCCCTTTACGAACGAAAGCTTTTGCAGAACGCGAATGTCTGTCTACCAGCGAATGCAGTTCCAAGGGACAGTGAAAACCAGCTACAGCTTTCCGTGCTGGCAGCTTTCCTGTGGGCGCAATCGCTGGACGTTTCCAATTTGGCAGCCGGGCTCTGCCAGAGAGAAATACACAGTGTTGCCCCTTTACGAACGAAAGCTTTTGCAGAACGCGAATGTCTGTCTACCGGCGAATGCAGTTCCAAGGGACAGTGAAAACCAGCTACAGCTTTCCGTGCTGGCAGCTTTCCTGAGGGCGCAATCGCTGGACGTTTCGAATTTGGCAGCCGGGCTCTGCCAGAGAGAAATACACAGTGTTGCCCCTTTACGAACGAAAGCTTTTGCAGAAAGCGAATGTCTGTCTACCAGCGAATGCAGTTCCAAGGGACAGTGAAAACCAGCTACAGCTTTCCGTGCTGGCAGCTTTCCTGTGGGTTCAATCGCTGGACGTTTCGAATTTGGCAGCCGGGCTCTGCCAGAGAGAAATACACAGTGTTGCCCCTTTACGAACGAAAGCTTTTGCAGAACGCGAATGTCTGTCTACCAGCGAATGCAGTTCCAAGGGACAGTGAAAACCAGCTACAACTTTCCGTGCTGGCAGCTTTCCTGTGGGCGCAATCGCTGGACGTTTCGAATTTGGCAGCCGGGCTCTGCCAGAGAGAAATACACAGTGTTGCCCCTTTACGAACGAAAGCTTTTGCAGAACGCGAATGTCTGTCTACCAGCGAATGCAGTTCCAAGGGACAGTGAAAAGCAGCTACAGCTTTCCGTGCTGGCAGCTTTCCTGTGGGTGCAATCGCTGGACGTTTCCAATTTGGCAGCCGGGCTCTGCCAGAGAGAAATACACAGTGTTGCCCCTTTACGAAAGAAAGCTGTTGCAAAACGCGAATGTCTGTCTACCGGCGAATGCAGTTCCAAGGGACAGTGAAAACCAGCTACAGCTTTCAGTGCTGGCATCTTTCCTGTGGGCGCAATCGCTGGACGTTTCGAATTTGGCAGCCGGCCTCTGCGAGAGAGAAATACACAGTGTTGCCCCTTTACGAACGAAAGCTTTTGCAGAACGCGAATGTCTGTCTACCGGCGAATGCAGTTCCAAGGGACAGTGAAAACCAGCTACAGCTTTCCGTGCTGGCAGCTTTCCTGTGGGCGCAATCGCTGGACGTTTCCAATTTGGCAGCCGGGCTCTGCCAGAGAGAAATACACAGTGTTGCCCCTTTACGAACGAAAGCTGTTGCAGAACGCGAATGTCTGTCTACCAGCGAATGCAGTTCCAAGGGACAGTGAAAAGCAGCTAAAGCTTTCCGTGCTGGCAGCTTTCCTGTGGGCGCAATCGCTGGACGTTTCGAATTTGGCAGCCGGGCTCTGCCAGAGAGAAATACACAGTGTTGCCCCTTTACGAACGAAAGCTTTTGCAGAACGCGAATGTCTGTCTACCAGCGAATGCAGGTCCAAGGGACAGTGAAAACCAGCTACAGCTTTCCGTGCTGGCAGCTTTCCTGTGGGCGCAATCGCTGGACGTTTCGAATTTGGCAGCCGGGCTCTGCCAGAGAGAAATACACCGTGTTGCCCCTTTACGAACGAAAGCTGTTGCAGAACGCGAATGTCTGTCTACCGGCGAATGCAGTTCCAAGGGACAGTGAAAACCAGCTACAGCTTTCCGTGCTGGCAGCTTTCCTGTGGGCGCAATCGCTGGACGTTTCCAATTTGGCAGCCGGGCTCTGCCAGAGAGAAATACACAGTGTTGCCCCTTTACGAACGAAAGCTTTTGCAGAACGCGAATGTCTGTCTACCGGCGAATGCAGTTCCAAGGGACAGTGAAAACCAGCTACAGCTTTCCGTGCTGGCAGCTTTCCTGTGGGCGCAATCGCTGGACGTTTCCAATTTGGCAGCCGGGCTCTGCCAGAGAGAAATACACAGTGTTGCCCCTTTACGAACGAAAGCTTTTGCAGAACGCGAATGTCTGTCTACCAGTGAATGCAGTTCCAAGGGACAGTGAAAACCAGCTACAGCTTTCCGTGCTGGCAGCTTTCCTGAGGGCGCAATCGCTGGACGTTTCCAATTTGGCAGCCGGGCTCTGCCAGAGAGAAATACACAGTGTTGCCCCTTTACGAACGAAAGCTTTTGCAGAACGCGAATGTCTGTCTACCAGCGAATGCAGTTCCAAGGGACAGTGAAAACCAGCTAAAGCTTTCCGTGCTGGTAGCTTTCCTGTGGGCGCAATCGCTGGACGTTTCGAATTTGGCAGCCGGGCTCTGCCAGAGAGAAATACACAGTGTTGCCCCTTTACGAACGAAAGCTTTTGCAGAACGCGAATGTCTGTCTACCAGCGAATGCAGTTCCAAGGGACAGTGAAAACCAGCTACAGCTTTCCGTGCTGGCAGCTTTCCTGTGGGCGCAATCGCTGGACGTTTCCAATTTGGCAGCCGGGCTCTGCCAGAGAGAAATACACAGTGTTGCCCCTTTACGAACGAAAGCTTTTGCAGAACGCGAATGTCTGTCTACCGGCGAATGCAGTTCCAAGGGACAGTGAAAACCAGCTACAGCTTTCCGTGCTGGCAGCTTTCCTGTGGGTGCAATCGCTGGACATTTCCAATTTGGCAGCCGGGCTCTGCCAGAGAGAAATACACAGTGTTGCCCCTTTACGAACGAAAGCTTTTGCAGAAAGCGAATGTCTGTCTACCAGCGAATGCAGTTCCAAGGGACAGTGAAAACCAGCTACAGCTTTCCGTGCTGGCAGCTTTCCTGTGGGTTCAATCGCTGGACGTTTCGAATTTGGCAGCCGGGCTCTGCCAGAGAGAAATACACAGTGTTGCCCCTTTACGAACGAAAGCTTTTGCAGAACGCGAATGTCTGTCTACCAGCGAATGCAGTTCCAAGGGACAGTGAAAACCAGCTACAACTTTCCGTGCTGGCAGCTTTCCTGTGGGCGCAATCGCTGGACGTTTCGAATTTGGCAGCCGGGCTCTGCCAGAGAGAAATACACAGTGTTGCCCCTTTACGAACGAAAGCTTTTGCAGAACGCGAATGTCTGTCTACCAGCGAATGCAGTTCCAAGGGACAGTGAAAACCAGCTACAGCTTTCCGTGCTGGCAGCTTTCCTGTGGGCGCAATCGCTGGACGTTTCCAATTTGGCAGACGGGCTCTGCCAGAGAGAAATACACAGTGTTGCCCCTTTACGAACGAAAGCTTTTGCAGAACGCGAATGTCTGTCTACCGGCGAATGCAGTTCCAAGGGACAGTGAAAACCAGCTACAGCTTTCCGTGCTGGCAGCTTTCCTGTGGGCGCAATCGCTGGACGTTTCGAATTTGGCAGCCGGGCTCTGCCAGAGAGAAATACACAGTGTTGCCCCTTTACGAACGAAAGCTTTTGCAGAAAGCGAATGTCTGTCTACCAGCGAATGCAGGTCCAAGGGACAGTGAAAACCAGCTACAGCTTTCCGTGCTGGCAGCTTTCCTGTGGGCGCAATCGCTGGACGTTTCCAATTTGGCAGCCAGGCTCTGCCAGAGAGAAATACACCGTGTTGCCCCTTTACGAACGAAAGCTGTTGCAGAACGCGAATGTCTGTCTACCGGCGAATGCAGTTCCAAGGGACAGTGAAAACCAGCTACAGCTTTCCGTGCTGGCAGCTTTCCTGTGGGCGCAATCGCTGGACGTTTCCAATTTGGCAGCCGGGCTCTGCCAGAGAGAAATACACAGTGTTGCCCCTTTACGAACGAAAGCTTTTGCAGAACGCGAATGTCTGTCTACCGGCGAATGCAGTTCCAAGGGACAGTGAAAACCAGCTACAGCTTTCCGTGCTGGCAGCTTTCCTGTGGGCGCAATCGCTGGACGTTTCCAATTTGGCAGCCGGGCTCTGCCAGGAGAAATACACAGTGTTGCCCCTTTACGAACGAAAGCTTTTGCAGAACGCGAATGTCTGTCTACCAGCGAATGCAGTTCCAAGGGACAGTGAAAACCAGCTACAGCTTTCCGTGCTGGCAGCTTTCCTGAGGGCGCAATCGCTGGACGTTTCCAATTTGGCAGCCGGGCTCTGCCAGAGAGAAATACACAGTGTTGCCCCTTTACGAAGGAAAGCTTTTGCAGAACGCGAATGTCTGTCTACCAGCGAATGCAGTTCCAAGGGACAGTGAAAACCAGCTAAAGCTTTCCGTGCTGGTAGCTTTCCTGTGGGCGCAATCGCTGGACGTTTCGAATTTGGCAGCCGGGCTCTGCCAGAGAGAAATACACAGTGTTGCCCCTTTACGAACGAAAGCTTTTGCAGAATGCGAATGTCTGTCTACCAGCGAATGCACTTCCAAGGGACAGTGAAAACCAGCTACAGCTTTCCGTGCTGGCAGCTTTCCTGTGGGCACAATCGCTGGACGTTTCGAATTTGGCAGCCGGGCTCTGCCAGAGAGAAATACACAGTGTTGCCCCTTTACGAACGAAAGCTTTTGCAGAACGCGAATGTCTGTCTACCAGCGAATGCAGTTCCAAGGGACAGTGAAAACCAGCTACAGCTTTCCGTGCTGGCAGCTTTCCTGTGGGCGCAATCGCTGGACGTTTCGAATTTGGCAGCCGGGCTCTGCCAGAGAGAAATACACAGTGTTGCCCCTTTACGAACGAAAGCTTTTGCAGAACGCGAATGTCTGTCTACCAGCGAATGCAGTTCCAAGGGACAGTGAAAACCAGCTACAGCTTTCCGTGCTGGCAGCTTTCCTGTGGGCGCAATCGCTGGACGTTTCCAATTTGGCAGCCGGGCTCTGCCAGAGAGAAATACACAGTGTTGCCCCTTTACGAACGAAAGCTTTTGCAGAACGCGAATGTCTGTCTACCGGCGAATGCAGTTCCAAGGGACAGTGAAAACCAGCTACAGCTTTCCGTGCTGGCAGCTTTCCTGTGGGCGCAATCGCTGGACGTTTCCAATTTGGCAGCCGGGCTCTGCCAGAGAGAAATACACAGTGTTGCCCCTTTACGAACGAAAGCTTTTGCAGAACGCGAATGTCTGTCTACCAGCGAATGCAGTTCCAAGGGATAGTGAAAACCAGCTACAGCTTTCCGTGCTGGCAGCTTTCCTGAGGGCGCAATCGCTGGACGTTTCGAATTTGGCAGCCGGGCTCTGCCAGAGAGAAATACACAGTGTTGCCCCTTTACGAACGAAAGCTTTTGCAGAAAGCGAATGTCTGTCTACCAGCGAATGCAGTTCCAAGGGACAGTGAAAACCAGCTACAGCTTTCCGTGCTGGCAGCTTTCCTGTGGGTTCAATCGCTGGACGTTTCGAATTTGGCAGCCGGGCTCTGCCAGAGAGAAATACACAGTGTTGCCCCTTTACGAACGAAAGCTTTTGCAGAACGCGAATGTCTGTCTACCAGCGAATGCAGTTCCAAGGGACAGTGAAAACCAGCTACAACTTTCCGTGCTGGCAGCTTTCCTGTGGGCGCAATCGCTGGACGTTTCGAATTTGGCAGCCGGGCTCTGCCAGAGAGAAATACACAGTGTTGCCCCTTTACGAACGAAAGCTTTTGCAGAACGCGAATGTCTGTCTACCAGCGAATGCAGTTCCAAGGGACAGTGAAAACCAGCTACAGCTTTCCGTGCTGGCAGCTTTCCTGTGGGCGCAATCGCTGGACGTTTCGAATTTGGCAGCCGGGCTCTGCCAGAGAGAAATACACAGTGTTGCCCCTTTACGAACGAAAGCTTTTGCAGAACGCGAATGTCTGTCTACCGGCGAATGCAGTTCCAAGGGACAGTGAAAAGCAGCTACAGCTTTCCGTGCTGGCAGCTTTCCTGTGGGTGCAATCGCTGGACGTTTCCAATTTGGCAGCCGGCCTCTGCCAGAGAGAAATACACAGTGTTGCCCCTTTACGAACGAAAGCTTTTGCAGAACGCGAATGTCTGTCTACCAGCGAATGCAGTTCCAAGGGACAGTGAAAACCAGCTACAGCTTTCCGTGCTGGCAGCTTTCCTGAGGGCGCAATCGCTGGACGTTTCGAATTTGGCAGCCGGGCTCTGCCAGAGAGAAATACACAGTGTTGCCCCTTTACGAACGAAAGCTTTTGCAGAAAGCGAATGTCTGTCTACCAGCGAATGCAGTTCCAAGGGACAGTGAAAACCAGCTACAGCTTTCCGTGCTGGCAGCTTTCCTGTGGGCGCAATCGCTGGACGTTTCGAATTTGGCAGCCGGGCTCTGCCAGAGAGAAATACACAGTGTTGCCCCTTTACGAACGAAAGCTTTTGCAGAACGCGAATGTCTGTCTACCAGCGAATGCAGTTCCAAGGGACAGTGAAAACCAGCTACAGCTTTCCGTGCTGGCAGCTTTCCTGTGGGCGCAATCGCTGGACGTTTCGAATTTGGCAGCCGGCCTCTGCGAGAGAGAAATACACAGTGTTGCCCCTTTACGAACGAAAGCTTTTGCAGAACGCGAATGTCTGTCTACCGGCGAATGCAGTTCCAAGGGACAGTGAAAACCAGCTACAGCTTTCCGTGCTGGCAGCTTTCCTGTGGGCGCAATCGCAGGACGTTTCGAATTTGGCAGCCGGGCTCTGCCAGAGAGAAATACACAGTGTTGCCCCTTTACGAACGAAAGCTGTTGCAGAACGCGAATGCCTGTCTACCGGCGAATGCAGTTCCAAGGGACAGTGAAAACCAGCTACAGCTTTCCGTGCTGGCAGCTTTCCTGTGGGCGCAATCGCTGGACGTTTCGAATTTGGCAGCCGGGCTCTGCCAGAGAGAAATACACAGTGTTGCCCCTTTACGAACGAAAGCTTTTGCAGAACGCGAATGTCTGTCTACCAGCGAATGCAGTTCCAAGGGACAGTGAAAACCAGCTACAGCTTTCCGTGCTGGCAGCTTTCCTGTGGGCGCAATCGCTGGACGTTTCGAATTTGGCAGCCGGGCTCTGCCAGAGAGAAATACACAGTGTTGCCCCTTTACGAACGAAAGCTTTTGCAGAACGCGAATGTCTGTCTACCGGCGAATGCAGGTCCAAGGGACAGTGAAAACCAGCTACAGCTTTCCGTGCTGGCAGCTTTCCTGTGGGCGCAATCGCTGGACGTTTCCAATTTGGCAGCCGGGCTCTGCCAGAGAGAAATACACAGTGTTGCCCCTTTACGAACGAAAGCTTTTGCAGAACGCGAATGTCTGTCTACCAGCGAATGCAGTTCCAAGGGACAGTGAAAAGCAGCTAAAGCTTTCCGTGCTGGCAGCTTTCCTGTGGGCGCAATCGCTGGACGTTTCGAATTTGGCAGCCGGGCTCTGCCAGAGAGAAATACACAGTGTTGCCCCTTTACGAACGAAAGCTTTTGCAGAACGCGAATGTCTGTCTACCAGCGAATGCAGTTCCAAGGGACAGTGAAAACCAGCTACAGCTTTCCGTGCTGGCAGCTTTCCTGTGGGCGCAATCGCTGGACTTTTCCAATTGGCAGCCAGGCTCTGCCAGAGAGAAATACACCGTGTTGCCCCTTTACGAAAGAAAGCTGTTGCAGAACGCGAATGTCTGTCTACCGGCGAATGCAGTTCCAAGGGACAGTGAAAACCAGCTACAGCTTTCCGTGCTGGCAGCTTTCCTGTGGGCGCAATCGCTGGACGTTTCGAATTTGGCAGCCGGGCTCTGCCAGAGAGAAATACACAGTGTTGCCCCTTTACGAACGAAAGCTGTTGCAGAACGCGAATGCCTGTCTACCGGCGAATGCAGTTCCAAGGGACAGTGAAAACCAGCTACAGCTTTCCGTGCTGGCAGCTTTCCTGTGGGCGCAATCGCTGGACGTTTCGAATTTGGCAGCCGGGCTCTGCCAGAGAGAAATACACAGTGTTGCCCCTTTACGAACGAAAGCTTTTGCAGAACGCGAATGTCTGTCTACCAGCGAATGCAGTTCCAAGGGACAGTGAAAAGCAGCTAAAGCTTTCCGTGCTGGCAGCTTTCCTGTGGGCGCAATCGCTGGACGTTTCGAATTTGGCAGCCGGGCTCTGCCAGAGAGAAATACACAGTGTTGCCCCTTTACGAACGAAAGCTTTTGCAGAACGCGAATGTCTGTCTACCAGCGAATGCAGGTCCAAGGGACAGTGAAAACCAGCTACAGCTTTCCGTGCTGGCAGCTTTCCTGTGGGCGCAATCGCTGGACGTTTCCAATTTGGCAGCCAGGCTCTGCCAGAGAGAAATACACCGTGTTGCCCCTTTACGAACGAAAGCTGTTGCAGAACGCGAATGTCTGTCTACCGGCGAATGCAGTTCCAAGGGACAGTGAAAACCAGCTACAGCTTTCCGTGCTGGCAGCTTTCCTGTGGGCGCAATCGCTGGACGTTTCCAATTTGGCAGCCGGGCTCTGCCAGAGAGAAATACACAGTGTTGCCCCTTTACGAACGAAAGCTTTTGCAGAACGCGAATGTCTGTCTACCGGCGAATGCAGTTCCAAGGGACAGTGAAAACCAGCTACAGCTTTCCGTGCTGGCAGCTTTCCTGTGGGCGCAATCGCTGGACGTTTCCAATTTGGCAGCCGGGCTCTGCCAGAGAGAAATACACAGTGTTGCCCCTTTACGAACGAAAGCTTTTGCAGAACGCGAATGTCTGTCTACCAGTGAATGCAGTTCCAAGGGACAGTGAAAACCAGCTACAGCTTTCCGTGCTGGCAGCTTTCCTGAGGGCGCAATCGCTGGACGTTTCCAATTTGGCAGCCGGGCTCTGCCAGAGAGAAATACACAGTGTTGCCCCTTTACGAACGAAAGCTTTTGCAGAACGCGAATGTCTGTCTACCAGCGAATGCAGTTCCAAGGGACAGTGAAAACCAGCTACAGCTTTCCGTGCTGGCAGCTTTCCTGTGGGCGCAATCGCAGGACGTTTCGAATTTGGCAGACGGGCTCTGCCAGAGAGAAATACACAGTGTTGCCCCTTTACGAACGAAAGCTTTTGCAGAACGCGAATGTCTGTCTACCAGCGAATGCAGTTCCAAGGGACAGTGAAAACCAGCTACAGCTTTCCGTGCTGGCAGCTTTCCTGAGGGCGCAATCGCTGGACGTTTCGAATTTGGCAGCCGGGCTCTGCCAGAGAGAAATACACAGTGTTGCCCCTTTACGAACGAAAGCTTTTGCAGAAAGCGAATGTCTGTCTACCAGCGAATGCAGTTCCAAGGGACAGTGAAAACCAGCTAAAGCTTTCCGTGCTGGCAGCTTTCCTGTGGGCGCAATCGCTGGACGTTTCGAATTTGGCAGCCGGGCTCTGCCAGAGAGAAATACACAGTGTTGCCCCTTTACGAACGAAAGCTTTTGCAGAACGCGAATGTCTGTCTACCAGCGAATGCAGTTCCAAGGGACAGTGAAAACCAGCTACAGCTTTCCGTGCTGGCAGCTTTCCTGTGGGCGCAATCGCTGGACGTTTCGAATTTGGCAGCCGGCCTCTGCGAGAGAGAAATACACAGTGTTGCCCCTTTACGAACGAAAGCTTTTGCAGAACGCGAATGTCTGTCTACCGGCGAATGCAGTTCCAAGGGACAGTGAAAACCAGCTACAGCTTTCCGTGCTGGCAGCTTTCCTGTGGGCGCAATCGCAGGACGTTTCGAATTTGGCAGCCGGGCTCTGCCAGAGAGAAATACACAGTGTTGCCCCTTTACGAACGAAAGCTGTTGCAGAACGCGAATGCCTGTCTACCGGCGAATGCAGTTCCAAGGGACAGTGAAAACCAGCTACAGCTTTCCGTGCTGGCAGCTTTCCTGTGGGCGCAATCGCTGGACGTTTCGAATTTGGCAGCCGGGCTCTGCCAGAGAGAAATACACAGTGTTGCCCCTTTACGAACGAAAGCTTTTGCAGAACGCGAATGTCTGTCTACCAGCGAATGCAGTTCCAAGGGACAGTGAAAACCAGCTACAGCTTTCCGTGCTGGCAGCTTTCCTGTGGGCGCAATCGCTGGACGTTTCGAATTTGGCAGCCGGGCTCTGCCAGAGAGAAATACACAGTGTTGCCCCTTTACGAACGAAAGCTTTTGCAGAACGCGAATGTCTGTCTACCAGCGAATGCAGGTCCAAGGGACAGTGAAAACCAGCTACAGCTTTCCGTGCTGGCAGCTTTCCTGTGGGCGCAATCGCTGGACGTTTCCAATTTGGCAGCCGGGCTCTGCCAGAGAGAAATACACAGTGTTGCCCCTTTACGAACGAAAGCTTTTGCAGAACGCGAATGTCTGTCTACCAGCGAATGCAGGTCCAAGGGACAGTGAAAACCAGCTACAGCTTTCCGTGCTGGCAGCTTTCCTGTGGGCGCAATCGCTGGACGTTTCGAATTTGGCAGCCGGCTCTGCCAGAGAGAAATACACAGTGTTGCCCCTTTACGAACGAAAGCTTTTGCAGAACGCGAATGTCTGTCTACCAGCGAATGCAGTTCCAAGGGACAGTGAAAACCAGCTACAGCTTTCCGTGCTGGCAGCTTTCCTGTGGGCGCAATCGCTGGACGTTTCGAATTTGGCAGCCGGGCTCTGCCAGAGAGAAATACACAGTGTTGCCCCTTTACGAACGAAAGCTTTTGCAGAACGCGAATGTCTGTCTACCAGCGAATGCAGTTCCAAGGGACAGTGAAAACCAGCTACAGCTTTCCGTGCTGGCAGCTTTCCTGTGGGCGCAATCGCTGGACGTTTCCAATTGGCAGCCAGGCTCTGCCAGAGAGAAATACACCGTGTTGCCCCTTTACGAAAGAAAGCTGTTGCAGAACGCGAATGTCTGTCTACCGGTGAATGCAGTTCCAAGGGACAGTGAAAACCAGCTACAGCTTTCCGTGCTGGCAGCTTTCCTGTGGGCGCAATCGCTGGACGTTTCGAATTTGGCAGCCGGCCTCTGCCAGAGAGAAATACACAGTGTTGCCCCTTTACGAACGAAAGCTTTTGCAGAACGCGAATGTCTGTCTACCAGCGAATGCAGTTCCAAGGGACAGTGAAAACCAGCTACAGCTTTCAGTGCTGGCATCTTTCCTGTGGGCGCAATCGCTGGACGTTTCGAATTTGGCAGCCGGCCTCTGCGAGAGAGAAATACACAGTGTTGCCCCTTTACGAACGAAAGCTTTTGCAGAACGCGAATGTCTGTCTACCGGCGAATGCAGTTCCAAGGGACAGTGAAAACCAGCTACAGCTTTCCGTGCTGGCAGCTTTCCTGTGGGCGCAATCGCTGGACGTTTCGAATTTGGCAGCCGGGCTCTGCCAGAGAGAAATACACAGTGTTGCCCCTTTACGAACGAAAGCTGTTGCAGAACGCGAATGCCTGTCTACCGGCGAATGCAGTTCCAAGGGACAGTGAAAACCAGCTACAGCTTTCCGTGCTGGCAGCTTTCCTGTGGGCGCAATCGCTGGACGTTTCGAATTTGGCAGCCGGGCTCTGCCAGAGAGAAATACACAGTGTTGCCCCTTTACGAACGAAAGCTTTTGCAGAACGCGAATGTCTGTCTACCAGCGAATGCAGTTCCAAGGGACAGTGAAAAGCAGCTAAAGCTTTCCGTGCTGGCAGCTTTCCTGTGGGCGCAATCGCTGGACGTTTCGAATTTGGCAGCCGGGCTCTGCCAGAGAGAAATACACAGTGTTGCCCCTTTACGAACGAAAGCTTTTGCAGAACGCGAATGTCTGTCTACCAGCGAATGCAGGTCCAAGGGACAGTGAAAACCAGCTACAGCTTTCCGTGCTGGCAGCTTTCCTGTGGGCGCAATCGCTGGACGTTTCCAATTTGGCAGCCAGGCTCTGCCAGAGAGAAATACACCGTGTTGCCCCTTTACGAACGAAAGCTGTTGCAGAACGCGAATGTCTGTCTACCGGCGAATGCAGTTCCAAGGGACAGTGAAAACCAGCTACAGCTTTCCGTGCTGGCAGCTTTCCTGTGGGCGCAATCGCTGGACGTTTCCAATTTGGCAGCCGGGCTCTGCCAGAGAGAAATACACAGTGTTGCCCCTTTACGAACGAAAGCTTTTGCAGAACGCGAATGTCTGTCTACCGGCGAATGCAGTTCCAAGGGACAGTGAAAACCAGCTACAGCTTTCCGTGCTGGCAGCTTTCCTGTGGGCGCAATCGCTGGACGTTTCCAATTTGGCAGCCGGGCTCTGCCAGAGAGAAATACACAGTGTTGCCCCTTTACGAACGAAAGCTTTTGCAGAACGCGAATGTCTGTCTACCAGTGAATGCAGTTCCAAGGGACAGTGAAAACCAGCTACAGCTTTCCGTGCTGGCAGCTTTCCTGAGGGCGCAATCGCTGGACGTTTCCAATTTGGCAGCCGGGCTCTGCCAGAGAGAAATACACAGTGTTGCCCCTTTACGAACGAAAGCTTTTGCAGAACGCGAATGTCTGTCTACCAGCGAATGCAGTTCCAAGGGACAGTGAAAACCAGCTACAGCTTTCCGTGCTGGCAGCTTTCCTGTGGGCGCAATCGCTGGACGTTTCCAATTTGGCAGCCGGGCTCTGCCAGAGAGAAATACACAGTGTTGCCCCTTTACGAACGAAAGCTTTTGCAGAACGCGAATGTCTGTCTACCGGCGAATGCAGTTCCAAGGGACAGTGAAAACCAGCTACAGCTTTCCGTGCTGGCAGCTTTCCTGTGGGCGCAATCGCTGGACGTTTCCAATTTGGCAGCCGGGCTCTGCCAGAGAGAAATACACAGTGTTGCCCCTTTACGAACGAAAGCTTTTGCAGAAAGCGAATGTCTGTCTACCAGCGAATGCAGTTCCAAGGGACAGTGAAAACCAGCTACAGCT
Organism: Mycteria americana; assembly: GCF_035582795.1. Taxonomy (NCBI): domain Eukaryota; kingdom Metazoa; phylum Chordata; class Aves; order Ciconiiformes; family Ciconiidae; genus Mycteria; species Mycteria americana. Next base: position 628,118 of record NW_027445629.1, on the reverse strand, counting down.
TTCCGTGCTGGCAGCTTTCCTGTGGGTTCAATCGCTGGACGTTTCGAATTTGGCAGCCGGGCTCTGCCAGAGAGAAATACACAGTGTTGCCCCTTTACGAACGAAAGCTTTTGCAGAACGCGAATGTCTGTCTACCAGCGAATGCAGTTCCAAGGGACAGTGAAAACCAGCTACAACTTTCCGTGCTGGCAGCTTTCCTGTGGGCGCAATCGCTGGACGTTTCGAATTTGGCAGCCGGGCTCTGCCAGAGAGAAATACACAGTGTTGCCCCTTTACGAACGAAAGCTTTTGCAGAACGCGAATGTCTGTCTACCAGCGAATGCAGTTCCAAGGGACAGTGAAAACCAGCTACAGCTTTCCGTGCTGGCAGCTTTCCTGTGGGCGCAATCGCTGGACGTTTCCAATTTGGCAGACGGGCTCTGCCAGAGAGAAATACACAGTGTTGCCCCTTTACGAACGAAAGCTTTTGCAGAACGCGAATGTCTGTCTACCGGCGAATGCAGTTCCAAGGGACAGTGAAAACCAGCTACAGCTTTCCGTGCTGGCAGCTTTCCTGTGGGCGCAATCGCTGGACGTTTCGAATTTGGCAGCCGGCCTCTGCGAGAGAGAAATACACAGTGTTGCCCCTTTACGAACGAAAGCTTTTGCAGAACGCGAATGTCTGTCTACCGGCGAATGCAGTTCCAAGGGACAGTGAAAACCAGCTACAGCTTTCCGTGCTGGCAGCTTTCCTGTGGGCGCAATCGCTGGACGTTTCGAATTTGGCAGCCGGGCTCTGCCAGGAGAAATACACAGTGTTGCCCCTTTACGAACGAAAGCTTTTGCAGAACGCGAATGTCTGTCTACCAGCGAATGCAGTTCCAAGGGACAGTGAAAAGCAGCTAAAGCTTTCCGTGCTGGCAGCTTTCCTGTGGGCGCAATCGCTGGACGTTTCGAATTTGGCAGCCGGGCTCTGCCAGAGAGAAATACACAGTGTTGCCCCTTTACGAACGAAAGCTTTTGCAGAACGCGAATGTCTGTCTACCAGCGAATGCAGGTCCAAGGGACAGTGAAAACCAGCTACAGCTTTCCGTGCTGGCAGCTTTCCTGTGGGCGCAATCGCTGGACGTTTCCAATTTGGCAGCCAGGCTCTGCCAGAGAGAAATACACCGTGTTGCCCCTTTACGAACGAAAGCTGTTGCAGAACGCGAATGTCTGTCTACCGGCGAATGCAGTTCCAAGGGACAGTGAAAACCAGCTACAGCTTTCCGTGCTGGCAGCTTTCCTGTGGGCGCAATCGCTGGACGTTTCCAATTTGGCAGCCGGGCTCTGCCAGAGAGAAATACACAGTGTTGCCCCTTTACGAACGAAAGCTTTTGCAGAACGCGAATGTCTGTCTACCAGCGAATGCAGTTCCAAGGGACAGTGAAAACCAGCTACAGCTTTCCGTGCTGGCAGCTTTCCTGTGGGCGCAATCGCTGGACGTTTCCAATTTGGCAGCCGGGCTCTGCCAGAGAGAAATACACAGTGTTGCCCCTTTACGAACGAAAGCTTTTGCAGAACGCGAATGTCTGTCTACCAGTGAATGCAGTTCCAAGGGACAGTGAAAACCAGCTACAGCTTTCCGTGCTGGCAGCTTTCCTGAGGGCGCAATCGCTGGACGTTTCCAATTTGGCAGCCGGGCTCTGCCAGAGAGAAATACACAGTGTTGCCCCTTTACGAACGAAAGCTTTTGCAGAACGCGAATGTCTGTCTACCAGCGAATGCAGTTCCAAGGGACAGTGAAAACCAGCTAAAGCTTTCCGTGCTGGTAGCTTTCCTGTGGGCGCAATCGCTGGACGTTTCGAATTTGGCAGCCGGGCTCTGCCAGAGAGAAATACACAGTGTTGCCCCTTTACGAACGAAAGCTTTTGCAGAATGCGAATGTCTGTCTACCAGCGAATGCACTTCCAAGGGACAGTGAAAACCAGCTACAGCTTTCCGTGCTGGCAGCTTTCCTGTGGGCACAATCGCTGGACGTTTCGAATTTGGCAGCCGGGCTCTGCCAGAGAGAAATACACAGTGTTGCCCCTTTACGAACGAAAGCTTTTGCAGAACGCGAATGTCTGTCTACCAGCGAATGCAGTTCCAAGGGACAGTGAAAACCAGCTACAGCTTTCCGTGCTGGCAGCTTTCCTGTGGGCGCAATCGCAGGACGTTTCCAATTTGGCAGCCGGGCTCTGCCAGAGAGAAATACACAGTGTTGCCCCTTTACGAACGAAAGCTTTTGCAGAACGCGAATGTCTGTCTACCAGCGAATGCAGTTCCAAGGGACAGTGAAAACCAGCTACAGCTTTCCGTGCTGGCAGCTTTCCTGTGGGCGCAATCGCTGGACGTTTCCAATTTGGCAGCCGGGCTCTGCCAGAGAGAAATACACAGTGTTGCCCCTTTACGAACGAAAGCTTTTGCAGAACGCGAATGTCTGTCTACCGGCGAATGCAGTTCCAAGGGACAGTGAAAACCAGCTACAGCTTTCCGTGCTGGCAGCTTTCCTGTGGGTGCAATCGCTGGACGTTTCCAATTTGGCAGCCGGGCTCTGCCAGAGAGAAATACACAGTGTTGCCCCTTTACGAACGAAAGCTTTTGCAGAACGCGAATGTCTGTCTACCAGCGAATGCAGTTCCAAGGGACAGTGAAAACCAGCTACAGCTTTCCGTGCTGGCAGCTTTCCTGAGGGCGCAATCGCTGGACGTTTCCAATTTGGCAGCCGGGCTCTGCCAGAGAGAAATACACAGTGTTGCCCCTTTACGAACGAAAGCTTTTGCAGAAAGCGAATGTCTGTCTACCAGCGAATGCAGTTCCAAGGGACAGTGAAAACCAGCTACAGCTTTCCGTGCTGGCAGCTTTCCTGTGGGTTCAATCGCTGGACGTTTCGAATTTGGCAGCCGGGCTCTGCCAGAGAGAAATACACAGTGTTGCCCCTTTACGAACGAAAGCTTTTGCAGAACGCGAATGTCTGTCTACCGGCGAATGCAGTTCCAAGGGACAGTGAAAAGCAGCTACAGCTTTCCGTGCTGGCAGCTTTCCTGTGGGCGCAATCGCTGGACGTTTCCAATTTGGCAGCCGGGCTCTGCCAGAGAGAAATACACAGTGTTGCCCCTTTACGAACGAAAGCTTTTGCAGAACGCGAATGTCTGTCTACCAGCGAATGCAGTTCCAAGGGACAGTGAAAACCAGCTACAGCTTTCCGTGCTGGCAGCTTTCCTGAGGGCGCAATCGCTGGACGTTTCGAATTTGGCAGCCGGGCTCTGCCAGAGAGAAATACACAGTGTTGCCCCTTTACGAACGAAAGCTTTTGCAGAAAGCGAATGTCTGTCTACCAGCGAATGCAGTTCCAAGGGACAGTGAAAACCAGCTACAGCTTTCCGTGCTGGCAGCTTTCCTGTGGGCGCAATCGCTGGACGTTTCGAATTTGGCAGCCGGGCTCTGCCAGAGAGAAATACACAGTGTTGCCCCTTTACGAACGAAAGCTTTTGCAGAACGCGAATGTCTGTCTACCAGCGAATGCAGTTCCAAGGGACAGTGAAAACCAGCTACAGCTTTCCGTGCTGGCAGCTTTCCTGTGGGCGCAATCGCTGGACGTTTCGAATTTGGCAGCCGGCCTCTGCGAGAGAGAAATACACAGTGTTGCCCCTTTACGAACGAAAGCTTTTGCAGAACGCGAATGTCTGTCTACCGGCGAATGCAGTTCCAAGGGACAGTGAAAACCAGCTACAGCTTTCCGTGCTGGCAGCTTTCCTGTGGGCGCAATCGCAGGACGTTTCGAATTTGGCAGCCGGGCTCTGCCAGAGAGAAATACACAGTGTTGCCCCTTTACGAACGAAAGCTTTTGCAGAACGCGAATGCCTGTCTACCGGCGAATGCAGTTCCAAGGGACAGTGAAAACCAGCTACAGCTTTCCGTGCTGGCAGCTTTCCTGTGGGCGCAATCGCTGGACGTTTCGAATTTGGCAGCCGGGCTCTGCCAGAGAGAAATACACAGTGTTGCCCCTTTACGAACGAAAGCTTTTGCAGAACGCGAATGTCTGTCTACCAGCGAATGCAGTTCCAAGGGACAGTGAAAACCAGCTACAGCTTTCCGTGCTGGCAGCTTTCCTGTGGGCGCAATCGCTGGACGTTTCGAATTTGGCAGCCGGGCTCTGCCAGAGAGAAATACACAGTGTTGCCCCTTTACGAACGAAAGCTTTTGCAGAACGCGAATGTCTGTCTACCAGCGAATGCAGGTCCAAGGGACAGTGAAAACCAGCTACAGCTTTCCGTGCTGGCAGCTTTCCTGTGGGCGCAATCGCTGGACGTTTCGAATTTGGCAGCCGGGCTCTGCCAGAGAGAAATACACAGTGTTGCCCCTTTACGAACGAAAGCTTTTGCAGAACGCGAATGTCTGTCTACCAGCGAATGCAGTTCCAAGGGACAGTGAAAACCAGCTAAAGCTTTCCGTGCTGGCAGCTTTCCTGTGGGCGCAATCGCTGGACGTTTCGAATTTGGCAGCCGGGCTCTGCCAGAGAGAAATACACAGTGTTGCCCCTTTACGAACGAAAGCTTTTGCAGAACGCGAATGTCTGTCTACCAGCGAATGCAGTTCCAAGGGACAGTGAAAACCAGCTAGAGCTTTCCGTGCTGGCAGCTTTCCTGTCGGCGCAATCGCTGGACGTTTCCAATTTGGCAGCCGGGCTCTGCCAGAGAGAAATACACAGTGTTGCCCCTTTACGAACGAAAGCTTTTGCAGAAAGCGAATGTCTGTCTACCAGCGAATGCAGTTCCAAGGGACAGTGAAAACCAGCTACAGCTTTCCGTGCTGGCAGCTTTCCTGTGGGTTCAATCGCTGGACGTTTCGAATTTGGCAGCCGGGCTCTGCCAGAGAGAAATACACAGTGTTGCCCCTTTACGAACGAAAGCTGTTGCAGAACGCGAATGCCTGTCTACCGGCGAATGCAGTTCCAAGGGACAGTGAAAACCAGCTACAGCTTTCCGTGCTGGCAGCTTTCCTGTGGGCGCAATCGCTGGACGTTTCGAATTTGGCAGCCGGGCTCTGCCAGGAGAAATACACAGTGTTGCCCCTTTACGAACGAAAGCTTTTGCAGAACGCGAATGTCTGTCTACCAGCGAATGCAGTTCCAAGGGACAGTGAAAAGCAGCTAAAGCTTTCCGTGCTGGCAGCTTTCCTGTGGGCGCAATCGCTGGACGTTTCGAATTTGGCAGCCGGGCTCTGCCAGAGAGAAATACACAGTGTTGCCCCTTTACGAACGAAAGCTTTTGCAGAACGCGAATGTCTGTCTACCAGCGAATGCAGGTCCAAGGGACAGTGAAAACCAGCTACAGCTTTCCGTGCTGGCAGCTTTCCTGTGGGCGCAATCGCTGGACGTTTCGAGTTTGGCAGCCAGGCTCTGCCAGAGAGAAATACACCGTGTTGCCCCTTTACGAAAGAAAGCTGTTGCAGAACGCGAATGTCTGTCTACCGGCGAATGCAGTTCCAAGGGACAGTGAAAACCAGCTAAAGCTTTCCGTGCTGGCAGCTTTCCTGTGGGCGCAATCGCTGGACGTTTCGAATTTGGCAGCCGGGCTCTGCCAGAGAGAAATACACAGTGTTGCCCCTTTACGAACGAAAGCTTTTGCAGAACGCGAATGTCTGTCTACCAGCGAATGCAGTTCCAAGGGACAGTGAAAAGCAGCTAAAGCTTTCCATGCTGGCAGCTTTCCTGTGGGCGCAATCGCTGGACGTTTCGAATTTGGCAGCCGGGCTCTGCCAGAGAGAAATACACAGTGTTGCCCCTTTACGAACGAAAGCTTTTGCAGAACGCGAATGTCTGTCTACCGGCGAATGCAGTTCCAAGGGACAGTGAAAAGCAGCTACAGCTTTCCGTGCTGGCAGCTTTCCTGTGGGTGCAATCGCTGGACGTTTCCAATTTGGCAGCCGGGCTCTGCCAGAGAGAAATACACAGTGTTGCCCCTTTACGAACGAAAGCTTTTGCAGAACGCGAATGTCTGTCTACCAGCGAATGCAGTTCCAAGGGACAGTGAAAACCAGCTACAGCTTTCCGTGCTGGCAGCTTTCCTGAGGGCGCAATCGCTGGACGTTTCGAATTTGGCAGCCGGGCTCTGCCAGAGAGAAATACACAGTGTTGCCCCTTTACGAACGAAAGCTTTTGCAGAAAGCGAATGTCTGTCTACCAGCGAATGCAGTTCCAAGGGACAGTGAAAACCAGCTACAGCTTTCCGTGCTGGCAGCTTTCCTGTGGGCGCAATCGCTGGACGTTTCGAATTTGGCAGCCGGGCTCTGCCAGAGAGAAATACACAGTGTTGCCCCTTTACGAACGAAAGCTTTTGCAGAACGCGAATGTCTGTCTACCAGCGAATGCAGTTCCAAGGGACAGTGAAAACCAGCTACAGCTTTCCGTGCTGGCAGCTTTCCTGTGGGCGCAATCGCTGGACGTTTCGAATTTGGCAGCCGGCCTCTGCGAGAGAGAAATACACAGTGTTGCCCCTTTACGAACGAAAGCTTTTGCAGAACGCGAATGTCTGTCTACCGGCGAATGCAGTTCCAAGGGACAGTGAAAACCAGCTACAGCTTTCCGTGCTGGCAGCTTTCCTGTGGGCGCAATCGCAGGACGTTTCGAATTTGGCAGCCGGGCTCTGCCAGAGAGAAATACACAGTGTTGCCCCTTTACGAACGAAAGCTGTTGCAGAACGCGAATGCCTGTCTACCGGCGAATGCAGTTCCAAGGGACAGTGAAAACCAGCTACAGCTTTCCGTGCTGGCAGCTTTCCTGTGGGCGCAATCGCTGGACGTTTCGAATTTGGCAGCCGGGCTCTGCCAGAGAGAAATACACAGTGTTGCCCCTTTACGAACGAAAGCTTTTGCAGAACGCGAATGTCTGTCTACCAGCGAATGCAGGTCCAAGGGACAGTGAAAACCAGCTACAGCTTTCCGTGCTGGCAGCTTTCCTGTGGGCGCAATCGCTGGACGTTTCGAATTTGGCAGCCGGGCTCTGCCAGAGAGAAATACACAGTGTTGCCCCTTTACGAACGAAAGCTTTTGCAGAACGCGAATGTCTGTCTACCAGCGAATGCAGTTCCAAGGGACAGTGAAAACCAGCTAGAGCTTTCCGTGCTGGCAGCTTTCCTGTCGGCGCAATCGCTGGACGTTTCGAATTTGGCAGCCGGGCTCTGCCAGAGAGAAATACACAGTGTTGCCCCTTTACGAAAGAAAGCTTTTGCAGAACGCGAATGTCTGTCTACCAGCGAATGCAGTTCCAAGGGACAGTGAAAACCAGCTACAGCTTTCCGTGCTGGCAGCTTTCCTGTGGGCGCAATCGCTGGACGTTTCGAATTTGGCAGCCGGGCTCTGCCAGAGAGAAATACACAGTGTTGCCCCTTTACGAAATAAAGCTGTTGCAGAACGCGAATGTCTGTCTACCGGCGAATGCAGTTCCAAGGGACAGTGAAAACCAGCTACAGCTTTCCGTGCTGGCAGCTTTCCTGTGGGCGCAATCGCTGGACGTTTCCAATTTGGCAGCCGGGCTCTGCCAGAGAGAAATACACAGTGTTGCCCCTTTACGAACGAAAGCTTTTGCAGAACGCGAATGTCTGTCTACCAGCGAATGCACTTCCAAGGGACAGTGAAAACCAGCTACAGCTTTCCGTGCTGGCAGCTTTCCTGTGGGCGCAATCGCTGGACGTTTCGAATTTGGCAGCCGGGCTCTGCCAGAGAGAAATACACAGTGTTGCCCCTTTACGAACGAAAGCTTTTGCAGAACGCGAATGTCTGTCTACCAGCGAATGCAGGTCCAAGGGACAGTGAAAACCAGCTACAGCTTTCCGTGCTGGCAGCTTTCCTGTGGGCGCAATCGCTGGACGTTTCGAATTTGGCAGCCGGGCTCTGCCAGAGAGAAATACACAGTGTTGCCCCTTTACGAACGAAAGCTTTTGCAGAACGCGAATGTCTGTCTACCAGCGAATGCAGGTCCAAGGGACAGTGAAAACCAGCTACAGCTTTCCGTGCTGGCAGCTTTCCTGTGGGCGCAATCGCTGGACGTTTCGAATTTGGCAGCCGGGCTCTGCCAGAGAGAAATACACAGTGTTGCCCCTTTACGAACGAAAGCTTTTGCAGAACGCGAATGTCTGTCTACCAGCGAATGCAGTTCCAAGGGACAGTGAAAAGCAGCTAAAGCTTTCCGTGCTGGCAGCTTTCCTGTGGGCGCAATCGCTGGACGTTTCGAATTTGGCAGCCGGGCTCTGCCAGAGAGAAATACACAGTGTTGCCCCTTTACGAACGAAAGCTTTTGCAGAACGCGAATGTCTGTCTACCAGCGAATGCAGTTCCAAGGGACAGTGAAAACCAGCTACAGCTTTCCGTGCTGGCAGCTTTCCTGTGGGCGCAATCGCTGGACGTTTCCAATTGGCAGCCAGGCTCTGCCAGAGAGAAATACACCGTGTTGCCCCTTTACGATAGAAAGCTGTTGCAGAACGCGAATGTCTGTCTACCGGCGAATGCAGTTCCAAGGGACAGTGAAAACCAGCTACAGCTTTCCGTGCTGGCAGCTTTCCTGTGGGCGCAATCGCTGGACGTTTCGAATTTGGCAGCCGGGCTCTGCCAGAGAGAAATACACAGTGTTGCCCCTTTACGAACGAAAGCTTTTGCAGAACGCGAATGTCTGTCTACCAGCGAATGCAGTTCCAAGGGACAGTGAAAACCAGCTAAAGCTTTCCATGCTGGCAGCTTTCCTGTGGGCGCAATCGCTGGACGTTTCCAATTTGGCAGCCGGGCTCTGCCAGAGAGAAATACACAGTGTTGCCCCTTTACGAACGAAAGCTTTTGCAGAAAGCGAATGTCTGTCTACCAGCGAATGCAGTTCCAAGGGACAGTGAAAACCAGCTACAGCTTTCCGTGCTGGCAGCTTTCCTGTGGGTTCAATCGCTGGACGTTTCGAATTTGGCAGCCGGGCTCTGCCAGAGAGAAATACACAGTGTTGCCCCTTTACGAACGAAAGCTTTTGCAGAACGCGAATGTCTGTCTACCAGCGAATGCAGTTCCAAGGGACAGTGAAAACCAGCTACAGCTTTCCGTGCTGGCAGCTTTCCTGTGGGCGCAATCGCTGGACGTTTCGAATTTGGCAGCCGGGCTCTGCCAGAGAGAAATACACAGTGTTGCCCCTTTACGAACGAAAGCTTTTGCAGAACGCGAATGTCTGTCTACCGGCGAATGCAGTTCCAAGGGACAGTGAAAAGCAGCTACAGCTTTCCGTGCTGGCAGCTTTCCTGTGGGTGCAATCGCTGGACGTTTCCAATTTGGCAGCCGGGCTCTGCCAGAGAGAAATACACAGTGTTGCCCCTTTACGAACGAAAGCTTTTGCAGAACGCGAATGTCTGTCTACCAGCGAATGCAGTTCCAAGGGACAGTGAAAACCAGCTACAGCTTTCCGTGCTGGCAGCTTTCCTGAGGGCGCAATCGCTGGACGTTTCGAATTTGGCAGCCGGGCTCTGCCAGAGAGAAATACACAGTGTTGCCCCTTTACGAACGAAAGCTTTTGCAGAAAGCGAATGTCTGTCTACCAGCGAATGCAGTTCCAAGGGACAGTGAAAACCAGCTACAGCTTTCCGTGCTGGCAGCTTTCCTGTGGGCGCAATCGCTGGACGTTTCGAATTTGGCAGCCGGGCTCTGCCAGAGAGAAATACACAGTGTTGCCCCTTTACGAACGAAAGCTTTTGCAGAACGCGAATGTCTGTCTACCAGCGAATGCAGTTCCAAGGGACAGTGAAAACCAGCTACAGCTTTCCGTGCTGGCAGCTTTCCTGTGGGCGCAATCGCTGGACGTTTCGAATTTGGCAGCCGGCCTCTGCGAGAGAGAAATACACAGTGTTGCCCCTTTACGAACGAAAGCTTTTGCAGAACGCGAATGTCTGTCTACCGGCGAATGCAGTTCCAAGGGACAGTGAAAACCAGCTACAGCTTTCCGTGCTGGCAGCTTTCCTGTGGGCGCAATCGCAGGACGTTTCGAATTTGGCAGCCGGGCTCTGCCAGAGAGAAATACACAGTGTTGCCCCTTTACGAACGAAAGCTTTTGCAGAACGCGAATGTCTGTCTACCAGCGAATGCAGTTCCAAGGGACAGTGAAAAGCAGCTAAAGCTTTCCGTGCTGGCAGCTTTCCTGTGGGCGCAATCGCTGGACGTTTCGAATTTGGCAGCCGGGCTCTGCCAGAGAGAAATACACAGTGTTGCCCCTTTACGAACGAAAGCTTTTGCAGAACGCGAATGTCTGTCTACCAGCGAATGCAGTTCCAAGGGACAGTGAAAACCAGCTACAGCTTTCCGTGCTGGCAGCTTTCCTGTGGGCGCAATCGCTGGACGTTTCGAATTTGGCAGCCGGGCTCTGCCAGAGAGAAATACACCGTGTTGCCCCTTTACGATAGAAAGCTGTTGCAGAACGCGAATGTCTGTCTACCGGCGAATGCAGTTCCAAGGGACAGTGAAAACCAGCTACAGCTTTCCGTGCTGGCAGCTTTCCTGTGGGCGCAATCGCTGGACGTTTCGAATTTGGCAGCCGGGCTCTGCCAGAGAGAAATACACAGTGTTGCCCCTTTACGAACGAAAGCTTTTGCAGAACGCGAATGTCTGTCTACCAGCGAATGCAGTTCCAAGGGACAGTGAAAACCAGCTAAAGCTTTCCATGCTGGCAGCTTTCCTGTGGGCGCAATCGCTGGACGTTTCCAATTTGGCAGCCGGGCTCTGCCAGAGAGAAATACACAGTGTTGCCCCTTTACGAACGAAAGCTTTTGCAGAACGCGAATGTCTGTCTACCGGCGAATGCAGTTCCAAGGGACAGTGAAAACCAGCTACAGCTTTCCGTGCTGGCAGCTTTCCTGTGGGCGCAATCGCTGGACGTTTCCAATTTGGCAGCCGGGCTCTGCCAGAGAGAAATACACAGTGTTGCCCCTTTACGAACGAAAGCTTTTGCAGAACGCGAATGTCTGTCTACCAGCGAATGCACTTCCAAGGGACAGTGAAAACCAGCTACAGCTTTCCGTGCTGGCAGCTTTCCTGTGGGCGCAATCGCTGGACGTTTCGAATTTGGCAGCCGGGCTCTGCCAGAGAGAAATACACAGTGTTGCCCCTTTACGAACGAAAGCTTTTGCAGAACGCGAATGTCTGTCTACCAGCGAATGCAGTTCCAAGGGACAGTGAAAAGCAGCTAAAGCTTTCCGTGCTGGCAGCTTTCCTGTGGGCGCAATCGCTGGACGTTTCGAATTTGGCAGCCGGGCTCTGCCAGAGAGAAATACACAGTGTTGCCCCTTTACGAACGAAAGCTTTTGCAGAACGCGAATGTCTGTCTACCAGCGAATGCACTTCCAAGGGACAGTGAAAACCAGCTACAGCTTTCCGTGCTGGCAGCTTTCCTGTGGGCGCAATCGCTGGACGTTTCGAATTTGGCAGCCGGGCTCTGCCAGAGAGAAATACACAGTGTTGCCCCTTTACGAACGAAAGCTTTTGCAGAACGCGAATGTCTGTCTACCAGCGAATGCAGGTCCAAGGGACAGTGAAAACCAGCTACAGCTTTCCGTGCTGGCAGCTTTCCTGTGGGCGCAATCGCTGGACGTTTCGAATTTGGCAGCCGGGCTCTGCCAGAGAGAAATACACAGTGTTGCCCCTTTACGAACGAAAGCTTTTGCAGAACGCGAATGTCTGTCTACCAGCGAATGCAGTTCCAAGGGACAGTGAAAACCAGCTACAGCTTTCCGTGCTGGCAGCTTTCCTGTGGGCGCAATCGCTGGACGTTTCCAATTGGCAGCCAGGCTCTGCCAGAGAGAAATACACCGTGTTGCCCCTTTACGATAGAAAGCTGTTGCAGAACGCGAATGTCTGTCTACCGGCGAATGCAGTTCCAAGGGACAGTGAAAACCAGCTACAGCTTTCCGTGCTGGCAGCTTTCCTGTGGGCGCAATCGCTGGACGTTTCGAATTTGGCAGCCGGGCTCTGCCAGAGAGAAATACACAGTGTTGCCCCTTTACGAACGAAAGCTTTTGCAGAACGCGAATGTCTGTCTACCGGCGAATGCAGTTCCAAGGGACAGTGAAAACCAGCTACAGCTTTCCGTGCTGGCAGCTTTCCTGTGGGCGCAATCGCTGGACGTTTCGAATTTGGCAGCCGGCCTCTGCGAGAGAGAAATACACAGTGTTGCCCCTTTACGAACGAAAGCTTTTGCAGAACGCGAATGTCTGTCTACCGGCGAATGCAGTTCCAAGGGACAGTGAAAACCAGCTACAGCTTTCCGTGCTGGCAGCTTTCCTGTGGGCACAATCGCTGGACGTTTCGAATTTGGCAGCCGGGCTCTGCCAGAGAGAAATACACAGTGTTGCCCCTTTACGAACGAAAGCTTTTGCAGAACGCGAATGTCTGTCTACCAGCGAATGCAGTTCCAAGGGACAGTGAAAACCAGCTACAGCTTTCCGTGCTGGCAGCTTTCCTGTGGGCGCAATCGCTGGACGTTTCGAATTTGGCAGCCGGGCTCTGCCAGAGAGAAATACACAGTGTTGCCCCTTTACGAACGAAAGCTTTTGCAGAACGCGAATGTCTCTCTACCAGCGAATGCAGTTCCAAGGGACAGTGAAAACCAGCTACAGCTTTCCGTGCTGGCAGCTTTCCTGTGGGCGCAATCGCTGGACGTTTCCAATTTGGCAGACGGGCTCTGCCAGAGAGAAATACACAGTGTTGCCCCTTTACGAACGAAAGCTTTTGCAGAACGCGAATGTCTGTCTACCGGCGAATGCAGTTCCAAGGGACAGTGAAAACCAGCTACAGCTTTCCGTGCTGGCAGCTTTCCTGTGGGTGCAATCGCTGGACGTTTCCAATTTGGCAGCCGGCCTCTGCGAGAGAGAAATACACAGTGTTGCCCCTTTACGAACGAAAGCTTTTGCAGAACGCGAATGTCTGTCTACCGGCGAATGCAGTTCCAAGGGACAGTGAAAACCAGCTACAGCTTTCCGTGCTGGCAGCTTTCCTGTGGGCGCAATCGCTGGACGTTTCCAATTTGGCAGCCGGGCTCTGCCAGAGAGAAATACACAGTGTTGCCCCTTTACGAACGAAAGCTGTTGCAGAACGCGAATGCCTGTCTACCGGCGAATGCAGTTCCAAGGGACAGTGAAAACCAGCTACAGCTTTCCGTGCTGGCAGCTTTCCTGTGGGCGCAATCGCTGGACGTTTCGAATTTGGCAGCCGGGCTCTGCCAGAGAGAAATACACAGTGTTGCCCCTTTACGAACGAAAGCTTTTGCAGAACGCGAATGTCTGTCTACCAGCGAATGCAGTTCCAAGGGACAGTGAAAACCAGCTAAAGCTTTCCGTGCTGGCAGCTTTCCTGTGGGCGCAATCGCTGGACGTTTCGAATTTGGCAGCCGGGCTCTGCCAGAGAGAAATACACAGTGTTGCCCCTTTACGAACGAAAGCTTTTGCAGAACGCGAATGTCTGTCTACCGGCGAATGCAGTTCCAAGGGACAGTGAAAAGCAGCTACAGCTTTCCGTGCTGGCAGCTTTCCTGTGGGTGCAATCGCTGGACGTTTCCAATTTGGCAGCCGGGCTCTGCCAGAGAGAAATACACAGTGTTGCCCCTTTACGAACGAAAGCTTTTGCAGAACGCGAATGTCTGTCTACCAGCGAATGCAGTTCCAAGGGACAGTGAAAACCAGCTACAGCTTTCCGTGCTGGCAGCTTTCCTGAGGGCGCAATCGCTGGACGTTTCGAATTTGGCAGCCGGGCTCTGCCAGAGAGAAATACACAGTGTTGCCCCTTTACGAACGAAAGCTTTTGCAGAAAGCGAATGTCTGTCTACCAGCGAATGCAGTTCCAAGGGACAGTGAAAACCAGCTACAGCTTTCCGTGCTGGCAGCTTTCCTGTGGGCGCAATCGCTGGACGTTTCGAATTTGGCAGCCGGGCTCTGCCAGAGAGAAATACACAGTGTTGCCCCTTTACGAACGAAAGCTTTTGCAGAACGCGAATGTCTGTCTACCAGCGAATGCAGTTCCAAGGGACAGTGAAAACCAGCTACAGCTTTCCGTGCTGGCAGCTTTCCTGTGGGCGCAATCGCTGGACGTTTCGAATTTGGCAGCCGGCCTCTGCGAGAGAGAAATACACAGTGTTGCCCCTTTACGAACGAAAGCTTTTGCAGAACGCGAATGTCTGTCTACCGGCGAATGCAGTTCCAAGGGACAGTGAAAACCAGCTACAGCTTTCCGTGCTGGCAGCTTTCCTGTGGGCGCAATCGCAGGACGTTTCGAATTTGGCAGCCGGGCTCTGCCAGAGAGAAATACACAGTGTTGCCCCTTTACGAACGAAAGCTGTTGCAGAACGCGAATGCCTGTCTACCGGCGAATGCAGTTCCAAGGGACAGTGAAAACCAGCTACAGCTTTCCGTGCTGGCAGCTTTCCTGTGGGCGCAATCGCTGGACGTTTCGAATTTGGCAGCCGGGCTCTGCCAGAGAGAAATACACAGTGTTGCCCCTTTACGAACGAAAGCTTTTGCAGAACGCGAATGTCTGTCTACCAGCGAATGCAGTTCCAAGGGACAGTGAAAACCAGCTACAGCTTTCCGTGCTGGCAGCTTTCCTGTGGGCGCAATCGCTGGACGTTTCGAATTTGGCAGCCGGGCTCTGCCAGAGAGAAATACACAGTGTTGCCCCTTTACGAACGAAAGCTTTTGCAGAACGCGAATGTCTGTCTACCAGCGAATGCAGGTCCAAGGGACAGTGAAAACCAGCTACAGCTTTCCGTGCTGGCAGCTTTCCTGTGGGCGCAATCGCTGGACGTTTCGAATTTGGCAGCCGGGCTCTGCCAGAGAGAAATACACAGTGTTGCCCCTTTACGAACGAAAGCTTTTGCAGAACGCGAATGTCTGTCTACCAGCGAATGCAGTTCCAAGGGACAGTGAAAACCAGCTAAAGCTTTCCGTGCTGGCAGCTTTCCTGTGGGCGCAATCGCTGGACGTTTCGAATTTGGCAGCCGGGCTCTGCCAGAGAGAAATACACAGTGTTGCCCCTTTACGAACGAAAGCTTTTGCAGAACGCGAATGTCTGTCTACCAGCGAATGCAGTTCCAAGGGACAGTGAAAACCAGCTAGAGCTTTCCGTGCTGGCAGCTTTCCTGTCGGCGCAATCGCTGGACGTTTCGAATTTGGCAGCCGGGCTCTGCCAGAGAGAAATACACAGTGTTGCCCCTTTACGAAAGAAAGCTTTTGCAGAACGCGAATGTCTGTCTACCAGCGAATGCAGTTCCAAGGGACAGTGAAAACCAGCTACAGCTTTCCGTGCTGGCAGCTTTCCTGTGGGCGCAATCGCTGGACGTTTCCAATTTGGCAGCCGGGCTCTGCCAGAGAGAAATACACAGTGTTGCCCCTTTACGAACGAAAGCTTTTGCAGAACGCGAATGTCTGTCTACCAGCGAATGCAGTTCCAAGGGACAGTGAAAACCAGCTACAGCTTTCCGTGCTGGCAGCTTTCCTGTGGGCGCAATCGCTGGACGTTTCGAATTTGGCAGCCGGGCTCTGCCAGAGAGAAATACACAGTATTGCCCCTTTACGAACGAAAGCTTTTGCAGAACGCGAATGTCTGTCTACCAGCGAATGCAGTTCCAAGGGACAGTGAAAAGCAGCTACAGCTTTCCGTGCTGGCAGCTTTCCTGTGGGCGCAATCGCTGGACGTTTCGAATTTGGCAGCCGGGCTCTGCCAGAGAGAAATACACAGTGTTGCCCCTTTACGAACGAAAGCTTTTGCAGAACGCGAATGTCTGTCTACCAGCGAATGCAGTTCCAAGGGACAGTGCAAACCAGCTACAGCTTTCCGTGCTGGCAGCTTTCCTGTGGGCGCAATCGCTGGACGTTTCCAATTGGCAGCCAGGCTCTGCCAGAGAGAAATACACCGTGTTGCCCCTTTACGATAGAAAGCTGTTGCAGAACGCGAATGTCTGTCTACCGGCGAATGCAGTTCCAAGGGACAGTGAAAACCAGCTACAGCTTTCCGTGCTGGCAGCTTTCCTGTGGGCGCAATCGCTGGACGTTTCGAATTTGGCAGCCGGGCTCTGCCAGAGAGAAATACACAGTGTTGCCCCTTTACGAACGAAAGCTTTTGCAGAACGCGAATGTCTGTCTACCAGCGAATGCAGTTCCAAGGGACAGTGAAAACCAGCTAAAGCTTTCCGTGCTGGCAGCTTTCCTGTGGGCGCAATCGCTGGACGTTTCCAATTTGGCAGCCGGGCTCTGCCAGAGAGAAATACACAGTGTTGCCCCTTTACGAACGAAAGCTTTTGCAGAACGCGAATGTCTGTCTACCGGCGAATGCAGTTCCAAGGGACAGTGAAAACCAGCTACAGCTTTCCGTGCTGGCAGCTTTCCTGTGGGCGCAATCGCTGGACGTTTCGAATTTGGCAGCCGGGCTCTGCCAGAGAGAAATACACAGTGTTGCCCCTTTACGAACGAAAGCTTTTGCAGAACGCGAATGTCTGTCTACCAGCGAATGCAGTTCCAAGGGACAGTGAAAACCAGCTACAGCTTTCCGTGCTGGCAGCTTTCCTGTGGGCGCAATCGCTGGACGTTTCCAATTTGGCAGACGGGCTCTGCCAGAGAGAAATACACAGTGTTGCCCCTTTACGAACGAAAGCTTTTGCAGAACGCGAATGTCTGTCTACCGGCGAATGCAGTTCCAAGGGACAGTGAAAACCAGCTACAGCTTTCAGTGCTGGCATCTTTCCTGTGGGCGCAATCGCTGGACGTTTCGAATTTGGCAGCCGGCCTCTGCGAGAGAGAAATACACAGTGTTGCCCCTTTACGAACGAAAGCTTTTGCAGAACGCGAATGTCTGTCTACCGGCGAATGCAGTTCCAAGGGACAGTGAAAACCAGCTACAGCTTTCCGTGCTGGCAGCTTTCCTGTGGGCGCAATCGCTGGACGTTTCCAATTTGGCAGCCGGGCTCTGCCAGAGAGAAATACACAGTGTTGCCCCTTTACGAACGAAAGCTGTTGCAGAACGCGAATGCCTGTCTACCGGCGAATGCAGTTCCAAGGGACAGTGAAAACCAGCTACAGCTTTCCGTGCTGGCAGCTTTCCTGTGGGCGCAATCGCTGGACGTTTCGAATTTGGCAGCCGGGCTCTGCCAGAGAGAAATACACAGTGTTGCCCCTTTACGAACGAAAGCTGTTGCAGAACGCGAATGTCTGTCTACCAGCGAATGCAGTTCCAAGGGACAGTGAAAACCAGCTACAGCTTTCCGTGCTGGCAGCTTTCCTGTGGGCGCAATCGCTGGACGTTTCGAATTTGGCAGCCGGGCTCTGCCAGAGAGAAATACACAGTGTTGCCCCTTTACGAACGAAAGCTTTTGCAGAACGCGAATGTCTGTCTACCAGCGAATGCAGGTCCAAGGGACAGTGAAAACCAGCTACAGCTTTCCGTGCTGGCAGCTTTCCTGTGGGCGCAATCGCTGGACGTTTCCAATTGGCAGCCAGGCTCTGCCAGAGAGAAATACACCGTGTTGCCCCTTTACGAACGAAAGCTGTTGCAGAACGCGAATGTCTGTCTACCGGCGAATGCAGTTCCAAGGGACAGTGAAAACCAGCTACAGCTTTCCGTGCTGGCAGCTTTCCTGTGGGCGCAATCGCTGGACGTTTCCAATTTGGCAGCCGGGCTCTGCCAGAGAGAAATACACAGTGTTGCCCCTTTACGAACGAAAGCTTTTGCAGAACGCGAATGTCTGTCTACCGGCGAATGCAGTTCCAAGGGACAGTGAAAACCAGCTACAGCTTTCCGTGCTGGCAGCTTTCCTGTGGGCGCAATCGCTGGACGTTTCCAATTTGGCAGCCGGGCTCTGCCAGAGAGAAATACACAGTGTTGCCCCTTTACGAACGAAAGCTTTTGCAGAACGCGAATGTCTGTCTACCAGTGAATGCAGTTCCAAGGGACAGTGAAAACCAGCTACAGCTTTCCGTGCTGGCAGCTTTCCTGAGGGCGCAATCGCTGGACGTTTCCAATTTGGCAGCCGGGCTCTGCCAGAGAGAAATACACAGTGTTGCCCCTTTACGAACGAAAGCTTTTGCAGAACGCGAATGTCTGTCTACCAGCGAATGCAGTTCCAAGGGACAGTGAAAACCAGCTAAAGCTTTCCGTGCTGGTAGCTTTCCTGTGGGCGCAATCGCTGGACGTTTCGAATTTGGCAGCCGGGCTCTGCCAGAGAGAAATACACAGTGTTGCCCCTTTACGAACGAAAGCTTTTGCAGAACGCGAATGTCTGTCTACCAGCGAATGCAGTTCCAAGGGACAGTGAAAACCAGCTACAGCTTTCCGTGCTGGCAGCTTTCCTGTGGGCACAATCGCTGGAGGTTTCGAATTTGGCAGCCGGGCTCTGCCAGAGAGAAATACACAGTGTTGCCCCTTTACGAACGAAAGCTTTTGCAGAACGCGAATGTCTGTCTACCAGCGAATGCAGTTCCAAGGGACAGTGAAAACCAGCTACAGCTTTCCGTGCTGGCAGCTTTCCTGTGGGCGCAATCGCAGGACGTTTCGAATTTGGCAGCCGGGCTCTGCCAGAGAGAAATACACAGTGTTGCCCCTTTACGAACGAAAGCTTTTGCAGAACGCGAATGCCTGTCTACCAGCGAATGCAGTTCCAAGGGACAGTGAAAACCAGCTACAGCTTTCCGTGCTGGCAGCTTTCCTGTGGGCGCAATCGCTGGACGTTTCCAATTTGGCAGCCGGGCTCTGCCAGAGAGAAATACACAGTGTTGCCCCTTTACGAACGAAAGCTTTTGCAGAACGCGAATGTCTGTCTACCGGCGAATGCAGTTCCAAGGGACAGTGAAAACCAGCTACAGCTTTCCGTGCTGGCAGCTTTCCTGAGGGCGCAATCGCTGGACGTTTCGAATTTGGCAGCCGGGCTCTGCCAGAGAGAAATACACAGTGTTGCCCCTTTACGAACGAAAGCTTTTGCAGAAAGCGAATGTCTGTCTACCAGCGAATGCAGTTCCAAGGGACAGTGAAAACCAGCTACAGCTTTCCGTGCTGGCAGCTTTCCTGTGGGTTCAATCGCTGGACGTTTCCAATTTGGCAGCCGGGCTCTGCCAGAGAGAAATACACAGTGTTGCCCCTTTACGAACGAAAGCTTTTGCAGAACGCGAATGTCTGTCTACCAGCGAATGCAGTTCCAAGGGACAGTGAAAACCAGCTACAACTTTCCGTGCTGGCAGCTTTCCTGTGGGCGCAATCGCTGGACGTTTCGAATTTGGCAGCCGGGCTCTGCCAGAGAGAAATACACAGTGTTGCCCCTTTACGAACGAAAGCTTTTGCAGAACGCGAATGTCTGTCTACCAGCGAATGCAGTTCCAAGGGACAGTGAAAACCAGCTACAGCTTTCCGTGCTGGCAGCTTTCCTGTGGGCGCAATCGCTGGACGTTTCCAATTTGGCAGACGGGCTCTGCCAGAGAGAAATACACAGTGTTGCCCCTTTACGAACGAAAGCTTTTGCAGAACGCGAATGTCTGTCTACCGGCGAATGCAGTTCCAAGGGACAGTGAAAACCAGCTACAGCTTTCCGTGCTGGCAGCTTTCCTGTGGGCGCAATCGCTGGACGTTTCGAATTTGGCAGCCGGCCTCTGCGAGAGAGAAATACACAGTGTTGCCCCTTTACGAACGAAAGCTGTTGCAGAACGCGAATGCCTGTCTACCGGCGAATGCAGTTCCAAGGGACAGTGAAAACCAGCTACAGCTTTCCGTGCTGGCAGCTTTCCTGTGGGCGCAATCGCTGGACGTTTCGAATTTGGCAGCCGGGCTCTGCCAGGAGAAATACACAGTGTTGCCCCTTTACGAACGAAAGCTTTTGCAGAACGCGAATGTCTGTCTACCAGCGAATGCAGTTCCAAGGGACAGTGAAAAGCAGCTAAAGCTTTCCGTGCTGGCAGCTTTCCTGTGGGCGCAATCGCTGGACGTTTCGAATTTGGCAGCCGGGCTCTGCCAGAGAGAAATACACAGTGTTGCCCCTTTACGAACGAAAGCTTTTGCAGAACGCGAATGTCTGTCTACCAGCGAATGCAGGTCCAAGGGACAGTGAAAACCAGCTACAGCTTTCCGTGCTGGCAGCTTTCCTGTGGGCGCAATCGCTGGACGTTTCGAATTTGGCAGCCAGGCTCTGCCAGAGAGAAATACACCGTGTTGCCCCTTTACGAAAGAAAGCTGTTGCAGAACGCGAATGTCTGTCTACCGGCGAATGCAGTTCCAAGGGACAGTGAAAACCAGCTACAGCTTTCCGTGCTGGCAGCTTTCCTGTGGGCGCAATCGCTGGACGTTTCGAATTTGGCAGCCGGGCTCTGCCAGAGAGAAATACACAGTGTTGCCCCTTTACGAACGAAAGCTTTTGCAGAACGCGAATGTCTGTCTACCAGCGAATGCAGTTCCAAGGGACAGTGAAAACCAGCTAAAGCTTTCCGTGCTGGCAGCTTTCCTGTGGGCGCAATCGCTGGACGTTTCCAATTTGGCAGCCGGGCTCTGCCAGAGAGAAATACACAGTGTTGCCCCTTTACGAACGAAAGCTTTTGCAGAACGCGAATGTCTGTCTACCAGCGAATGCAGTTCCAAGGGACAGTGAAAACCAGCTACAGCTTTCCGTGCTGGCAGCTTTCCTGTGGGCGCAATCGCTGGACGTTTCGAATTTGGCAGCCGGGCTCTGCCAGAGAGAAATACACAGTGTTGCCCCTTTACGAACGAAAGCTTTTGCAGAACGCGAATGTCTGTCTACCAGCGAATGCAGTTCCAAGGGACAGTGAAAACCAGCTACAGCTTTCCGTGCTGGCAGCTTTCCTGTGGGCGCAATCGCAGGACGTTTCGAATTTGGCAGCCGGGCTCTGCCAGAGAGAAATACACAGTGTTGCCCCTTTACGAAAGAAAGCTGTTGCAGAACGCGAATGTCTGTCTACCGGCGAATGCAGTTCCAAGGGACAGTGAAAACCAGCTACAGCTTTCCGTGCTGGCAGCTTTCCTGTGGGCGCAATCGCTGGACGTTTCCAATTTGGCAGCCGGGCTCTGCCAGAGAGAAATACACAGTCTTGCCCCTTTACGAACGAAAGCTTTTGCAGAACGCGAATGTCTGTCTACCAGCGAATGCAGTTCCAAGGGACAGTGAAAACCAGCTACAGCTTTCCGTGCTGGCAGCTTTCCTGTGGGTTCAATCGCTGGACGTTTCGAATTTGGCAGCCGGGCTCTGCCAGAGAGAAATACACAGTGTTGCCCCTTTACGAACGAAAGCTTTTGCAGAACGCGAATGTCTGTCTACCAGCGAATGCAGTTCCAAGGGACAGTGAAAACCAGCTACAACTTTCCGTGCTGGCAGCTTTCCTGTGGGCGCAATCGCTGGACGTTTCGAATTTGGCAGCCGGGCTCTGCCAGAGAGAAATACACAGTGTTGCCCCTTTACGAACGAAAGCTTTTGCAGAAAGCGAATGTCTGTCTACCAGCGAATGCAGTTCCAAGGGACAGTGAAAACCAGCTACAGCTTTCCGTGCTGGCAGCTTTCCTGTGGGCGCAATCGCTGGACGTTTCCAATTTGGCAGACGGGCTCTGCCAGAGAGAAATACACAGTGTTGCCCCTTTACGAACGAAAGCTTTTGCAGAACGCGAATGTCTGTCTACCGGCGAATGCAGTTCCAAGGGACAGTGAAAACCAGCTACAGCTTTCCGTGCTGGCAGCTTTCCTGTGGGCGCAATCGCTGGACGTTTCGAATTTGGCAGCCGGCCTCTGCGAGAGAGAAATACACAGTGTTGCCCCTTTACGAACGAAAGCTTTTGCAGAACGCGAATGTCTGTCTACCGGCGAATGCAGTTCCAAGGGACAGTGAAAACCAGCTACAGCTTTCCGTGCTGGCAGCTTTCCTGTGGGCGCAATCGCAGGACGTTTCGAATTTGGCAGCCGGGCTCTGCCAGAGAGAAATACACAGTGTTGCCCCTTTACGAAAGAAAGCTGTTGCAGAACGCGAATGTCTGTCTACCGGCGAATGCAGTTCCAAGGGACAGTGAAAACCAGCTACAGCTTTCCGTGCTGGCAGCTTTCCTGTGGGCGCAATCGCTGGACGTTTCGAATTTGGCAGCCGGGCTCTGCCAGAGAGAAATACACAGTGTTGCCCCTTTACGAACGAAAGCTTTTGCAGAACGCGAATGTCTGTCTACCAGCGAATGCAGTTCCAAGGGACAGTGAAAACCAGCTAAAGCTTTCCGTGCTGGCAGCTTTCCTGTGGGCGCAATCGCTGGACGTTTCCAATTTGGCAGCCGGGCTCTGCCAGAGAGAAATACACAGTGTTGCCCCTTTACGAACGAAAGCATTTGCAGAACGCGAATGTCTGTCTACCAGCGAATGCAGTTCCAAGGGACAGTGAAAACCAGCTACAGCTTTCCGTGCTGGCAGCTTTCCTGTGGGCGCAATCGCAGGACGTTTCGAATTTGGCAGCCGGGCTCTGCCAGAGAGAAATACACAGTGTTGCCCCTTTACGAAAGAAAGCTGTTGCAGAACGCGAATGTCTGTCTACCGGCGAATGCAGTTCCAAGGGACAGTGAAAACCAGCTACAGCTTTCCGTGCTGGCAGCTTTCCTGTGGGCGCAATCGCTGGACGTTTCGAATTTGGCAGCCGGGCTCTGCCAGAGAGAAATACACAGTGTTGCCCCTTTACGAACGAAAGCTTTTGCAGAACGCGAATGTCTGTCTACCAGCGAATGCAGTTCCAAGGGACAGTGAAAACCAGCTAAAGCTTTCCGTGCTGGCAGCTTTCCTGTGGGCGCAATCGCTGGACGTTTCCAATTTGGCAGCCGGGCTCTGCCAGAGAGAAATACACAGTGTTGCCCCTTTACGAACGAAAGCTTTTGCAGAACGCGAATGTCTGTCTACCAGCGAATGCAGTTCCAAGGGACAGTGAAAACCAGCTACAGCTTTCCGTGCTGGCAGCTTTCCTGTGGGCGCAATCGCTGGACGTTTCGAATTTGGCAGCCGGGCTCTGCCAGAGAGAAATACACAGTGTTGCCCCTTTACGAACGAAAGCTTTTGCAGAACGCGAATGTCTGTCTACCAGCGAATGCAGTTCCAAGGGACAGTGAAAACCAGCTACAGCTTTCCGTGCTGGCAGCTTTCCTGTGGGCGCAATCGCAGGACGTTTCGAATTTGGCAGCCGGGCTCTGCCAGAGAGAAATACACAGTGTTGCCCCTTTACGAAAGAAAGCTGTTGCAGAACGCGAATGTCTGTCTACCGGCGAATGCAGTTCCAAGGGACAGTGAAAACCAGCTACAGCTTTCCGTGCTGGCAGCTTTCCTGTGGGCGCAATCGCTGGACGTTTCCAATTTGGCAGCCGGGCTCTGCCAGAGAGAAATACACAGTGTTGCCCCTTTACGAACGAAAGCTTTTGCAGAACGCGAATGTCTGTCTACCAGCGAATGCAGTTCCAAGGGACAGTGAAAACCAGCTACAGCTTTCTGTGCTGGCAGCTTTCCTGTGGGCGCTATCGCTGGACGTTTCCAATTTGGCAGCCGGGCTATGCCAAAGAGAAATACACAGTGTTGCCCCTTTACGAACGAAAGCTTTTGCAGAATGCGAATGTCTGTCTACCAGCGAATGCAGTTCCAAGGGACAGTGAAAACCAGCTACAGCTTTCCGTGCTGGCAGCTTTCCTGTGGGCGCAATCGCTGGACGTTTCGAATTTGGCAGCCGGGCTCTGCGAGAGAGAAATACACAGTGTTGCCCCTTTACGAACGAAAGCTTTTGCAGAACGCGAATGTCTGTCTACCAGCGAATGCAGTTCCAAGGGACAGTGAAAAGCAGCTAAAGCTTTCCGTGCTGGCAGCTTTCCTGTGGGCGCAATCGCTGGACGTTTCGAATTTGGCAGCCGGGCTCTGCCAGAGAGAAATACACAGTGTTGCCCCTTTACGAACGAAAGCTTTTGCAGAACGCGAATGTCTGTCTACCAGCGAATGCAGGTCCAAGGGACAGTGAAAACCAGCTACAGCTTTCCGTGCTGGCAGCTTTCCTGTGGGCGCAATCGCTGGACGTTTCGAATTTGGCAGCCGGGCTCTGCCAGAGAGAAATACACAGTGTTGCCCCTTTACGAACGAAAGCTTTTGCAGAACGCGAATGTCTGTCTACCAGCGAATGCAGGTCCAAGGGACAGTGAAAACCAGCTACAGCTTTCCGTGCTGGCAGCTTTCCTGTGGGCGCAATCGCTGGACGTTTCCAATTTGGCAGCCAGGCTCTGCCAGAGAGAAATACACCGTGTTGCCCCTTTACGAAAGAAAGCTGTTGCAGAACGCGAATGTCTGTCTACCGGCGAATGCAGTTCCAAGGGACAGTGAAAAGCAGCTAAAGCTTTCCGTGCTGGCAGCTTTCCTGTGGGCGCAATCGATGGACGTTTCCAATTTGGCAGCCGGGCTCTGCCAGAGAGAAATACACAGTGTTGCCCCTTTACGAACGAAAGCTTTTGCAGAACGCGAATGTCTGTCTACCAGCGAATGCAGTTCCAAGGGACAGTGAAAACCAGCTACAACTTTCCGTGCTGGCAGCTTTCCTGTGGGCGCAATCGCTGGACGTTTCGAATTTGGCAGCCGGGCTCTGCCAGAGAGAAATACACAGTGTTGCCCCTTTACGAACGAAAGCTTTTGCAGAAAGCGAATGTCTGTCTACCAGCGAATGCAGTTCCAAGGGACAGTGAAAACCAGCTACAGCTTTCCGTGCTGGCAGCTTTCCTGTGGGCGCAATCGCTGGACGTTTCCAATTTGGCAGACGGGCTCTGCCAGAGAGAAATACACAGTGTTGCCCCTTTACGAACGAAAGCTTTTGCAGAACGCGAATGTCTGTCTACCGGCGAATGCAGTTCCAAGGGACAGTGAAAACCAGCTACAGCTTTCCGTGCTGGCAGCTTTCCTGTGGGCGCAATCGCTGGACGTTTCGAATTTGGCAGCCGGCCTCTGCGAGAGAGAAATACACAGTGTTGCCCCTTTACGAACGAAAGCTTTTGCAGAACGCGAATGTCTGTCTACCGGCGAATGCAGTTCCAAGGGACAGTGAAAACCAGCTACAGCTTTCCGTGCTGGCAGCTTTCCTGTGGGCGCAATCGCAGGACGTTTCGAATTTGGCAGCCGGGCTCTGCCAGAGAGAAATACACAGTGTTGCCCCTTTACGAAAGAAAGCTGTTGCAGAACGCGAATGTCTGTCTACCGGCGAATGCAGTTCCAAGGGACAGTGAAAACCAGCTACAGCTTTCCGTGCTGGCAGCTTTCCTGTGGGCGCAATCGCTGGACGTTTCGAATTTGGCAGCCGGGCTCTGCCAGAGAGAAATACACAGTGTTGCCCCTTTACGAACGAAAGCTTTTGCAGAACGCGAATGTCTGTCTACCAGCGAATGCAGTTCCAAGGGACAGTGAAAACCAGCTAAAGCTTTCCGTGCTGGCAGCTTTCCTGTGGGCGCAATCGCTGGACGTTTCCAATTTGGCAGCCGGGCTCTGCCAGAGAGAAATACACAGTGTTGCCCCTTTACGAACGAAAGCATTTGCAGAACGCGAATGTCTGTCTACCAGCGAATGCAGTTCCAAGGGACAGTGAAAACCAGCTACAGCTTTCCGTGCTGGCAGCTTTCCTGTGGGCGCAATCGCAGGACGTTTCGAATTTGGCAGCCGGGCTCTGCCAGAGAGAAATACACAGTGTTGCCCCTTTACGAAAGAAAGCTGTTGCAGAACGCGAATGTCTGTCTACCGGCGAATGCAGTTCCAAGGGACAGTGAAAACCAGCTACAGCTTTCCGTGCTGGCAGCTTTCCTGTGGGCGCAATCGCTGGACGTTTCGAATTTGGCAGCCGGGCTCTGCCAGAGAGAAATACACAGTGTTGCCCCTTTACGAACGAAAGCTTTTGCAGAACGCGAATGTCTGTCTACCAGCGAATGCAGTTCCAAGGGACAGTGAAAACCAGCTAAAGCTTTCCGTGCTGGCAGCTTTCCTGTGGGCGCAATCGCTGGACGTTTCGAATTTGGCAGCCGGGCTCTGCCAGAGAGAAATACACAGTGTTGCCCCTTTACGAACGAAAGCTTTTGCAGAACGCGAATGTCTGTCTACCAGCGAATGCAGTTCCAAGGGACAGTGAAAACCAGCTACAGCTTTCCGTGCTGGCAGCTTTCCTGTGGGCGCAATCGCTGGACGTTTCGAATTTGGCAGCCGGGCTCTGCCAGAGAGAAATACACAGTGTTGCCCCTTTACGAACGAAAGCTTTTGCAGAACGCGAATGTCTGTCTACCAGCGAATGCAGTTCCAAGGGACAGTGAAAACCAGCTACAGCTTTCCGTGCTGGCAGCTTTCCTGTGGGCGCAATCGCAGGACGTTTCGAATTTGGCAGCCGGGCTCTGCCAGAGAGAAATACACAGTGTTGCCCCTTTACGAAAGAAAGCTGTTGCAGAACGCGAATGTCTGTCTACCGGCGAATGCAGTTCCAAGGGACAGTGAAAACCAGCTACAGCTTTCCGTGCTGGCAGCTTTCCTGTGGGCGCAATCGCTGGACGTTTCCAATTTGGCAGCCGGGCTCTGCCAGAGAGAAATACACAGTGTTGCCCCTTTACGAACGAAAGCTTTTGCAGAACGCGAATGTCTGTCTACCAGCGAATGCAGTTCCAAGGGACAGTGAAAACCAGCTACAGCTTTCTGTGCTGGCAGCTTTCCTGTGGGCGCTATCGCTGGACGTTTCCAATTTGGCAGCCGGGCTATGCCAAAGAGAAATACACAGTGTTGCCCCTTTACGAACGAAAGCTTTTGCAGAATGCGAATGTCTGTCTACCAGCGAATGCAGTTCCAAGGGACAGTGAAAACCAGCTACAGCTTTCCGTGCTGGCAGCTTTCCTGTGGGCGCAATCGCTGGACGTTTCGAATTTGGCAGCCGGGCTCTGCGAGAGAGAAATACACAGTGTTGCCCCTTTACGAACGAAAGCTTTTGCAGAACGCGAATGTCTGTCTACCAGCGAATGCAGTTCCAAGGGACAGTGAAAAGCAGCTAAAGCTTTCCGTGCTGGCAGCTTTCCTGTGGGCGCAATCGCTGGACGTTTCGAATTTGGCAGCCGGGCTCTGCCAGAGAGAAATACACAGTGTTGCCCCTTTACGAACGAAAGCTTTTGCAGAACGCGAATGTCTGTCTACCAGCGAATGCAGGTCCAAGGGACAGTGAAAACCAGCTACAGCTTTCCGTGCTGGCAGCTTTCCTGTGGGCGCAATCGCTGGACGTTTCGAATTTGGCAGCCGGGCTCTGCCAGAGAGAAATACACAGTGTTGCCCCTTTACGAACGAAAGCTTTTGCAGAACGCGAATGTCTGTCTACCAGCGAATGCAGTTCCAAGGGACAGTGAAAAGCAGCTAAAGCTTTCCGTACTGTCAGCTTTCCTGTGGGCGCAATCGCTGGACGTTTCGAATTTGGCAGCCGGGCTCTGCCAGAGAGAAATACACAGTGTTGCCCCTTTACGAACGAAAGCTTTTGCAGAACGCGAATGTCTGTCTACCAGCGAATGCAGGTCCAAGGGACAGTGAAAACCAGCTACAGCTTTCCGTGCTGGCAGCTTTCCTGTGGGCGCAATCGCTGGACGTTTCCAATTTGGCAGCCAGGCTCTGCCAGAGAGAAATACACCGTGTTGCCCCTTTACGAAAGAAAGCTGTTGCAGAACGCGAATGTCTGTCTACCGGCGAATGCAGTTCCAAGGGACAGTGAAAAGCAGCTAAAGCTTTCCGTGCTGGCAGCTTTCCTGTGGGCGCAATCGATGGACGTTTCCAATTTGGCAGCCGGGCTCTGCCAGAGAGAAATACACAGTGTTGCCCCTTTACGAACGAAAGCTTTTGCAGAACGCGAATGTCTGTCTACCAGCGAATGCAGTTCCAAGGGACAGTGAAAACCAGCTACAGCTTTCCGTGCTGGCAGCTTTCCTGTGGGCGCAATCGCTGGACGTTTCGAATTTGGCAGCCGGGCTCTGCCAGAGAGAAATACACAGTGTTGCCCCTTTACGAACGAAAGCTTTTGCAGAACGCGAATGTCTGTCTACCAGCGAATGCAGTTCCAAGGGACAGTGAAAACCAGCTACAGCTTTCCGTGCTGGCAGCTTTCCTGTGGGCGCAATCGCTGGACGTTTCGAATTTGGCAGCCGGGCTCTGCCAGAGAGAAATACACAGTGTTGCCCCTTTACGAAAGAAAGCTGTTGCAGAACGCGAATGTCTGTCTACCGGCGAATGCAGTTCCAAGGGACAGTGAAAACCAGCTACAGCTTTCCGTGCTGGCAGCTTTCCTGTGGGCGCAATCGCTGGACGTTTCCAATTTGGCAGCCGGGCTCTGCCAGAGAGAAATACACAGTGTTGCCCCTTTACGAACGAAAGCTTTTGCAGAACGCGAATGTCTGTCTACCAGCGAATGCAGTTCCAAGGGACAGTGAAAACCAGCTACAGCTTTCCGTGCTGGCAGCTTTCCTGTGGGCGCAATCGCTGGACGTTTCCAATTTGGCAGCCGGGCTATGCCAAAGAGAAATACACAGTGTTGCCCCTTTACGAACGAAAGCTTTTGCAGAACGCGAATGTCTGTCTACCAGCGAATGCAGTTCCAAGGGACAGTGAAAACCAGCTACAGCTTTCCGTGCTGGCAGCTTTCCTGTGGGCGCAATCGCTGGACGTTTCCAATTTGGCAGCCGGGCTCTGCCAGAGAGAAATACACAGTGTTGCCCCTTTACGAACGAAAGCTTTTGCAGAACGCGAGTGTCTGCTACCAGCGAATGCAGTTCCAAGGGACAGTGAAAAGCAGCTAAAGCTTTCCGTGCTGGCAGCTTTCCTGTGGGCGCAATCGCTGGACGTTTCGAATTTGGCAGCCGGGCTCTGCCAGAGAGAAATACACAGTGTTGCCCCTTTACGAACGAAAGCTTTTGCAGAACGCGAATGTCTGTCTACCGGCGAATGCAGTTCCAAGGGACAGTGAAAACCAGCTACAGCTTTCCGTGCTGGCAGCTTTCCTGTGGGCGCAATCGCAGGACGTTTCGAATTTGGCAGCCGGGCTCTGCCAGAGAGAAATACACAGTGTTGCCCCTTTACGAACGAAAGCTGTTGCAGAACGCGAATGTCTGTCTACCGGCGAATGCAGTTCCAAGGGACAGTGAAAACCAGCTACAGCTTTCCGTGCTGGCAGCTTTCCTGTGGGCGCAATCGCTGGACGTTTCCAATTTGGCAGCCGGGCTCTGCCAGAGAGAAATACACAGTGTTGCCCCTTTACGAACGAAAGCTGTTGCAGAACGCGAATGTCTGTCTACCGGCGAATGCAGTTCCAAGGGACAGTGAAAACCAGCTAAAGCTTTCCGTGCTGGCAGCTTTCCTGTGGGCGCAATCGCTGGACGTTTCGAATTTGGCAGCCGGGCTCTGCCAGAGAGAAATACACAGTGTTGCCCCTTTACGAACGAAAGCTTTTGCAGAACGCGAATGTCTGTCTACCAGCGAATGCAGTTCCAAGGGACAGTGAAAACCAGCTACAGCTTTCCGTGCTGGCAGCTTTCCTGTGGGCGCAATCGCTGGACGTTTCCAATTTGGCAGCCGGGCTATGCCAAAGAGAAATACACAGTGTTGCCCCTTTACGAACGAAAGCTTTTGCAGAACGCGAATGTCTGTCTACCAGCGAATGCAGTTCCAAGGGACAGTGAAAACCAGCTACAGCTTTCCGTGCTGGCAGCTTTCCTGTGGGCGCAATCGCTGGACGTTTCGAATTTGGCAGCCGGGCTCTGCCAAAGAGAAATACACAGTGTTGCCCCTTTACGAACGAAAGCTTTTGCAGAACGCGAATGTCTGCTACCAGCGAATGCAGTTCCAAGGGACAGTGAAAAGCAGCTAAAGCTTTCCGTGCTGGCAGCTTTCCTGTGGGCGCAATCGCTGGACGTTTCGAATTTGGCAGCCGGGCTCTGCCAGAGAGAAATACACAGTGTTGCCCCTTTACGAACGAAAGCTTTTGCAGAACGCGAATGTCTGTCTACCGGCGAATGCAGTTCCAAGGGACAGTGAAAACCAGCTACAGCTTTCCGTGCTGGCAGCTTTCCTGTGGGCGCAATCGCTGGACGTTTCCAATTTGGCAGCCGGGCCCTGCCAGAGAGAAATACACAGTGTTGCCCCTTTACGAACGAAAGCTTTTGCAGAACGCGAATGTCTGTCTACCAGCGAATGCAGTTCCAAGGGACAGTGAAAAGCAGCTAAAGCTTTCCGTGCTGGCAGCTTTCCTGTGGGCGCAATCGCTGGACGTTTCGAATTTGGCAGCCGGGCTCTGCCAGAGAGAAATACACAGTGTTGCCCCTTTACGAACGAAAGCTTTTGCAGAACGCGAATGTCTGTCTACCAGCGAATGCAGTTCCAAGGGACAGTGAAAACCAGCTACAGCTTTCCGTGCTGGCAGCTTTCCTGTGGGCGCAATCGCTGGACGTTTCGAATTTGGCAGCCGGGCTCTGCCAGAGAGAAATACACAGTGTTGCCCCTTTACGAACGAAAGCTTTTGCAGAACGCGAATGTCTGTCTACCAGCGAATGCAGTTCCAAGGGACAGTGAAAAGCAGCTAAAGCTTTCCGTGCTGGCAGCTTTCCTGTGGGCGCAATCGCTGGACGTTTCGAATTTGGCAGCCGGGCTCTGCCAGAGAGAAATACACAGTGTTGCCCCTTTACGAACGAAAGCTTTTGCAGAACGCGAATGTCTGTCTACCAGCGAATGCAGGTCCAAGGGACAGTGAAAACCAGCTACAGCTTTCCGTGCTGGCAGCTTTCCTGTGGGCGCAATCGCTGGACGTTTCCAATTTGGCAGCCAGGCTCTGCCAGAGAGAAATACACCGTGTTGCCCCTTTACGAAAGAAAGCTGTTGCAGAACGCGAATGTCTGTCTACCGGCGAATGCAGTTCCAAGGGACAGTGAAAACCAGCTACAGCTTTCCGTGCTGGCAGCTTTCCTGTGGGCGCAATCGCTGGACGTTTCGAATTTGGCAGCCGGGCTCTGCCAGAGAGAAATACACAGTGTTGCCCCTTTACGAACGAAAGCTTTTGCAGAACGCTAATGTCTGTCTACCAGCGAATGCAGTTCCAAGGGACAGTGAAAACCAGCTGAAGCTTTCCGTGCTGGCAGCTTTCCTGTGGGCGCAATCGCTGGACGTTTCGAATTTGGCAGCCGGGCTCTGCCAGAGAGAAATACACAGTGTTGCCCCTTTACGAACGAAAGCTTTTGCAGAACGCGAATGTCTGTCTACCAGCGAATGCAGTTCCAAGGGACAGTGAAAACCAGCTACAGCTTTCCGTGCTGGCAGCTTTCCTGTGGGCGCAATCGCTGGACGTTTCCAATTTGGCAGCCGGGCTCTGCCAGAGAGAAATACACAGTGTTGCCCCTTTACGAACGAAAGCTTTTGCAGAACGCGAATGTCTGTCTACCAGCGAATGCAGTTCCAAGGGACAGTGAAAACCAGCTACAGCTTTCCGTGCTGGCAGCTTTCCTGTGGGCGCAATCGCTGGACGTTTCCAATTTGGCAGCCGGGCTATGCCAAAGAGAAATACACAGTGTTGCCCCTTTACGAACGAAAGCTTTTGCAGAACGCGAATGTCTGTCTACCAGCGAATGCAGTTCCAAGGGACAGTGAAAACCAGCTACAGCTTTCCGTGCTGGCAGCTTTCCTGTGGGCGCAATCGCTGGACGTTTCGAATTTGGCAGCCAGGCTCTGCCAGAGAGAAATACACCGTGTTGCCCCTTTACGAAAGAAAGCTGTTGCAGAACGCGAATGTCTGTCTACCGGCGAATGCAGTTCCAAGGGACAGTGAAAACCAGCTACAGCTTTCCGTGCTGGCAGCTTTCCTGTGGGCGCAATCGCTGGACGTTTCGAATTTGGCAGCCGGGCTCTGCCAGAGAGAAATACACAGTGTTGCCCCTTTACGAACGAAAGCTTTTGCAGAACGCGAATGTCTGTCTACCAGCGAATGCAGTTCCAAGGGACAGTGAAAACCAGCTAAAGCTTTCCGTGCTGGCAGCTTTCCTGTGGGCGCAATCGCTGGACGTTTCCAATTTGGCAGCCGGGCTCTGCCAGAGAGAAATACACAGTGTTGCCCCTTTACGAACGAAAGCTTTTGCAGAACGCGAATGTCTGTCTACCAGCGAATGCAGTTCCAAGGGACAGTGAAAACCAGCTACAGCTTTCCGTGCTGGCAGCTTTCCTGTGGGCGCAATCGCTGGACGTTTCGAATTTGGCAGCCGGGCTCTGCCAGAGAGAAATACACAGTGTTGCCCCTTTACGAACGAAAGCTTTTGCAGAACGCGAATGTCTGTCTACCAGCGAATGCAGTTCCAAGGGACAGTGAAAACCAGCTACAGCTTTCCGTGCTGGCAGCTTTCCTGTGGGCGCAATCGCAGGACGTTTCGAATTTGGCAGCCGGGCTCTGCCAGAGAGAAATACACAGTGTTGCCCCTTTACGAAAGAAAGCTGTTGCAGAACGCGAATGTCTGTCTACCGGCGAATGCAGTTCCAAGGGACAGTGAAAACCAGCTACAGCTTTCCGTGCTGGCAGCTTTCCTGTGGGCGCAATCGCTGGACGTTTCCAATTTGGCAGCCGGGCTCTGCCAGAGAGAAATACACAGTCTTGCCCCTTTACGAACGAAAGCTTTTGCAGAACGCGAATGTCTGTCTACCAGCGAATGCAGTTCCAAGGGACAGTGAAAACCAGCTACAGCTTTCCGTGCTGGCAGCTTTCCTGTGGGCGCAATCGCTGGACGTTTCGAATTTGGCAGCCGGGCTCTGCGAGAGAGAAATACACAGTGTTGCCCCTTTACGAACGAAAGCTTTTGCAGAACGCGAATGTCTGTCTACCAGCGAATGCAGTTCCAAGGGACAGTGAAAAGCAGCTAAAGCTTTCCGTGCTGGCAGCTTTCCTGTGGGCGCAATCGCTGGACGTTTCGAATTTGGCAGCCGGGCTCTGCCAGAGAGAAATACACAGTGTTGCCCCTTTACGAACGAAAGCTTTTGCAGAACGCGAGTGTCTGCTACCAGCGAATGCAGTTCCAAGGGACAGTGAAAAGCAGCTAAAGCTTTCCGTGCTGGCAGCTTTCCTGTGGGCGCAATCGCTGGACGTTTCGAATTTGGCAGCCGGGCTCTGCCAGAGAGAAATACACAGTGTTGCCCCTTTACGAACGAAAGCTTTTGCAGAACGCGAATGTCTGTCTACCGGCGAATGCAGTTCCAAGGGACAGTGAAAACCAGCTACAGCTTTCCGTGCTGGCAGCTTTCCTGTGGGCGCAATCGCAGGACGTTTCGAATTTGGCAGCCGGGCTCTGCCAGAGAGAAATACACAGTGTTGCCCCTTTACGAACGAAAGCTGTTGCAGAACGCGAATGTCTGTCTACCGGCGAATGCAGTTCCAAGGGACAGTGAAAACCAGCTACAGCTTTCCGTGCTGGCAGCTTTCCTGTGGGCGCAATCGCTGGACGTTTCCAATTTGGCAGCCGGGCTCTGCCAGAGAGAAATACACAGTGTTGCCCCTTTACGAACGAAAGCTGTTGCAGAACGCGAATGTCTGTCTACCGGCGAATGCAGTTCCAAGGGACAGTGAAAACCAGCTAAAGCTTTCCGTGCTGGCAGCTTTCCTGTGGGCGCAATCGCTGGACGTTTCGAATTTGGCAGCCGGGCTCTGCCAGAGAGAAATACACAGTGTTGCCCCTTTACGAACGAAAGCTTTTGCAGAACGCGAATGTCTGTCTACCAGCGAATGCAGTTCCAAGGGACAGTGAAAACCAGCTACAGCTTTCCGTGCTGGCAGCTTTCCTGTGGGCGCAATCGCTGGACGTTTCCAATTTGGCAGCCGGGCTATGCCAAAGAGAAATACACAGTGTTGCCCCTTTACGAACGAAAGCTTTTGCAGAACGCGAATGTCTGTCTACCAGCGAATGCAGTTCCAAGGGACAGTGAAAACCAGCTACAGCTTTCCGTGCTGGCAGCTTTCCTGTGGGCGCAATCGCTGGACGTTTCGAATTTGGCAGCCGGGCTCTGCCAAAGAGAAATACACAGTGTTGCCCCTTTACGAACGAAAGCTTTTGCAGAACGCGAATGTCTGCTACCAGCGAATGCAGTTCCAAGGGACAGTGAAAAGCAGCTAAAGCTTTCCGTGCTGGCAGCTTTCCTGTGGGCGCAATCGCTGGACGTTTCGAATTTGGCAGCCGGGCTCTGCCAGAGAGAAATACACAGTGTTGCCCCTTTACGAACGAAAGCTTTTGCAGAACGCGAATGTCTGTCTACCGGCGAATGCAGTTCCAAGGGACAGTGAAAACCAGCTACAGCTTTCCGTGCTGGCAGCTTTCCTGTGGGCGCAATCGCTGGACGTTTCCAATTTGGCAGCCGGGCCCTGCCAGAGAGAAATACACAGTGTTGCCCCTTTACGAACGAAAGCTTTTGCAGAACGCGAATGTCTGTCTACCAGCGAATGCAGTTCCAAGGGACAGTGAAAAGCAGCTAAAGCTTTCCGTGCTGGCAGCTTTCCTGTGGGCGCAATCGCTGGACGTTTCGAATTTGGCAGCCGGGCTCTGCCAGAGAGAAATACACAGTGTTGCCCCTTTACGAACGAAAGCTTTTGCAGAACGCGAATGTCTGTCTACCAGCGAATGCAGTTCCAAGGGACAGTGAAAACCAGCTACAGCTTTCCGTGCTGGCAGCTTTCCTGTGGGCGCAATCGCTGGACGTTTCGAATTTGGCAGCCGGGCTCTGCCAGAGAGAAATACACAGTGTTGCCCCTTTACGAACGAAAGCTTTTGCAGAACGCGAATGTCTGTCTACCAGCGAATGCAGTTCCAAGGGACAGTGAAAAGCAGCTAAAGCTTTCCGTGCTGGCAGCTTTCCTGTGGGCGCAATCGCTGGACGTTTCGAATTTGGCAGCCGGGCTCTGCCAGAGAGAAATACACAGTGTTGCCCCTTTACGAACGAAAGCTTTTGCAGAACGCGAATGTCTGTCTACCAGCGAATGCAGGTCCAAGGGACAGTGAAAACCAGCTACAGCTTTCCGTGCTGGCAGCTTTCCTGTGGGCGCAATCGCTGGACGTTTCCAATTTGGCAGCCAGGCTCTGCCAGAGAGAAATACACCGTGTTGCCCCTTTACGAAAGAAAGCTGTTGCAGAACGCGAATGTCTGTCTACCGGCGAATGCAGTTCCAAGGGACAGTGAAAACCAGCTACAGCTTTCCGTGCTGGCAGCTTTCCTGTGGGCGCAATCGCTGGACGTTTCGAATTTGGCAGCCGGGCTCTGCCAGAGAGAAATACACAGTGTTGCCCCTTTACGAACGAAAGCTTTTGCAGAACGCTAATGTCTGTCTACCAGCGAATGCAGTTCCAAGGGACAGTGAAAACCAGCTGAAGCTTTCCGTGCTGGCAGCTTTCCTGTGGGCGCAATCGCTGGACGTTTCGAATTTGGCAGCCGGGCTCTGCCAGAGAGAAATACACAGTGTTGCCCCTTTACGAACGAAAGCTTTTGCAGAACGCGAATGTCTGTCTACCAGCGAATGCAGTTCCAAGGGACAGTGAAAACCAGCTACAGCTTTCCGTGCTGGCAGCTTTCCTGTGGGCGCAATCGCTGGACGTTTCCAATTTGGCAGCCGGGCTCTGCCAGAGAGAAATACACAGTGTTGCCCCTTTACGAACGAAAGCTTTTGCAGAACGCGAATGTCTGTCTACCAGCGAATGCAGTTCCAAGGGACAGTGAAAACCAGCTACAGCTTTCCGTGCTGGCAGCTTTCCTGTGGGCGCAATCGCTGGACGTTTCCAATTTGGCAGCCGGGCTATGCCAAAGAGAAATACACAGTGTTGCCCCTTTACGAACGAAAGCTTTTGCAGAACGCGAATGTCTGTCTACCAGCGAATGCAGTTCCAAGGGACAGTGAAAACCAGCTACAGCTTTCCGTGCTGGCAGCTTTCCTGTGGGCGCAATCGCTGGACGTTTCGAATTTGGCAGCCAGGCTCTGCCAGAGAGAAATACACCGTGTTGCCCCTTTACGAAAGAAAGCTGTTGCAGAACGCGAATGTCTGTCTACCGGCGAATGCAGTTCCAAGGGACAGTGAAAACCAGCTACAGCTTTCCGTGCTGGCAGCTTTCCTGTGGGCGCAATCGCTGGACGTTTCGAATTTGGCAGCCGGGCTCTGCCAGAGAGAAATACACAGTGTTGCCCCTTTACGAACGAAAGCTTTTGCAGAACGCGAATGTCTGTCTACCAGCGAATGCAGTTCCAAGGGACAGTGAAAACCAGCTAAAGCTTTCCGTGCTGGCAGCTTTCCTGTGGGCGCAATCGCTGGACGTTTCCAATTTGGCAGCCGGGCTCTGCCAGAGAGAAATACACAGTGTTGCCCCTTTACGAACGAAAGCTTTTGCAGAACGCGAATGTCTGTCTACCAGCGAATGCAGTTCCAAGGGACAGTGAAAACCAGCTACAGCTTTCCGTGCTGGCAGCTTTCCTGTGGGCGCAATCGCTGGACGTTTCGAATTTGGCAGCCGGGCTCTGCCAGAGAGAAATACACAGTGTTGCCCCTTTACGAACGAAAGCTTTTGCAGAACGCGAATGTCTGTCTACCAGCGAATGCAGTTCCAA
The DNA here is from genome assembly GCF_035582795.1 of Mycteria americana. Taxonomy (NCBI): domain Eukaryota; kingdom Metazoa; phylum Chordata; class Aves; order Ciconiiformes; family Ciconiidae; genus Mycteria; species Mycteria americana. The sequence continues at coordinate 591,486 of NW_027445629.1, read as the reverse complement.
GGGACAGTGAAAACCAGCTACAGCTTTCCGTGCTGGCAGCTTTCCTGTGGGCGCAATCGCAGGACGTTTCGAATTTGGCAGCCGGGCTCTGCCAGAGAGAAATACACAGTGTTGCCCCTTTACGAAAGAAAGCTGTTGCAGAACGCGAATGTCTGTCTACCGGCGAATGCAGTTCCAAGGGACAGTGAAAACCAGCTACAGCTTTCCGTGCTGGCAGCTTTCCTGTGGGCGCAATCGCTGGACGTTTCCAATTTGGCAGCCGGGCTCTGCCAGAGAGAAATACACAGTCTTGCCCCTTTACGAACGAAAGCTTTTGCAGAACGCGAATGTCTGTCTACCAGCGAATGCAGTTCCAAGGGACAGTGAAAACCAGCTACAGCTTTCCGTGCTGGCAGCTTTCCTGTGGGCGCTATCGCTGGACGTTTCCAATTTGGCAGCCGGGCTATGCCAAAGAGAAATACACAGTGTTGCCCCTTTACGAACGAAAGCTTTTGCAGAACGCGAATGTCTGTCTACCAGCGAATGCAGTTCCAAGGGACAGTGAAAACCAGCTACAGCTTTCCGTGCTGGCAGCTTTCCTGTGGGCGCAATCGCTGGACGTTTCGAATTTGGCAGCCGGGCTCTGCGAGAGAGAAATACACAGTGTTGCCCCTTTACGAACGAAAGCTTTTGCAGAACGCGAATGTCTGTCTACCAGCGAATGCAGTTCCAAGGGACAGTGAAAAGCAGCTAAAGCTTTCCGTGCTGGCAGCTTTCCTGTGGGCGCAATCGCTGGACGTTTCGAATTTGGCAGCCGGGCTCTGCCAGAGAGAAATACACAGTGTTGCCCCTTTACGAACGAAAGCTTTTGCAGAACGCGAATGTCTGTCTACCAGCGAATGCAGGTCCAAGGGACAGTGAAAACCAGCTACAGCTTTCCGTGCTGGCAGCTTTCCTGTGGGCGCAATCGCTGGACGTTTCGAATTTGGCAGCCGGGCTCTGCCAGAGAGAAATACACAGTGTTGCCCCTTTACGAACGAAAGCTTTTGCAGAACGCGAATGTCTGTCTACCAGCGAATGCAGTTCCAAGGGACAGTGAAAAGCAGCTAAAGCTTTCCGTACTGTCAGCTTTCCTGTGGGCGCAATCGCTGGACGTTTCGAATTTGGCAGCCGGGCTCTGCCAGAGAGAAATACACAGTGTTGCCCCTTTACGAACGAAAGCTTTTGCAGAACGCGAATGTCTGTCTACCAGCGAATGCAGGTCCAAGGGACAGTGAAAACCAGCTACAGCTTTCCGTGCTGGCAGCTTTCCTGTGGGCGCAATCGCTGGACGTTTCCAATTTGGCAGCCAGGCTCTGCCAGAGAGAAATACACCGTGTTGCCCCTTTACGAAAGAAAGCTGTTGCAGAACGCGAATGTCTGTCTACCGGCGAATGCAGTTCCAAGGGACAGTGAAAACCAGCTACAGCTTTCCGTGCTGGCAGCTTTCCTGTGGGCGCAATCGCTGGACGTTTCGAATTTGGCAGCCGGGCTCTGCCAGAGAGAAATACACAGTGTTGCCCCTTTACGAACGAAAGCTTTTGCAGAACGCTAATGTCTGTCTACCAGCGAATGCAGTTCCAAGGGACAGTGAAAACCAGCTACAGCTTTCCGTGCTGGCAGCTTTCCTGTGGGCGCAATCGCTGGACGTTTCGAATTTGGCAGCCGGGCTCTGCCAGAGAGAAATACACAGTGTTGCCCCTTTACGAACGAAAGCTTTTGCAGAACGCGAATGTCTGTCTACCAGCGAATGCAGTTCCAAGGGACAGTGAAAAGCAGCTAAAGCTTTCCGTGCTGGCAGCTTTCCTGTGGGCGCAATCGATGGACGTTTCCAATTTGGCAGCCGGGCTCTGCCAGAGAGAAATACACAGTGTTGCCCCTTTACGAACGAAAGCTTTTGCAGAACGCGAATGTCTGTCTACCAGCGAATGCAGTTCCAAGGGACAGTGAAAACCAGCTACAGCTTTCCGTGCTGGCAGCTTTCCTGTGGGCGCAATCGCTGGACGTTTCGAATTTGGCAGCCGGGCTCTGCCAGAGAGAAATACACAGTGTTGCCCCTTTACGAACGAAAGCTTTTGCAGAACGCGAATGTCTGTCTACCAGCGAATGCAGTTCCAAGGGACAGTGAAAACCAGCTACAGCTTTCCGTGCTGGCAGCTTTCCTGTGGGCGCAATCGCTGGACGTTTCCAATTTGGCAGCCGGCCTCTGCGAGAGAGAAATACACAGTGTTGCCCCTTTACGAACGAAAGCTTTTGCAGAACGCGAATGTCTGTCTACCGGCGAATGCAGTTCCAAGGGACAGTGAAAACCAGCTACAGCTTTCCGTGCTGGCAGCTTTCCTGTGGGCGCAATCGCAGGACGTTTCGAATTTGGCAGCCGGGCTCTGCCAGAGAGAAATACACAGTGTTGCCCCTTTACGAACGAAAGCTGTTGCAGAACGCGAATGCCTGTCTACCGGCGAATGCAGTTCCAAGGGACAGTGAAAACCAGCTACAGCTTTCCGTGCTGGCAGCTTTCCTGTGGGCGCAATCGCTGGACGTTTCGAATTTGGCAGCCGGGCTCTGCCAGAGAGAAATACACAGTGTTGCCCCTTTACGAACGAAAGCTTTTGCAGAACGCGAATGTCTGTCTACCAGCGAATGCAGTTCCAAGGGACAGTGAAAACCAGCTACAGCTTTCCGTGCTGGCAGCTTTCCTGTGGGCGCAATCGCTGGACGTTTCGAATTTGGCAGCCGGGCTCTGCCAGAGAGAAATACACAGTGTTGCCCCTTTACGAACGAAAGCTTTTGCAGAACGCGAATGTCTGTCTACCAGCGAATGCAGGTCCAAGGGACAGTGAAAACCAGCTACAGCTTTCCGTGCTGGCAGCTTTCCTGTGGGCGCAATCGCTGGACGTTTCCAATTTGGCAGCCGGGCTCTGCCAGAGAGAAATACACAGTGTTGCCCCTTTACGAACGAAAGCTTTTGCAGAACGCGAATGTCTGTCTACCAGCGAATGCAGGTCCAAGGGACAGTGAAAACCAGCTACAGCTTTCCGTGCTGGCAGCTTTCCTGTGGGCGCAATCGCTGGACGTTTCGAATTTGGCAGCCGGCTCTGCCAGAGAGAAATACACAGTGTTGCCCCTTTACGAACGAAAGCTTTTGCAGAACGCGAATGTCTGTCTACCAGCGAATGCAGTTCCAAGGGACAGTGAAAACCAGCTACAGCTTTCCGTGCTGGCAGCTTTCCTGTGGGCGCAATCGCTGGACGTTTCGAATTTGGCAGCCGGGCTCTGCCAGAGAGAAATACACAGTGTTGCCCCTTTACGAACGAAAGCTTTTGCAGAACGCGAATGTCTGTCTACCAGCGAATGCAGTTCCAAGGGACAGTGAAAACCAGCTACAGCTTTCCGTGCTGGCAGCTTTCCTGTGGGCGCAATCGCTGGACGTTTCCAATTGGCAGCCAGGCTCTGCCAGAGAGAAATACACCGTGTTGCCCCTTTACGAAAGAAAGCTGTTGCAGAACGCGAATGTCTGTCTACCGGTGAATGCAGTTCCAAGGGACAGTGAAAACCAGCTACAGCTTTCCGTGCTGGCAGCTTTCCTGTGGGCGCAATCGCTGGACGTTTCGAATTTGGCAGCCGGGCTCTGCCAGAGAGAAATACACAGTGTTGCCCCTTTACGAACGAAAGCTTTTGCAGAACGCGAATGTCTGTCTACCAGCGAATGCAGTTCCAAGGGACAGTGAAAACCAGCTACAGCTTTCCGTGCTGGCAGCTTTCCTGTGGGCGCAATCGCTGGACGTTTCGAATTTGGCAGCCGGCCTCTGCCAGAGAGAAATACACAGTGTTGCCCCTTTACGAACGAAAGCTGTTGCAGAACGCGAATGTCTGTCTACCAGCGAATGCAGTTCCAAGGGACAGTGAAAACCAGCTACAGCTTTCCGTGCTGGCAGCTTTCCTGTGGGCGCAATCGCTGGACGTTTCCAATTTGGCAGACGAGCTCTGCCAGAGAGAAATACACAGTGTTGCCCCTTTACGAACGAAAGCTTTTGCAGAACGCGAATGTCTGTCTACCGGCGAATGCAGTTCCAAGGGACAGTGAAAACCAGCTACAGCTTTCAGTGCTGGCATCTTTCCTGTGGGCGCAATCGCTGGACGTTTCGAATTTGGCAGCCGGCCTCTGCGAGAGAGAAATACACAGTGTTGCCCCTTTACGAACGAAAGCTTTTGCAGAACGCGAATGTCTGTCTACCGGCGAATGCAGTTCCAAGGGACAGTGAAAACCAGCTACAGCTTTCCGTGCTGGCAGCTTTCCTGTGGGCGCAATCGCTGGACGTTTCGAATTTGGCAGCCGGGCTCTGCCAGAGAGAAATACACAGTGTTGCCCCTTTACGAACGAAAGCTGTTGCAGAACGCGAATGCCTGTCTACCGGCGAATGCAGTTCCAAGGGACAGTGAAAACCAGCTACAGCTTTCCGTGCTGGCAGCTTTCCTGTGGGCGCAATCGCTGGACGTTTCGAATTTGGCAGCCGGGCTCTGCCAGAGAGAAATACACAGTGTTGCCCCTTTACGAACGAAAGCTTTTGCAGAACGCGAATGTCTGTCTACCAGCGAATGCAGTTCCAAGGGACAGTGAAAAGCAGCTAAAGCTTTCCGTGCTGGCAGCTTTCCTGTGGGCGCAATCGCTGGACGTTTCGAATTTGGCAGCCGGGCTCTGCCAGAGAGAAATACACAGTGTTGCCCCTTTACGAACGAAAGCTTTTGCAGAACGCGAATGTCTGTCTACCAGCGAATGCAGGTCCAAGGGACAGTGAAAACCAGCTACAGCTTTCCGTGCTGGCAGCTTTCCTGTGGGCGCAATCGCTGGACGTTTCCAATTTGGCAGCCAGGCTCTGCCAGAGAGAAATACACCGTGTTGCCCCTTTACGAACGAAAGCTGTTGCAGAACGCGAATGTCTGTCTACCGGCGAATGCAGTTCCAAGGGACAGTGAAAACCAGCTACAGCTTTCCGTGCTGGCAGCTTTCCTGTGGGCGCAATCGCTGGACGTTTCCAATTTGGCAGCCGGGCTCTGCCAGAGAGAAATACACAGTGTTGCCCCTTTACGAACGAAAGCTTTTGCAGAACGCGAATGTCTGTCTACCGGCGAATGCAGTTCCAAGGGACAGTGAAAACCAGCTACAGCTTTCCGTGCTGGCAGCTTTCCTGTGGGCGCAATCGCTGGACGTTTCCAATTTGGCAGCCGGGCTCTGCCAGAGAGAAATACACAGTGTTGCCCCTTTACGAACGAAAGCTTTTGCAGAACGCGAATGTCTGTCTACCAGTGAATGCAGTTCCAAGGGACAGTGAAAACCAGCTACAGCTTTCCGTGCTGGCAGCTTTCCTGAGGGCGCAATCGCTGGACGTTTCCAATTTGGCAGCCGGGCTCTGCCAGAGAGAAATACACAGTGTTGCCCCTTTACGAACGAAAGCTTTTGCAGAACGCGAATGTCTGTCTACCAGCGAATGCAGTTCCAAGGGACAGTGAAAACCAGCTACAGCTTTCCGTGCTGGCAGCTTTCCTGTGGGCGCAATCGCTGGACGTTTCCAATTTGGCAGCCGGGCTCTGCCAGAGAGAAATACACAGTGTTGCCCCTTTACGAACGAAAGCTTTTGCAGAACGCGAATGTCTGTCTACCGGCGAATGCAGTTCCAAGGGACAGTGAAAACCAGCTACAGCTTTCCGTGCTGGCAGCTTTCCTGTGGGCGCAATCGCTGGACGTTTCCAATTTGGCAGCCGGGCTCTGCCAGAGAGAAATACACAGTGTTGCCCCTTTACGAACGAAAGCTTTTGCAGAAAGCGAATGTCTGTCTACCAGCGAATGCAGTTCCAAGGGACAGTGAAAACCAGCTACAGCTTTCCGTGCTGGCAGCTTTCCTGTGGGTTCAATCGCTGGACGTTTCGAATTTGGCAGCCGGGCTCTGCCAGAGAGAAATACACAGTGTTGCCCCTTTACGAACGAAAGCTTTTGCAGAACGCGAATGTCTGTCTACCAGCGAATGCAGTTCCAAGGGACAGTGAAAACCAGCTACAACTTTCCGTGCTGGCAGCTTTCCTGTGGGCGCAATCGCTGGACGTTTCGAATTTGGCAGCCGGGCTCTGCCAGAGAGAAATACACAGTGTTGCCCCTTTACGAACGAAAGCTTTTGCAGAACGCGAATGTCTGTCTACCAGCGAATGCAGTTCCAAGGGACAGTGAAAACCAGCTACAGCTTTCCGTGCTGGCAGCTTTCCTGTGGGCGCAATCGCTGGACGTTTCCAATTTGGCAGACGGGCTCTGCCAGAGAGAAATACACAGTGTTGCCCCTTTACGAACGAAAGCTTTTGCAGAACGCGAATGTCTGTCTACCGGCGAATGCAGTTCCAAGGGACAGTGAAAACCAGCTACAGCTTTCCGTGCTGGCAGCTTTCCTGTGGGCGCAATCGCTGGACGTTTCGAATTTGGCAGCCGGCCTCTGCGAGAGAGAAATACACAGTGTTGCCCCTTTACGAACGAAAGCTTTTGCAGAACGCGAATGTCTGTCTACCGGCGAATGCAGTTCCAAGGGACAGTGAAAACCAGCTACAGCTTTCCGTGCTGGCAGCTTTCCTGTGGGCGCAATCGCTGGACGTTTCGAATTTGGCAGCCGGGCTCTGCCAGGAGAAATACACAGTGTTGCCCCTTTACGAACGAAAGCTTTTGCAGAACGCGAATGTCTGTCTACCAGCGAATGCAGTTCCAAGGGACAGTGAAAAGCAGCTAAAGCTTTCCGTGCTGGCAGCTTTCCTGTGGGCGCAATCGCTGGACGTTTCGAATTTGGCAGCCGGGCTCTGCCAGAGAGAAATACACAGTGTTGCCCCTTTACGAACGAAAGCTTTTGCAGAACGCGAATGTCTGTCTACCAGCGAATGCAGTTCCAAGGGACAGTGAAAAGCAGCTAAAGCTTTCCGTGCTGGCAGCTTTCCTGTGGGCGCAATCGCTGGACGTTTCGAATTTGGCAGCCGGGCTCTGCCAGAGAGAAATACACAGTGTTGCCCCTTTACGAACGAAAGCTTTTGCAGAACGCGAATGTCTGTCTACCAGCGAATGCAGGTCCAAGGGACAGTGAAAACCAGCTACAGCTTTCCGTGCTGGCAGCTTTCCTGAGGGCGCAATCGCTGGACGTTTCCAATTTGGCAGCCGGGCTCTGCCAGAGAGAAATACACAGTGTTGCCCCTTTACGAACGAAAGCTTTTGCAGAAAGCGAATGTCTGTCTACCAGCGAATGCAGTTCCAAGGGACAGTGAAAACCAGCTACAGCTTTCCGTGCTGGCAGCTTTCCTGTGGGTTCAATCGCTGGACGTTTCGAATTTGGCAGCCGGGCTCTGCCAGAGAGAAATACACAGTGTTGCCCCTTTACGAACGAAAGCTTTTGCAGAACGCGAATGTCTGTCTACCGGCGAATGCAGTTCCAAGGGACAGTGAAAAGCAGCTACAGCTTTCCGTGCTGGCAGCTTTCCTGTGGGCGCAATCGCTGGACGTTTCCAATTTGGCAGCCGGGCTCTGCCAGAGAGAAATACACAGTGTTGCCCCTTTACGAACGAAAGCTTTTGCAGAACGCGAATGTCTGTCTACCAGCGAATGCAGTTCCAAGGGACAGTGAAAACCAGCTACAGCTTTCCGTGCTGGCAGCTTTCCTGAGGGCGCAATCGCTGGACGTTTCGAATTTGGCAGCCGGGCTCTGCCAGAGAGAAATACACAGTGTTGCCCCTTTACGAACGAAAGCTTTTGCAGAAAGCGAATGTCTGTCTACCAGCGAATGCAGTTCCAAGGGACAGTGAAAACCAGCTACAGCTTTCCGTGCTGGCAGCTTTCCTGTGGGCGCAATCGCTGGACGTTTCGAATTTGGCAGCCGGGCTCTGCCAGAGAGAAATACACAGTGTTGCCCCTTTACGAACGAAAGCTTTTGCAGAACGCGAATGTCTGTCTACCAGCGAATGCAGTTCCAAGGGACAGTGAAAACCAGCTACAGCTTTCCGTGCTGGCAGCTTTCCTGTGGGCGCAATCGCTGGACGTTTCGAATTTGGCAGCCGGCCTCTGCGAGAGAGAAATACACAGTGTTGCCCCTTTACGAACGAAAGCTTTTGCAGAACGCGAATGTCTGTCTACCGGCGAATGCAGTTCCAAGGGACAGTGAAAACCAGCTACAGCTTTCCGTGCTGGCAGCTTTCCTGTGGGCGCAATCGCAGGACGTTTCGAATTTGGCAGCCGGGCTCTGCCAGAGAGAAATACACAGTGTTGCCCCTTTACGAACGAAAGCTGTTGCAGAACGCGAATGCCTGTCTACCGGCGAATGCAGTTCCAAGGGACAGTGAAAACCAGCTACAGCTTTCCGTGCTGGCAGCTTTCCTGTGGGCGCAATCGCTGGACGTTTCGAATTTGGCAGCCGGGCTCTGCCAGAGAGAAATACACAGTGTTGCCCCTTTACGAACGAAAGCTTTTGCAGAACGCGAATGTCTGTCTACCAGCGAATGCAGTTCCAAGGGACAGTGAAAACCAGCTACAGCTTTCCGTGCTGGCAGCTTTCCTGTGGGCGCAATCGCTGGACGTTTCGAATTTGGCAGCCGGGCTCTGCCAGAGAGAAATACACAGTGTTGCCCCTTTACGAACGAAAGCTTTTGCAGAACGCGAATGTCTGTCTACCAGCGAATGCAGGTCCAAGGGACAGTGAAAACCAGCTACAGCTTTCCGTGCTGGCAGCTTTCCTGTGGGCGCAATCGCTGGACGTTTCGAATTTGGCAGCCGGGCTCTGCCAGAGAGAAATACACAGTGTTGCCCCTTTACGAACGAAAGCTTTTGCAGAACGCGAATGTCTGTCTACCAGCGAATGCAGTTCCAAGGGACAGTGAAAACCAGCTAAAGCTTTCCGTGCTGGCAGCTTTCCTGTGGGCGCAATCGCTGGACGTTTCGAATTTGGCAGCCGGGCTCTGCCAGAGAGAAATACACAGTGTTGCCCCTTTACGAACGAAAGCTTTTGCAGAACGCGAATGTCTGTCTACCAGCGAATGCAGTTCCAAGGGACAGTGAAAACCAGCTAGAGCTTTCCGTGCTGGCAGCTTTCCTGTCGGCGCAATCGCTGGACGTTTCCAATTTGGCAGCCGGGCTCTGCCAGAGAGAAATACACAGTGTTGCCCCTTTACGAACGAAAGCTTTTGCAGAAAGCGAATGTCTGTCTACCAGCGAATGCAGTTCCAAGGGACAGTGAAAACCAGCTACAGCTTTCCGTGCTGGCAGCTTTCCTGTGGGTTCAATCGCTGGACGTTTCGAATTTGGCAGCCGGGCTCTGCCAGAGAGAAATACACAGTGTTGCCCCTTTACGAACGAAAGCTGTTGCAGAACGCGAATGCCTGTCTACCGGCGAATGCAGTTCCAAGGGACAGTGAAAACCAGCTACAGCTTTCCGTGCTGGCAGCTTTCCTGTGGGCGCAATCGCTGGACGTTTCGAATTTGGCAGCCGGGCTCTGCCAGGAGAAATACACAGTGTTGCCCCTTTACGAACGAAAGCTTTTGCAGAACGCGAATGTCTGTCTACCAGCGAATGCAGTTCCAAGGGACAGTGAAAAGCAGCTAAAGCTTTCCGTGCTGGCAGCTTTCCTGTGGGCGCAATCGCTGGACGTTTCGAATTTGGCAGCCGGGCTCTGCCAGAGAGAAATACACAGTGTTGCCCCTTTACGAACGAAAGCTTTTGCAGAACGCGAATGTCTGTCTACCAGCGAATGCAGGTCCAAGGGACAGTGAAAACCAGCTACAGCTTTCCGTGCTGGCAGCTTTCCTGTGGGCGCAATCGCTGGACGTTTCGAGTTTGGCAGCCAGGCTCTGCCAGAGAGAAATACACCGTGTTGCCCCTTTACGAAAGAAAGCTGTTGCAGAACGCGAATGTCTGTCTACCGGCGAATGCAGTTCCAAGGGACAGTGAAAACCAGCTAAAGCTTTCCGTGCTGGCAGCTTTCCTGTGGGCGCAATCGCTGGACGTTTCGAATTTGGCAGCCGGGCTCTGCCAGAGAGAAATACACAGTGTTGCCCCTTTACGAACGAAAGCTTTTGCAGAACGCGAATGTCTGTCTACCAGCGAATGCAGTTCCAAGGGACAGTGAAAAGCAGCTAAAGCTTTCCATGCTGGCAGCTTTCCTGTGGGCGCAATCGCTGGACGTTTCGAATTTGGCAGCCGGGCTCTGCCAGAGAGAAATACACAGTGTTGCCCCTTTACGAACGAAAGCTTTTGCAGAACGCGAATGTCTGTCTACCGGCGAATGCAGTTCCAAGGGACAGTGAAAAGCAGCTACAGCTTTCCGTGCTGGCAGCTTTCCTGTGGGTGCAATCGCTGGACGTTTCCAATTTGGCAGCCGGGCTCTGCCAGAGAGAAATACACAGTGTTGCCCCTTTACGAACGAAAGCTTTTGCAGAACGCGAATGTCTGTCTACCAGCGAATGCAGTTCCAAGGGACAGTGAAAACCAGCTACAGCTTTCCGTGCTGGCAGCTTTCCTGAGGGCGCAATCGCTGGACGTTTCGAATTTGGCAGCCGGGCTCTGCCAGAGAGAAATACACAGTGTTGCCCCTTTACGAACGAAAGCTTTTGCAGAAAGCGAATGTCTGTCTACCAGCGAATGCAGTTCCAAGGGACAGTGAAAACCAGCTACAGCTTTCCGTGCTGGCAGCTTTCCTGTGGGCGCAATCGCTGGACGTTTCGAATTTGGCAGCCGGGCTCTGCCAGAGAGAAATACACAGTGTTGCCCCTTTACGAACGAAAGCTTTTGCAGAACGCGAATGTCTGTCTACCAGCGAATGCAGTTCCAAGGGACAGTGAAAACCAGCTACAGCTTTCCGTGCTGGCAGCTTTCCTGTGGGCGCAATCGCTGGACGTTTCGAATTTGGCAGCCGGCCTCTGCGAGAGAGAAATACACAGTGTTGCCCCTTTACGAACGAAAGCTTTTGCAGAACGCGAATGTCTGTCTACCGGCGAATGCAGTTCCAAGGGACAGTGAAAACCAGCTACAGCTTTCCGTGCTGGCAGCTTTCCTGTGGGCGCAATCGCAGGACGTTTCGAATTTGGCAGCCGGGCTCTGCCAGAGAGAAATACACAGTGTTGCCCCTTTACGAACGAAAGCTGTTGCAGAACGCGAATGCCTGTCTACCGGCGAATGCAGTTCCAAGGGACAGTGAAAACCAGCTACAGCTTTCCGTGCTGGCAGCTTTCCTGTGGGCGCAATCGCTGGACGTTTCGAATTTGGCAGCCGGGCTCTGCCAGAGAGAAATACACAGTGTTGCCCCTTTACGAACGAAAGCTTTTGCAGAACGCGAATGTCTGTCTACCAGCGAATGCAGGTCCAAGGGACAGTGAAAACCAGCTACAGCTTTCCGTGCTGGCAGCTTTCCTGTGGGCGCAATCGCTGGACGTTTCGAATTTGGCAGCCGGGCTCTGCCAGAGAGAAATACACAGTGTTGCCCCTTTACGAACGAAAGCTTTTGCAGAACGCGAATGTCTGTCTACCAGCGAATGCAGTTCCAAGGGACAGTGAAAACCAGCTAGAGCTTTCCGTGCTGGCAGCTTTCCTGTCGGCGCAATCGCTGGACGTTTCGAATTTGGCAGCCGGGCTCTGCCAGAGAGAAATACACAGTGTTGCCCCTTTACGAAAGAAAGCTTTTGCAGAACGCGAATGTCTGTCTACCAGCGAATGCAGTTCCAAGGGACAGTGAAAACCAGCTACAGCTTTCCGTGCTGGCAGCTTTCCTGTGGGCGCAATCGCTGGACGTTTCGAATTTGGCAGCCGGGCTCTGCCAGAGAGAAATACACAGTGTTGCCCCTTTACGAAATAAAGCTGTTGCAGAACGCGAATGTCTGTCTACCGGCGAATGCAGTTCCAAGGGACAGTGAAAACCAGCTACAGCTTTCCGTGCTGGCAGCTTTCCTGTGGGCGCAATCGCTGGACGTTTCCAATTTGGCAGCCGGGCTCTGCCAGAGAGAAATACACAGTGTTGCCCCTTTACGAACGAAAGCTTTTGCAGAACGCGAATGTCTGTCTACCAGCGAATGCACTTCCAAGGGACAGTGAAAACCAGCTACAGCTTTCCGTGCTGGCAGCTTTCCTGTGGGCGCAATCGCTGGACGTTTCGAATTTGGCAGCCGGGCTCTGCCAGAGAGAAATACACAGTGTTGCCCCTTTACGAACGAAAGCTTTTGCAGAACGCGAATGTCTGTCTACCAGCGAATGCAGGTCCAAGGGACAGTGAAAACCAGCTACAGCTTTCCGTGCTGGCAGCTTTCCTGTGGGCGCAATCGCTGGACGTTTCGAATTTGGCAGCCGGGCTCTGCCAGAGAGAAATACACAGTGTTGCCCCTTTACGAACGAAAGCTTTTGCAGAACGCGAATGTCTGTCTACCAGCGAATGCAGGTCCAAGGGACAGTGAAAACCAGCTACAGCTTTCCGTGCTGGCAGCTTTCCTGTGGGCGCAATCGCTGGACGTTTCGAATTTGGCAGCCGGGCTCTGCCAGAGAGAAATACACAGTGTTGCCCCTTTACGAACGAAAGCTTTTGCAGAACGCGAATGTCTGTCTACCAGCGAATGCAGTTCCAAGGGACAGTGAAAAGCAGCTAAAGCTTTCCGTGCTGGCAGCTTTCCTGTGGGCGCAATCGCTGGACGTTTCCAATTGGCAGCCAGGCTCTGCCAGAGAGAAATACACCGTGTTGCCCCTTTACGATAGAAAGCTGTTGCAGAACGCGAATATCTGTCTACCGGCGAATGCAGTTCCAAGGGACAGTGAAAACCAGCTACAGCTTTCCGTGCTGGCAGCTTTCCTGTGGGCGCAATCGCTGGACGTTTCGAATTTGGCAGCCGGGCTCTGCCAGAGAGAAATACACAGTGTTGCCCCTTTACGAACGAAAGCTTTTGCAGAACGCGAATGTCTGTCTACCAGCGAATGCAGTTCCAAGGGACAGTGAAAACCAGCTAAAGCTTTCCATGCTGGCAGCTTTCCTGTGGGCGCAATCGCTGGACGTTTCCAATTTGGCAGCCGGGCTCTGCCAGAGAGAAATACACAGTGTTGCCCCTTTACGAACGAAAGCTTTTGCAGAAAGCGAATGTCTGTCTACCAGCGAATGCAGTTCCAAGGGACAGTGAAAACCAGCTACAGCTTTCCGTGCTGGCAGCTTTCCTGTGGGTTCAATCGCTGGACGTTTCGAATTTGGCAGCCGGGCTCTGCCAGAGAGAAATACACAGTGTTGCCCCTTTACGAACGAAAGCTTTTGCAGAACGCGAATGTCTGTCTACCAGCGAATGCAGTTCCAAGGGACAGTGAAAACCAGCTACAGCTTTCCGTGCTGGCAGCTTTCCTGTGGGCGCAATCGCTGGACGTTTCGAATTTGGCAGCCGGGCTCTGCCAGAGAGAAATACACAGTGTTGCCCCTTTACGAACGAAAGCTTTTGCAGAACGCGAATGTCTGTCTACCGGCGAATGCAGTTCCAAGGGACAGTGAAAAGCAGCTACAGCTTTCCGTGCTGGCAGCTTTCCTGTGGGTGCAATCGCTGGACGTTTCCAATTTGGCAGCCGGGCTCTGCCAGAGAGAAATACACAGTGTTGCCCCTTTACGAACGAAAGCTTTTGCAGAACGCGAATGTCTGTCTACCAGCGAATGCAGTTCCAAGGGACAGTGAAAACCAGCTACAGCTTTCCGTGCTGGCAGCTTTCCTGAGGGCGCAATCGCTGGACGTTTCGAATTTGGCAGCCGGGCTCTGCCAGAGAGAAATACACAGTGTTGCCCCTTTACGAACGAAAGCTTTTGCAGAAAGCGAATGTCTGTCTACCAGCGAATGCAGTTCCAAGGGACAGTGAAAACCAGCTACAGCTTTCCGTGCTGGCAGCTTTCCTGTGGGCGCAATCGCTGGACGTTTCGAATTTGGCAGCCGGGCTCTGCCAGAGAGAAATACACAGTGTTGCCCCTTTACAAACGAAAGCTTTTGCAGAACGCGAATGTCTGTCTACCAGCGAATGCAGTTCCAAGGGACAGTGAAAACCAGCTACAGCTTTCCGTGCTGGCAGCTTTCCTGTGGGCGCAATCGCTGGACGTTTCGAATTTGGCAGCCGGCCTCTGCGAGAGAGAAATACACAGTGTTGCCCCTTTACGAACGAAAGCTTTTGCAGAACGCGAATGTCTGTCTACCGGCGAATGCAGTTCCAAGGGACAGTGAAAACCAGCTACAGCTTTCCGTGCTGGCAGCTTTCCTGTGGGCGCAATCGCAGGACGTTTCGAATTTGGCAGCCGGGCTCTGCCAGAGAGAAATACACAGTGTTGCCCCTTTACGAACGAAAGCTGTTGCAGAACGCGAATGCCTGTCTACCGGCGAATGCAGTTCCAAGGGACAGTGAAAACCAGCTACAGCTTTCCGTGCTGGCAGCTTTCCTGTGGGCGCAATCGCTGGACGTTTCGAATTTGGCAGCCGGGCTCTGCCAGAGAGAAATACACAGTGTTGCCCCTTTACGAACGAAAGCTTTTGCAGAACGCGAATGTCTGTCTACCAGCGAATGCAGGTCCAAGGGACAGTGAAAACCAGCTACAGCTTTCCGTGCTGGCAGCTTTCCTGTGGGCGCAATCGCTGGACGTTTCGAATTTGGCAGCCGGGCTCTGCCAGAGAGAAATACACAGTGTTGCCCCTTTACGAACGAAAGCTTTTGCAGAACGCGAATGTCTGTCTACCAGCGAATGCAGTTCCAAGGGACAGTGAAAACCAGCTAAAGCTTTCCATGCTGGCAGCTTTCCTGTGGGCGCAATCGCTGGACGTTTCGAATTTGGCAGCCGGGCTCTGCCAGAGAGAAATACACAGTGTTGCCCCTTTACGAACGAAAGCTTTTGCAGAACGCGAATGTCTGTCTACCAGCGAATGCAGTTCCAAGGGACAGTGAAAACCAGCTAGAGCTTTCCGTGCTGGCAGCTTTCCTGTCGGCGCAATCGCTGGACGTTTCGAATTTGGCAGCCGGGCTCTGCCAGAGAGAAATACACAGTGTTGCCCCTTTACGAAAGAAAGCTTTTGCAGAACGCGAATGTCTGTCTACCAGCGAATGCAGTTCCAAGGGACAGTGAAAACCAGCTACAGCTTTCCGTGCTGGCAGCTTTCCTGTGGGCGCAATCGCTGGACGTTTCGAATTTGGCAGCCGGGCTCTGCCAGAGAGAAATACACAGTGTTGCCCCTTTACGAAATAAAGCTGTTGCAGAACGCGAATGTCTGTCTACCGGCGAATGCAGTTCCAAGGGACAGTGAAAACCAGCTACAGCTTTCCGTGCTGGCAGCTTTCCTGTGGGCGCAATCGCTGGACGTTTCCAATTTGGCAGCCGGGCTCTGCCAGAGAGAAATACACAGTGTTGCCCCTTTACGAACGAAAGCTTTTGCAGAACGCGAATGTCTGTCTACCAGCGAATGCACTTCCAAGGGACAGTGAAAACCAGCTACAGCTTTCCGTGCTGGCAGCTTTCCTGTGGGCGCAATCGCTGGACGTTTCGAATTTGGCAGCCGGGCTCTGCCAGAGAGAAATACACAGTGTTGCCCCTTTACGAACGAAAGCTTTTGCAGAACGCGAATGTCTGTCTACCAGCGAATGCAGTTCCAAGGGACAGTGAAAAGCAGCTAAAGCTTTCCGTGCTGGCAGCTTTCCTGTGGGCGCAATCGCTGGACGTTTCGAATTTGGCAGCCGGGCTCTGCCAGAGAGAAATACACAGTGTTGCCCCTTTACGAACGAAAGCTTTTGCAGAACGCGAATGTCTGTCTACCAGCGAATGCAGGTCCAAGGGACAGTGAAAACCAGCTACAGCTTTCCGTGCTGGCAGCTTTCCTGTGGGCGCAATCGCTGGACGTTTCGAATTTGGCAGCCGGGCTCTGCCAGAGAGAAATACACAGTGTTGCCCCTTTACGAACGAAAGCTTTTGCAGAACGCGAATGTCTGTCTACCAGCGAATGCAGTTCCAAGGGACAGTGAAAAGCAGCTAAAGCTTTCCGTGCTGGCAGCTTTCCTGTGGGCGCAATCGCTGGACGTTTCGAATTTGGCAGCCGGGCTCTGCCAGAGAGAAATACACAGTGTTGCCCCTTTACGAACGAAAGCTTTTGCAGAACGCGAATGTCTGTCTACCAGCGAATGCAGTTCCAAGGGACAGTGAAAACCAGCTACAGCTTTCCGTGCTGGCAGCTTTCCTGTGGGCGCAATCGCTGGACGTTTCCAATTGGCAGCCAGGCTCTGCCAGAGAGAAATACACCGTGTTGCCCCTTTACGATAGAAAGCTGTTGCAGAACGCGAATGTCTGTCTACCGGCGAATGCAGTTCCAAGGGACAGTGAAAACCAGCTACAGCTTTCCGTGCTGGCAGCTTTCCTGTGGGCGCAATCGCTGGACGTTTCGAATTTGGCAGCCGGGCTCTGCCAGAGAGAAATACACAGTGTTGCCCCTTTACGAACGAAAGCTTTTGCAGAACGCGAATGTCTGTCTACCAGCGAATGCAGTTCCAAGGGACAGTGAAAACCAGCTAAAGCTTTCCATGCTGGCAGCTTTCCTGTGGGCGCAATCGCTGGACGTTTCCAATTTGGCAGCCGGGCTCTGCCAGAGAGAAATACACAGTGTTGCCCCTTTACGAACGAAAGCTTTTGCAGAACGCGAATGTCTGTCTACCGGCGAATGCAGTTCCAAGGGACAGTGAAAACCAGCTACAGCTTTCCGTGCTGGCAGCTTTCCTGTGGGCGCAATCGCTGGACGTTTCCAATTTGGCAGCCGGGCTCTGCCAGAGAGAAATACACAGTGTTGCCCCTTTACGAACGAAAGCTTTTGCAGAACGCGAATGTCTGTCTACCAGCGAATGCACTTCCAAGGGACAGTGAAAACCAGCTACAGCTTTCCGTGCTGGCAGCTTTCCTGTGGGCGCAATCGCTGGACGTTTCGAATTTGGCAGCCGGGCTCTGCCAGAGAGAAATACACAGTGTTGCCCCTTTACGAACGAAAGCTTTTGCAGAACGCGAATGTCTGTCTACCAGCGAATGCAGTTCCAAGGGACAGTGAAAAGCAGCTAAAGCTTTCCGTGCTGGCAGCTTTCCTGTGGGCGCAATCGCTGGACGTTTCGAATTTGGCAGCCGGGCTCTGCCAGAGAGAAATACACAGTGTTGCCCCTTTACGAACGAAAGCTTTTGCAGAACGCGAATGTCTGTCTACCAGCGAATGCAGGTCCAAGGGACAGTGAAAACCAGCTACAGCTTTCCGTGCTGGCAGCTTTCCTGTGGGCGCAATCGCTGGACGTTTCGAATTTGGCAGCCGGGCTCTGCCAGAGAGAAATACACAGTGTTGCCCCTTTACGAACGAAAGCTTTTGCAGAACGCGAATGTCTGTCTACCAGCGAATGCAGTTCCAAGGGACAGTGAAAAGCAGCTAAAGCTTTCCGTGCTGGCAGCTTTCCTGTGGGCGCAATCGCTGGACGTTTCGAATTTGGCAGCCGGGCTCTGCCAGAGAGAAATACACAGTGTTGCCCCTTTACGAACGAAAGCTTTTGCAGAACGCGAATGTCTGTCTACCAGCGAATGCAGTTCCAAGGGACAGTGAAAACCAGCTACAGCTTTCCGTGCTGGCAGCTTTCCTGTGGGCGCAATCGCTGGACGTTTCCAATTGGCAGCCAGGCTCTGCCAGAGAGAAATACACCGTGTTGCCCCTTTACGATAGAAAGCTGTTGCAGAACGCGAATGTCTGTCTACCGGCGAATGCAGTTCCAAGGGACAGTGAAAACCAGCTACAGCTTTCCGTGCTGGCAGCTTTCCTGTGGGCGCAATCGCTGGACGTTTCGAATTTGGCAGCCGGGCTCTGCCAGAGAGAAATACACAGTGTTGCCCCTTTACGAACGAAAGCTTTTGCAGAACGCGAATGTCTGTCTACCGGCGAATGCAGTTCCAAGGGACAGTGAAAACCAGCTACAGCTTTCCGTGCTGGCAGCTTTCCTGTGGGCGCAATCGCTGGACGTTTCGAATTTGGCAGCCGGCCTCTGCGAGAGAGAAATACACAGTGTTGCCCCTTTACGAACGAAAGCTTTTGCAGAACGCGAATGTCTGTCTACCAGCGAATGCAGTTCCAAGGGACAGTGAAAACCAGCTACAGCTTTCCGTGCTGGCAGCTTTCCTGTGGGCACAATCGCTGGACGTTTCGAATTTGGCAGCCGGGCTCTGCCAGAGAGAAATACACAGTGTTGCCCCTTTACGAACGAAAGCTTTTGCAGAACGCGAATGTCTGTCTACCAGCGAATGCAGTTCCAAGGGACAGTGAAAACCAGCTACAGCTTTCCGTGCTGGCAGCTTTCCTGTGGGCGCAATCGCTGGACGTTTCGAATTTGGCAGCCGGGCTCTGCCAGAGAGAAATACACAGTGTTGCCCCTTTACGAACGAAAGCTTTTGCAGAACGCGAATGTCTCTCTACCAGCGAATGCAGTTCCAAGGGACAGTGAAAACCAGCTACAGCTTTCCGTGCTGGCAGCTTTCCTGTGGGTGCAATCGCTGGACGTTTCCAATTTGGCAGCCGGGCTCTGCCAGAGAGAAATACACAGTGTTGCCCCTTTATGAACGAAAGCTTTTGCAGAAAGCGAATGTCTGTCTACCAGCGAATGCAGTTCCAAGGGACAGTGAAAACCAGCTACAGCTTTCCGTGCTGGCAGCTTTCCTGTGGGTTCAATCGCTGGACGTTTCGAATTTGGCAGCCGGGCTCTGCCAGAGAGAAATACACAGTGTTGCCCCTTTACGAACGAAAGCTTTTGCAGAACGCGAATGTCTGTCTACCAGCGAATGCAGTTCCAAGGGACAGTGAAAACCAGCTACAGCTTTCCGTGCTGGCAGCTTTCCTGTGGGCGCAATCGCTGGACGTTTCGAATTTGGCAGCCGGGCTCTGCCAGAGAGAAATACACAGTGTTGCCCCTTTACGAACGAAAGCTTTTGCAGAACGCGAATGTCTGTCTACCAGCGAATGCAGTTCCAAGGGACAGTGAAAACCAGCTACAGCTTTCCGTGCTGGCAGCTTTCCTGTGGGCGCAATCGCTGGACGTTTCCAATTTGGCAGCCGGGCTCTGCCAGAGAGAAATACACAGTGTTGCCCCTTTACGAACGAAAGCTTTTGCAGAACGCGAATGTCTGTCTACCGGCGAATGCAGTTCCAAGGGACAGTGAAAACCAGCTACAGCTTTCCGTGCTGGCAGCTTTCCTGTGGGTGCAATCGCTGGACGTTTCCAATTTGGCAGCCGGCCTCTGCGAGAGAGAAATACACAGTGTTGCCCCTTTACGAACGAAAGCTTTTGCAGAACGCGAATGTCTGTCTACCGGCGAATGCAGTTCCAAGGGACAGTGAAAACCAGCTACAGCTTTCCGTGCTGGCAGCTTTCCTGTGGGCGCAATCGCTGGACGTTTCCAATTTGGCAGCCGGGCTCTGCCAGAGAGAAATACACAGTGTTGCCCCTTTACGAACGAAAGCTGTTGCAGAACGCGAATGCCTGTCTACCGGCGAATGCAGTTCCAAGGGACAGTGAAAACCAGCTACAGCTTTCCGTGCTGGCAGCTTTCCTGAGGGCGCAATCGCTGGACGTTTCGAATTTGGCAGCCGGGCTCTGCCAGAGAGAAATACACAGTGTTGCCCCTTTACGAACGAAAGCTTTTGCAGAAAGCGAATGTCTGTCTACCAGCGAATGCAGTTCCAAGGGACAGTGAAAACCAGCTACAGCTTTCCGTGCTGGCAGCTTTCCTGTGGGCGCAATCGCTGGACGTTTCGAATTTGGCAGCCGGGCTCTGCCAGAGAGAAATACACAGTGTTGCCCCTTTACGAACGAAAGCTTTTGCAGAACGCGAATGTCTGTCTACCAGCGAATGCAGTTCCAAGGGACAGTGAAAACCAGCTACAGCTTTCCGTGCTGGCAGCTTTCCTGTGGGCGCAATCGCTGGACGTTTCGAATTTGGCAGCCGGCCTCTGCGAGAGAGAAATACACAGTGTTGCCCCTTTACGAACGAAAGCTTTTGCAGAACGCGAATGTCTGTCTACCGGCGAATGCAGTTCCAAGGGACAGTGAAAACCAGCTACAGCTTTCCGTGCTGGCAGCTTTCCTGTGGGCGCAATCGCAGGACGTTTCGAATTTGGCAGCCGGGCTCTGCCAGAGAGAAATACACAGTGTTGCCCCTTTACGAACGAAAGCTGTTGCAGAACGCGAATGCCTGTCTACCGGCGAATGCAGTTCCAAGGGACAGTGAAAACCAGCTACAGCTTTCCGTGCTGGCAGCTTTCCTGTGGGCGCAATCGCTGGACGTTTCGAATTTGGCAGCCGGGCTCTGCCAGAGAGAAATACACAGTGTTGCCCCTTTACGAACGAAAGCTTTTGCAGAACGCGAATGTCTGTCTACCAGCGAATGCAGTTCCAAGGGACAGTGAAAACCAGCTACAGCTTTCCGTGCTGGCAGCTTTCCTGTGGGCGCAATCGCTGGACGTTTCGAATTTGGCAGCCGGGCTCTGCCAGAGAGAAATACACAGTGTTGCCCCTTTACGAACGAAAGCTTTTGCAGAACGCGAATGTCTGTCTACCAGCGAATGCAGGTCCAAGGGACAGTGAAAACCAGCTACAGCTTTCCGTGCTGGCAGCTTTCCTGTGGGCGCAATCGCTGGACGTTTCGAATTTGGCAGCCGGGCTCTGCCAGAGAGAAATACACAGTGTTGCCCCTTTACGAACGAAAGCTTTTGCAGAACGCGAATGTCTGTCTACCAGCGAATGCAGTTCCAAGGGACAGTGAAAACCAGCTAAAGCTTTCCGTGCTGGCAGCTTTCCTGTGGGCGCAATCGCTGGACGTTTCGAATTTGGCAGCCGGGCTCTGCCAGAGAGAAATACACAGTGTTGCCCCTTTACGAACGAAAGCTTTTGCAGAACGCGAATGTCTGTCTACCAGCGAATGCAGTTCCAAGGGACAGTGAAAACCAGCTAGAGCTTTCCGTGCTGGCAGCTTTCCTGTCGGCGCAATCGCTGGACGTTTCGAATTTGGCAGCCGGGCTCTGCCAGAGAGAAATACACAGTGTTGCCCCTTTACGAAAGAAAGCTTTTGCAGAACGCGAATGTCTGTCTACCAGCGAATGCAGTTCCAAGGGACAGTGAAAACCAGCTACAGCTTTCCGTGCTGGCAGCTTTCCTGTGGGCGCAATCGCTGGACGTTTCGAATTTGGCAGCCGGGCTCTGCCAGAGAGAAATACACAGTGTTGCCCCTTTACGAACGAAAGCTTTTGCAGAACGCGAATGTCTGTCTACCAGCGAATGCACTTCCAAGGGACAGTGAAAACCAGCTACAGCTTTCCGTGCTGGCAGCTTTCCTGTGGGCGCAATCGCTGGACGTTTCGAATTTGGCAGCCGGGCTCTGCCAGAGAGAAATACACCGTGTTGCCCCTTTACGAACGAAAGCTTTTGCAGAACGCGAATGTCTGTCTACCAGCGAATGCACTTCCAAGGGACAGTGAAAACCAGCTACAGCTTTCCGTGCTGGCAGCTTTCCTGTGGGCGCAATCGCTGGACGTTTCGAATTTGGCAGCCGGGCTCTGCCAGAGAGAAATACACAGTGTTGCCCCTTTACGAACGAAAGCTTTTGCAGAACGCGAATGTCTGTCTACCAGCGAATGCAGTTCCAAGGGACAGTGAAAACCAGCTACAGCTTTCCGTGCTGGCAGCTTTCCTGTGGGCGCAATCGCTGGACGTTTCGAATTTGGCAGCCGGGCTCTGCCAGAGAGAAATACACAGTATTGCCCCTTTACGAACGAAAGCTTTTGCAGAACGCGAATGTCTGTCTACCAGCGAATGCAGTTCCAAGGGACAGTGAAAAGCAGCTACAGCTTTCCGTGCTGGCAGCTTTCCTGTGGGCGCAATCGCTGGACGTTTCGAATTTGGCAGCCGGGCTCTGCCAGAGAGAAATACACAGTGTTGCCCCTTTACGAACGAAAGCTTTTGCAGAACGCGAATGTCTGTCTACCAGCGAATGCAGTTCCAAGGGACAGTGCAAACCAGCTACAGCTTTCCGTGCTGGCAGCTTTCCTGTGGGCGCAATCGCTGGACGTTTCCAATTGGCAGCCAGGCTCTGCCAGAGAGAAATACACCGTGTTGCCCCTTTACGATAGAAAGCTGTTGCAGAACGCGAATGTCTGTCTACCGGCGAATGCAGTTCCAAGGGACAGTGAAAACCAGCTACAGCTTTCCGTGCTGGCAGCTTTCCTGTGGGCGCAATCGCTGGACGTTTCGAATTTGGCAGCCGGGCTCTGCCAGAGAGAAATACACAGTGTTGCCCCTTTACGAACGAAAGCTTTTGCAGAACGCGAATGTCTGTCTACCAGCGAATGCAGTTCCAAGGGACAGTGAAAACCAGCTAAAGCTTTCCGTGCTGGCAGCTTTCCTGTGGGCGCAATCGCTGGACGTTTCCAATTTGGCAGCCGGGCTCTGCCAGAGAGAAATACACAGTGTTGCCCCTTTACGAACGAAAGCTTTTGCAGAACGCGAATGTCTGTCTACCGGCGAATGCAGTTCCAAGGGACAGTGAAAACCAGCTACAGCTTTCCGTGCTGGCAGCTTTCCTGTGGGCGCAATCGCTGGACGTTTCGAATTTGGCAGCCGGGCTCTGCCAGAGAGAAATACACAGTGTTGCCCCTTTACGAACGAAAGCTTTTGCAGAACGCGAATGTCTGTCTACCAGCGAATGCAGTTCCAAGGGACAGTGAAAACCAGCTACAGCTTTCCGTGCTGGCAGCTTTCCTGTGGGCGCAATCGCTGGACGTTTCCAATTTGGCAGACGGGCTCTGCCAGAGAGAAATACACAGTGTTGCCCCTTTACGAACGAAAGCTTTTGCAGAACGCGAATGTCTGTCTACCGGCGAATGCAGTTCCAAGGGACAGTGAAAACCAGCTACAGCTTTCAGTGCTGGCATCTTTCCTGTGGGCGCAATCGCTGGACGTTTCGAATTTGGCAGCCGGCCTCTGCGAGAGAGAAATACACAGTGTTGCCCCTTTACGAACGAAAGCTTTTGCAGAACGCGAATGTCTGTCTACCGGCGAATGCAGTTCCAAGGGACAGTGAAAACCAGCTACAGCTTTCCGTGCTGGCAGCTTTCCTGTGGGCGCAATCGCTGGACGTTTCCAATTTGGCAGCCGGGCTCTGCCAGAGAGAAATACACAGTGTTGCCCCTTTACGAACGAAAGCTGTTGCAGAACGCGAATGCCTGTCTACCGGCGAATGCAGTTCCAAGGGACAGTGAAAACCAGCTACAGCTTTCCGTGCTGGCAGCTTTCCTGTGGGCGCAATCGCTGGACGTTTCGAATTTGGCAGCCGGGCTCTGCCAGAGAGAAATACACAGTGTTGCCCCTTTACGAACGAAAGCTTTTGCAGAACGCGAATGTCTGTCTACCAGCGAATGCAGTTCCAAGGGACAGTGAAAAGCAGCTAAAGCTTTCCGTGCTGGCAGCTTTCCTGTGGGCGCAATCGCTGGACGTTTCGAATTTGGCAGCCGGGCTCTGCCAGAGAGAAATACACAGTGTTGCCCCTTTACGAACGAAAGCTTTTGCAGAACGCGAATGTCTGTCTACCAGCGAATGCAGGTCCAAGGGACAGTGAAAACCAGCTACAGCTTTCCGTGCTGGCAGCTTTCCTGTGGGCGCAATCGCTGGACGTTTCCAATTGGCAGCCAGGCTCTGCCAGAGAGAAATACACCGTGTTGCCCCTTTACGAACGAAAGCTGTTGCAGAACGCGAATGTCTGTCTACCGGCGAATGCAGTTCCAAGGGACAGTGAAAACCAGCTACAGCTTTCCGTGCTGGCAGCTTTCCTGTGGGCGCAATCGCTGGACGTTTCCAATTTGGCAGCCGGGCTCTGCCAGAGAGAAATACACAGTGTTGCCCCTTTACGAACGAAAGCTTTTGCAGAACGCGAATGTCTGTCTACCGGCGAATGCAGTTCCAAGGGACAGTGAAAACCAGCTACAGCTTTCCGTGCTGGCAGCTTTCCTGTGGGCGCAATCGCTGGACGTTTCCAATTTGGCAGCCGGGCTCTGCCAGAGAGAAATACACAGTGTTGCCCCTTTACGAACGAAAGCTTTTGCAGAACGCGAATGTCTGTCTACCAGTGAATGCAGTTCCAAGGGACAGTGAAAACCAGCTACAGCTTTCCGTGCTGGCAGCTTTCCTGAGGGCGCAATCGCTGGACGTTTCCAATTTGGCAGCCGGGCTCTGCCAGAGAGAAATACACAGTGTTGCCCCTTTACGAACGAAAGCTTTTGCAGAACGCGAATGTCTGTCTACCAGCGAATGCAGTTCCAAGGGACAGTGAAAACCAGCTAAAGCTTTCCGTGCTGGTAGCTTTCCTGTGGGCGCAATCGCTGGACGTTTCGAATTTGGCAGCCGGGCTCTGCCAGAGAGAAATACACAGTGTTGCCCCTTTACGAACGAAAGCTTTTGCAGAACGCGAATGTCTGTCTACCAGCGAATGCAGTTCCAAGGGACAGTGAAAACCAGCTACAGCTTTCCGTGCTGGCAGCTTTCCTGTGGGCACAATCGCTGGAGGTTTCGAATTTGGCAGCCGGGCTCTGCCAGAGAGAAATACACAGTGTTGCCCCTTTACGAACGAAAGCTTTTGCAGAACGCGAATGTCTGTCTACCAGCGAATGCAGTTCCAAGGGACAGTGAAAACCAGCTACAGCTTTCCGTGCTGGCAGCTTTCCTGTGGGCGCAATCGCAGGACGTTTCGAATTTGGCAGCCGGGCTCTGCCAGAGAGAAATACACAGTGTTGCCCCTTTACGAACGAAAGCTTTTGCAGAACGCGAATGTCTGTCTACCAGCGAATGCAGTTCCAAGGGACAGTGAAAACCAGCTACAGCTTTCCGTGCTGGCAGCTTTCCTGTGGGCGCAATCGCTGGACGTTTCCAATTTGGCAGCCGGGCTCTGCCAGAGAGAAATACACAGTGTTGCCCCTTTACGAACGAAAGCTTTTGCAGAACGCGAATGTCTGTCTACCGGCGAATGCAGTTCCAAGGGACAGTGAAAACCAGCTACAGCTTTCCGTGCTGGCAGCTTTCCTGAGGGCGCAATCGCTGGACGTTTCGAATTTGGCAGCCGGGCTCTGCCAGAGAGAAATACACAGTGTTGCCCCTTTACGAACGAAAGCTTTTGCAGAAAGCGAATGTCTGTCTACCAGCGAATGCAGTTCCAAGGGACAGTGAAAACCAGCTACAGCTTTCCGTGCTGGCAGCTTTCCTGTGGGTTCAATCGCTGGACGTTTCCAATTTGGCAGCCGGGCTCTGCCAGAGAGAAATACACAGTGTTGCCCCTTTACGAACGAAAGCTTTTGCAGAACGCGAATGTCTGTCTACCAGCGAATGCAGTTCCAAGGGACAGTGAAAACCAGCTACAACTTTCCGTGCTGGCAGCTTTCCTGTGGGCGCAATCGCTGGACGTTTCGAATTTGGCAGCCGGGCTCTGCCAGAGAGAAATACACAGTGTTGCCCCTTTACGAACGAAAGCTTTTGCAGAACGCGAATGTCTGTCTACCAGCGAATGCAGTTCCAAGGGACAGTGAAAACCAGCTACAGCTTTCCGTGCTGGCAGCTTTCCTGTGGGCGCAATCGCTGGACGTTTCCAATTTGGCAGACGGGCTCTGCCAGAGAGAAATACACAGTGTTGCCCCTTTACGAACGAAAGCTTTTGCAGAACGCGAATGTCTGTCTACCGGCGAATGCAGTTCCAAGGGACAGTGAAAACCAGCTACAGCTTTCCGTGCTGGCAGCTTTCCTGTGGGCGCAATCGCTGGACGTTTCGAATTTGGCAGCCGGCCTCTGCGAGAGAGAAATACACAGTGTTGCCCCTTTACGAACGAAAGCTGTTGCAGAACGCGAATGCCTGTCTACCGGCGAATGCAGTTCCAAGGGACAGTGAAAACCAGCTACAGCTTTCCGTGCTGGCAGCTTTCCTGTGGGCGCAATCGCTGGACGTTTCGAATTTGGCAGCCGGGCTCTGCCAGGAGAAATACACAGTGTTGCCCCTTTACGAACGAAAGCTTTTGCAGAACGCGAATGTCTGTCTACCAGCGAATGCAGTTCCAAGGGACAGTGAAAAGCAGCTAAAGCTTTCCGTGCTGGCAGCTTTCCTGTGGGCGCAATCGCTGGACGTTTCGAATTTGGCAGCCGGGCTCTGCCAGAGAGAAATACACAGTGTTGCCCCTTTACGAACGAAAGCTTTTGCAGAACGCGAATGTCTGTCTACCAGCGAATGCAGGTCCAAGGGACAGTGAAAACCAGCTACAGCTTTCCGTGCTGGCAGCTTTCCTGTGGGCGCAATCGCTGGACGTTTCGAATTTGGCAGCCAGGCTCTGCCAGAGAGAAATACACCGTGTTGCCCCTTTACGAAAGAAAGCTGTTGCAGAACGCGAATGTCTGTCTACCGGCGAATGCAGTTCCAAGGGACAGTGAAAACCAGCTACAGCTTTCCGTGCTGGCAGCTTTCCTGTGGGCGCAATCGCTGGACGTTTCGAATTTGGCAGCCGGGCTCTGCCAGAGAGAAATACACAGTGTTGCCCCTTTACGAACGAAAGCTTTTGCAGAACGCGAATGTCTGTCTACCAGCGAATGCAGTTCCAAGGGACAGTGAAAACCAGCTAAAGCTTTCCGTGCTGGCAGCTTTCCTGTGGGCGCAATCGCTGGACGTTTCCAATTTGGCAGCCGGGCTCTGCCAGAGAGAAATACACAGTGTTGCCCCTTTACGAACGAAAGCTTTTGCAGAACGCGAATGTCTGTCTACCAGCGAATGCAGTTCCAAGGGACAGTGAAAACCAGCTACAGCTTTCCGTGCTGGCAGCTTTCCTGTGGGCGCAATCGCTGGACGTTTCGAATTTGGCAGCCGGGCTCTGCCAGAGAGAAATACACAGTGTTGCCCCTTTACGAACGAAAGCTTTTGCAGAACGCGAATGTCTGTCTACCAGCGAATGCAGTTCCAAGGGACAGTGAAAACCAGCTACAGCTTTCCGTGCTGGCAGCTTTCCTGTGGGCGCAATCGCAGGACGTTTCGAATTTGGCAGCCGGGCTCTGCCAGAGAGAAATACACAGTGTTGCCCCTTTACGAAAGAAAGCTGTTGCAGAACGCGAATGTCTGTCTACCGGCGAATGCAGTTCCAAGGGACAGTGAAAACCAGCTACAGCTTTCCGTGCTGGCAGCTTTCCTGTGGGCGCAATCGCTGGACGTTTCCAATTTGGCAGCCGGGCTCTGCCAGAGAGAAATACACAGTCTTGCCCCTTTACGAACGAAAGCTTTTGCAGAACGCGAATGTCTGTCTACCAGCGAATGCAGTTCCAAGGGACAGTGAAAACCAGCTACAGCTTTCCGTGCTGGCAGCTTTCCTGTGGGTTCAATCGCTGGACGTTTCGAATTTGGCAGCCGGGCTCTGCCAGAGAGAAATACACAGTGTTGCCCCTTTACGAACGAAAGCTTTTGCAGAACGCGAATGTCTGTCTACCAGCGAATGCAGTTCCAAGGGACAGTGAAAACCAGCTACAACTTTCCGTGCTGGCAGCTTTCCTGTGGGCGCAATCGCTGGACGTTTCGAATTTGGCAGCCGGGCTCTGCCAGAGAGAAATACACAGTGTTGCCCCTTTACGAACGAAAGCTTTTGCAGAAAGCGAATGTCTGTCTACCAGCGAATGCAGTTCCAAGGGACAGTGAAAACCAGCTACAGCTTTCCGTGCTGGCAGCTTTCCTGTGGGCGCAATCGCTGGACGTTTCCAATTTGGCAGACGGGCTCTGCCAGAGAGAAATACACAGTGTTGCCCCTTTACGAACGAAAGCTTTTGCAGAACGCGAATGTCTGTCTACCGGCGAATGCAGTTCCAAGGGACAGTGAAAACCAGCTACAGCTTTCCGTGCTGGCAGCTTTCCTGTGGGCGCAATCGCTGGACGTTTCGAATTTGGCAGCCGGCCTCTGCGAGAGAGAAATACACAGTGTTGCCCCTTTACGAACGAAAGCTTTTGCAGAACGCGAATGTCTGTCTACCGGCGAATGCAGTTCCAAGGGACAGTGAAAACCAGCTACAGCTTTCCGTGCTGGCAGCTTTCCTGTGGGCGCAATCGCAGGACGTTTCGAATTTGGCAGCCGGGCTCTGCCAGAGAGAAATACACAGTGTTGCCCCTTTACGAAAGAAAGCTGTTGCAGAACGCGAATGTCTGTCTACCGGCGAATGCAGTTCCAAGGGACAGTGAAAACCAGCTACAGCTTTCCGTGCTGGCAGCTTTCCTGTGGGCGCAATCGCTGGACGTTTCGAATTTGGCAGCCGGGCTCTGCCAGAGAGAAATACACAGTGTTGCCCCTTTACGAACGAAAGCTTTTGCAGAACGCGAATGTCTGTCTACCAGCGAATGCAGTTCCAAGGGACAGTGAAAACCAGCTAAAGCTTTCCGTGCTGGCAGCTTTCCTGTGGGCGCAATCGCTGGACGTTTCCAATTTGGCAGCCGGGCTCTGCCAGAGAGAAATACACAGTGTTGCCCCTTTACGAACGAAAGCATTTGCAGAACGCGAATGTCTGTCTACCAGCGAATGCAGTTCCAAGGGACAGTGAAAACCAGCTACAGCTTTCCGTGCTGGCAGCTTTCCTGTGGGCGCAATCGCAGGACGTTTCGAATTTGGCAGCCGGGCTCTGCCAGAGAGAAATACACAGTGTTGCCCCTTTACGAAAGAAAGCTGTTGCAGAACGCGAATGTCTGTCTACCGGCGAATGCAGTTCCAAGGGACAGTGAAAACCAGCTACAGCTTTCCGTGCTGGCAGCTTTCCTGTGGGCGCAATCGCTGGACGTTTCGAATTTGGCAGCCGGGCTCTGCCAGAGAGAAATACACAGTGTTGCCCCTTTACGAACGAAAGCTTTTGCAGAACGCGAATGTCTGTCTACCAGCGAATGCAGTTCCAAGGGACAGTGAAAACCAGCTAAAGCTTTCCGTGCTGGCAGCTTTCCTGTGGGCGCAATCGCTGGACGTTTCCAATTTGGCAGCCGGGCTCTGCCAGAGAGAAATACACAGTGTTGCCCCTTTACGAACGAAAGCTTTTGCAGAACGCGAATGTCTGTCTACCAGCGAATGCAGTTCCAAGGGACAGTGAAAACCAGCTACAGCTTTCCGTGCTGGCAGCTTTCCTGTGGGCGCAATCGCTGGACGTTTCGAATTTGGCAGCCGGGCTCTGCCAGAGAGAAATACACAGTGTTGCCCCTTTACGAACGAAAGCTTTTGCAGAACGCGAATGTCTGTCTACCAGCGAATGCAGTTCCAAGGGACAGTGAAAACCAGCTACAGCTTTCCGTGCTGGCAGCTTTCCTGTGGGCGCAATCGCAGGACGTTTCGAATTTGGCAGCCGGGCTCTGCCAGAGAGAAATACACAGTGTTGCCCCTTTACGAACGAAAGCTTTTGCAGAACGCGAATGTCTGTCTACCAGCGAATGCAGTTCCAAGGGACAGTGAAAACCAGCTACAGCTTTCTGTGCTGGCAGCTTTCCTGTGGGCGCTATCGCTGGACGTTTCCAATTTGGCAGCCGGGCTATGCCAAAGAGAAATACACAGTGTTGCCCCTTTACGAACGAAAGCTTTTGCAGAATGCGAATGTCTGTCTACCAGCGAATGCAGTTCCAAGGGACAGTGAAAACCAGCTACAGCTTTCCGTGCTGGCAGCTTTCCTGTGGGCGCAATCGCTGGACGTTTCGAATTTGGCAGCCGGGCTCTGCGAGAGAGAAATACACAGTGTTGCCCCTTTACGAACGAAAGCTTTTGCAGAACGCGAATGTCTGTCTACCAGCGAATGCAGTTCCAAGGGACAGTGAAAAGCAGCTAAAGCTTTCCGTGCTGGCAGCTTTCCTGTGGGCGCAATCGCTGGACGTTTCGAATTTGGCAGCCGGGCTCTGCCAGAGAGAAATACACAGTGTTGCCCCTTTACGAACGAAAGCTTTTGCAGAACGCGAATGTCTGTCTACCAGCGAATGCAGTTCCAAGGGACAGTGAAAACCAGCTAAAGCTTTCCGTGCTGGCAGCTTTCCTGTGGGCGCAATCGCTGGACGTTTCCAATTTGGCAGCCGGGCTCTGCCAGAGAGAAATACACAGTGTTGCCCCTTTACGAACGAAAGCATTTGCAGAACGCGAATGTCTGTCTACCAGCGAATGCAGTTCCAAGGGACAGTGAAAACCAGCTACAGCTTTCCGTGCTGGCAGCTTTCCTGTGGGCGCAATCGCAGGACGTTTCGAATTTGGCAGCCGGGCTCTGCCAGAGAGAAATACACAGTGTTGCCCCTTTACGAAAGAAAGCTGTTGCAGAACGCGAATGTCTGTCTACCGGCGAATGCAGTTCCAAGGGACAGTGAAAACCAGCTACAGCTTTCCGTGCTGGCAGCTTTCCTGTGGGCGCAATCGCTGGACGTTTCGAATTTGGCAGCCGGGCTCTGCCAGAGAGAAATACACAGTGTTGCCCCTTTACGAACGAAAGCTTTTGCAGAACGCGAATGTCTGTCTACCAGCGAATGCAGTTCCAAGGGACAGTGAAAACCAGCTAAAGCTTTCCGTGCTGGCAGCTTTCCTGTGGGCGCAATCGCTGGACGTTTCCAATTTGGCAGCCGGGCTCTGCCAGAGAGAAATACACAGTGTTGCCCCTTTACGAACGAAAGCTTTTGCAGAACGCGAATGTCTGTCTACCAGCGAATGCAGTTCCAAGGGACAGTGAAAACCAGCTACAGCTTTCCGTGCTGGCAGCTTTCCTGTGGGCGCAATCGCTGGACGTTTCGAATTTGGCAGCCGGGCTCTGCCAGAGAGAAATACACAGTGTTGCCCCTTTACGAACGAAAGCTTTTGCAGAACGCGAATGTCTGTCTACCAGCGAATGCAGTTCCAAGGGACAGTGAAAACCAGCTACAGCTTTCCGTGCTGGCAGCTTTCCTGTGGGCGCAATCGCAGGACGTTTCGAATTTGGCAGCCGGGCTCTGCCAGAGAGAAATACACAGTGTTGCCCCTTTACGAAAGAAAGCTGTTGCAGAACGCGAATGTCTGTCTACCGGCGAATGCAGTTCCAAGGGACAGTGAAAACCAGCTACAGCTTTCCGTGCTGGCAGCTTTCCTGTGGGCGCAATCGCTGGACGTTTCCAATTTGGCAGCCGGGCTCTGCCAGAGAGAAATACACAGTGTTGCCCCTTTACGAACGAAAGCTTTTGCAGAACGCGAATGTCTGTCTACCAGCGAATGCAGTTCCAAGGGACAGTGAAAACCAGCTACAGCTTTCTGTGCTGGCAGCTTTCCTGTGGGCGCTATCGCTGGACGTTTCCAATTTGGCAGCCGGGCTATGCCAAAGAGAAATACACAGTGTTGCCCCTTTACGAACGAAAGCTTTTGCAGAATGCGAATGTCTGTCTACCAGCGAATGCAGTTCCAAGGGACAGTGAAAACCAGCTACAGCTTTCCGTGCTGGCAGCTTTCCTGTGGGCGCAATCGCTGGACGTTTCGAATTTGGCAGCCGGGCTCTGCGAGAGAGAAATACACAGTGTTGCCCCTTTACGAACGAAAGCTTTTGCAGAACGCGAATGTCTGTCTACCAGCGAATGCAGTTCCAAGGGACAGTGAAAAGCAGCTAAAGCTTTCCGTGCTGGCAGCTTTCCTGTGGGCGCAATCGCTGGACGTTTCGAATTTGGCAGCCGGGCTCTGCCAGAGAGAAATACACAGTGTTGCCCCTTTACGAACGAAAGCTTTTGCAGAACGCGAATGTCTGTCTACCAGCGAATGCAGGTCCAAGGGACAGTGAAAACCAGCTACAGCTTTCCGTGCTGGCAGCTTTCCTGTGGGCGCAATCGCTGGACGTTTCGAATTTGGCAGCCGGGCTCTGCCAGAGAGAAATACACAGTGTTGCCCCTTTACGAACGAAAGCTTTTGCAGAACGCGAATGTCTGTCTACCAGCGAATGCAGTTCCAAGGGACAGTGAAAAGCAGCTAAAGCTTTCCGTACTGTCAGCTTTCCTGTGGGCGCAATCGCTGGACGTTTCGAATTTGGCAGCCGGGCTCTGCCAGAGAGAAATACACAGTGTTGCCCCTTTACGAACGAAAGCTTTTGCAGAACGCGAATGTCTGTCTACCAGCGAATGCAGGTCCAAGGGACAGTGAAAACCAGCTACAGCTTTCCGTGCTGGCAGCTTTCCTGTGGGCGCAATCGCTGGACGTTTCCAATTTGGCAGCCAGGCTCTGCCAGAGAGAAATACACCGTGTTGCCCCTTTACGAAAGAAAGCTGTTGCAGAACGCGAATGTCTGTCTACCGGCGAATGCAGTTCCAAGGGACAGTGAAAAGCAGCTAAAGCTTTCCGTGCTGGCAGCTTTCCTGTGGGCGCAATCGATGGACGTTTCCAATTTGGCAGCCGGGCTCTGCCAGAGAGAAATACACAGTGTTGCCCCTTTACGAACGAAAGCTTTTGCAGAACGCGAATGTCTGTCTACCAGCGAATGCAGTTCCAAGGGACAGTGAAAACCAGCTACAACTTTCCGTGCTGGCAGCTTTCCTGTGGGCGCAATCGCTGGACGTTTCGAATTTGGCAGCCGGGCTCTGCCAGAGAGAAATACACAGTGTTGCCCCTTTACGAACGAAAGCTTTTGCAGAAAGCGAATGTCTGTCTACCAGCGAATGCAGTTCCAAGGGACAGTGAAAACCAGCTACAGCTTTCCGTGCTGGCAGCTTTCCTGTGGGCGCAATCGCTGGACGTTTCCAATTTGGCAGACGGGCTCTGCCAGAGAGAAATACACAGTGTTGCCCCTTTACGAACGAAAGCTTTTGCAGAACGCGAATGTCTGTCTACCGGCGAATGCAGTTCCAAGGGACAGTGAAAACCAGCTACAGCTTTCCGTGCTGGCAGCTTTCCTGTGGGCGCAATCGCTGGACGTTTCGAATTTGGCAGCCGGCCTCTGCGAGAGAGAAATACACAGTGTTGCCCCTTTACGAACGAAAGCTTTTGCAGAACGCGAATGTCTGTCTACCGGCGAATGCAGTTCCAAGGGACAGTGAAAACCAGCTACAGCTTTCCGTGCTGGCAGCTTTCCTGTGGGCGCAATCGCAGGACGTTTCGAATTTGGCAGCCGGGCTCTGCCAGAGAGAAATACACAGTGTTGCCCCTTTACGAAAGAAAGCTGTTGCAGAACGCGAATGTCTGTCTACCGGCGAATGCAGTTCCAAGGGACAGTGAAAACCAGCTACAGCTTTCCGTGCTGGCAGCTTTCCTGTGGGCGCAATCGCTGGACGTTTCGAATTTGGCAGCCGGGCTCTGCCAGAGAGAAATACACAGTGTTGCCCCTTTACGAACGAAAGCTTTTGCAGAACGCGAATGTCTGTCTACCAGCGAATGCAGTTCCAAGGGACAGTGAAAACCAGCTAAAGCTTTCCGTGCTGGCAGCTTTCCTGTGGGCGCAATCGCTGGACGTTTCCAATTTGGCAGCCGGGCTCTGCCAGAGAGAAATACACAGTGTTGCCCCTTTACGAACGAAAGCATTTGCAGAACGCGAATGTCTGTCTACCAGCGAATGCAGTTCCAAGGGACAGTGAAAACCAGCTACAGCTTTCCGTGCTGGCAGCTTTCCTGTGGGCGCAATCGCAGGACGTTTCGAATTTGGCAGCCGGGCTCTGCCAGAGAGAAATACACAGTGTTGCCCCTTTACGAACGAAAGCATTTGCAGAACGCGAATGTCTGTCTACCAGCGAATGCAGTTCCAAGGGACAGTGAAAACCAGCTACAGCTTTCCGTGCTGGCAGCTTTCCTGTGGGCGCAATCGCAGGACGTTTCGAATTTGGCAGCCGGGCTCTGCCAGAGAGAAATACACAGTGTTGCCCCTTTACGAAAGAAAGCTGTTGCAGAACGCGAATGTCTGTCTACCGGCGAATGCAGTTCCAAGGGACAGTGAAAACCAGCTACAGCTTTCCGTGCTGGCAGCTTTCCTGTGGGCGCAATCGCTGGACGTTTCGAATTTGGCAGCCGGGCTCTGCCAGAGAGAAATACACAGTGTTGCCCCTTTACGAACGAAAGCTTTTGCAGAACGCGAATGTCTGTCTACCAGCGAATGCAGTTCCAAGGGACAGTGAAAACCAGCTAAAGCTTTCCGTGCTGGCAGCTTTCCTGTGGGCGCAATCGCTGGACGTTTCCAATTTGGCAGCCGGGCTCTGCCAGAGAGAAATACACAGTGTTGCCCCTTTACGAACGAAAGCTTTTGCAGAACGCGAATGTCTGTCTACCAGCGAATGCAGTTCCAAGGGACAGTGAAAACCAGCTACAGCTTTCCGTGCTGGCAGCTTTCCTGTGGGCGCAATCGCTGGACGTTTCGAATTTGGCAGCCGGGCTCTGCCAGAGAGAAATACACAGTGTTGCCCCTTTACGAACGAAAGCTTTTGCAGAACGCGAATGTCTGTCTACCAGCGAATGCAGTTCCAAGGGACAGTGAAAACCAGCTACAGCTTTCCGTGCTGGCAGCTTTCCTGTGGGCGCAATCGCAGGACGTTTCGAATTTGGCAGCCGGGCTCTGCCAGAGAGAAATACACAGTGTTGCCCCTTTACGAAAGAAAGCTGTTGCAGAACGCGAATGTCTGTCTACCGGCGAATGCAGTTCCAAGGGACAGTGAAAACCAGCTACAGCTTTCCGTGCTGGCAGCTTTCCTGTGGGCGCAATCGCTGGACGTTTCCAATTTGGCAGCCGGGCTCTGCCAGAGAGAAATACACAGTGTTGCCCCTTTACGAACGAAAGCTTTTGCAGAACGCGAATGTCTGTCTACCAGCGAATGCAGTTCCAAGGGACAGTGAAAACCAGCTACAGCTTTCTGTGCTGGCAGCTTTCCTGTGGGCGCTATCGCTGGACGTTTCCAATTTGGCAGCCGGGCTATGCCAAAGAGAAATACACAGTGTTGCCCCTTTACGAACGAAAGCTTTTGCAGAATGCGAATGTCTGTCTACCAGCGAATGCAGTTCCAAGGGACAGTGAAAACCAGCTACAGCTTTCCGTGCTGGCAGCTTTCCTGTGGGCGCAATCGCTGGACGTTTCGAATTTGGCAGCCGGGCTCTGCCAGAGAGAAATACACAGTGTTGCCCCTTTACGAACGAAAGCTTTTGCAGAACGCGAATGTCTGTCTACCAGCGAATGCAGTTCCAAGGGACAGTGAAAAGCAGCTAAAGCTTTCCGTGCTGGCAGCTTTCCTGTGGGCGCAATCGCTGGACGTTTCGAATTTGGCAGCCGGGCTCTGCCAGAGAGAAATACACAGTGTTGCCCCTTTACGAACGAAAGCTTTTGCAGAACGCGAATGTCTGTCTACCAGCGAATGCAGGTCCAAGGGACAGTGAAAACCAGCTACAGCTTTCCGTGCTGGCAGCTTTCCTGTGGGCGCAATCGCTGGACGTTTCGAATTTGGCAGCCGGGCTCTGCCAGAGAGAAATACACAGTGTTGCCCCTTTACGAACGAAAGCTTTTGCAGAACGCGAATGTCTGTCTACCAGCGAATGCAGTTCCAAGGGACAGTGAAAAGCAGCTAAAGCTTTCCGTACTGTCAGCTTTCCTGTGGGCGCAATCGCTGGACGTTTCGAATTTGGCAGCCGGGCTCTGCCAGAGAGAAATACACAGTGTTGCCCCTTTACGAACGAAAGCTTTTGCAGAACGCGAATGTCTGTCTACCAGCGAATGCAGGTCCAAGGGACAGTGAAAACCAGCTACAGCTTTCCGTGCTGGCAGCTTTCCTGTGGGCGCAATCGCTGGACGTTTCCAATTTGGCAGCCAGGCTCTGCCAGAGAGAAATACACCGTGTTGCCCCTTTACGAAAGAAAGCTGTTGCAGAACGCGAATGTCTGTCTACCGGCGAATGCAGTTCCAAGGGACAGTGAAAAGCAGCTAAAGCTTTCCGTGCTGGCAGCTTTCCTGTGGGCGCAATCGATGGACGTTTCCAATTTGGCAGCCGGGCTCTGCCAGAGAGAAATACACAGTGTTGCCCCTTTACGAACGAAAGCTTTTGCAGAACGCGAATGTCTGTCTACCAGCGAATGCAGTTCCAAGGGACAGTGAAAACCAGCTACAGCTTTCCGTGCTGGCAGCTTTCCTGTGGGCGCAATCGCTGGACGTTTCGAATTTGGCAGCCGGGCTCTGCCAGAGAGAAATACACAGTGTTGCCCCTTTACGAACGAAAGCTTTTGCAGAACGCGAATGTCTGTCTACCAGCGAATGCAGTTCCAAGGGACAGTGAAAACCAGCTACAGCTTTCCGTGCTGGCAGCTTTCCTGTGGGCGCAATCGCTGGACGTTTCGAATTTGGCAGCCGGGCTCTGCCAGAGAGAAATACACAGTGTTGCCCCTTTACGAAAGAAAGCTGTTGCAGAACGCGAATGTCTGTCTACCGGCGAATGCAGTTCCAAGGGACAGTGAAAACCAGCTACAGCTTTCCGTGCTGGCAGCTTTCCTGTGGGCGCAATCGCTGGACGTTTCCAATTTGGCAGCCGGGCTCTGCCAGAGAGAAATACACAGTGTTGCCCCTTTACGAACGAAAGCTTTTGCAGAACGCGAATGTCTGTCTACCAGCGAATGCAGTTCCAAGGGACAGTGAAAACCAGCTACAGCTTTCCGTGCTGGCAGCTTTCCTGTGGGCGCAATCGCTGGACGTTTCCAATTTGGCAGCCGGGCTATGCCAAAGAGAAATACACAGTGTTGCCCCTTTACGAACGAAAGCTTTTGCAGAACGCGAATGTCTGTCTACCAGCGAATGCAGTTCCAAGGGACAGTGAAAACCAGCTACAGCTTTCCGTGCTGGCAGCTTTCCTGTGGGCGCAATCGCTGGACGTTTCCAATTTGGCAGCCGGGCTCTGCCAGAGAGAAATACACAGTGTTGCCCCTTTACGAACGAAAGCTTTTGCAGAACGCGAGTGTCTGCTACCAGCGAATGCAGTTCCAAGGGACAGTGAAAAGCAGCTAAAGCTTTCCGTGCTGGCAGCTTTCCTGTGGGCGCAATCGCTGGACGTTTCGAATTTGGCAGCCGGGCTCTGCCAGAGAGAAATACACAGTGTTGCCCCTTTACGAACGAAAGCTTTTGCAGAACGCGAATGTCTGTCTACCGGCGAATGCAGTTCCAAGGGACAGTGAAAACCAGCTACAGCTTTCCGTGCTGGCAGCTTTCCTGTGGGCGCAATCGCAGGACGTTTCGAATTTGGCAGCCGGGCTCTGCCAGAGAGAAATACACAGTGTTGCCCCTTTACGAACGAAAGCTGTTGCAGAACGCGAATGTCTGTCTACCGGCGAATGCAGTTCCAAGGGACAGTGAAAACCAGCTACAGCTTTCCGTGCTGGCAGCTTTCCTGTGGGCGCAATCGCTGGACGTTTCCAATTTGGCAGCCGGGCTCTGCCAGAGAGAAATACACAGTGTTGCCCCTTTACGAACGAAAGCTGTTGCAGAACGCGAATGTCTGTCTACCGGCGAATGCAGTTCCAAGGGACAGTGAAAACCAGCTAAAGCTTTCCGTGCTGGCAGCTTTCCTGTGGGCGCAATCGCTGGACGTTTCGAATTTGGCAGCCGGGCTCTGCCAGAGAGAAATACACAGTGTTGCCCCTTTACGAACGAAAGCTTTTGCAGAACGCGAATGTCTGTCTACCAGCGAATGCAGTTCCAAGGGACAGTGAAAACCAGCTACAGCTTTCCGTGCTGGCAGCTTTCCTGTGGGCGCAATCGCTGGACGTTTCCAATTTGGCAGCCGGGCTATGCCAAAGAGAAATACACAGTGTTGCCCCTTTACGAACGAAAGCTTTTGCAGAACGCGAATGTCTGTCTACCAGCGAATGCAGTTCCAAGGGACAGTGAAAACCAGCTACAGCTTTCCGTGCTGGCAGCTTTCCTGTGGGCGCAATCGCTGGACGTTTCGAATTTGGCAGCCGGGCTCTGCCAAAGAGAAATACACAGTGTTGCCCCTTTACGAACGAAAGCTTTTGCAGAACGCGAATGTCTGTCTACCAGCGAATGCAGTTCCAAGGGACAGTGAAAAGCAGCTAAAGCTTTCCGTGCTGGCAGCTTTCCTGTGGGCGCAATCGCTGGACGTTTCGAATTTGGCAGCCGGGCTCTGCCAGAGAGAAATACACAGTGTTGCCCCTTTACGAACGAAAGCTTTTGCAGAACGCGAATGTCTGTCTACCAGCGAATGCAGTTCCAAGGGACAGTGAAAACCAGCTACAGCTTTCCGTGCTGGCAGCTTTCCTGTGGGCGCAATCGCTGGACGTTTCCAATTTGGCAGCCGGGCCCTGCCAGAGAGAAATACACAGTGTTGCCCCTTTACGAACGAAAGCTTTTGCAGAACGCGAATGTCTGTCTACCAGCGAATGCAGTTCCAAGGGACAGTGAAAAGCAGCTAAAGCTTTCCGTGCTGGCAGCTTTCCTGTGGGCGCAATCGCTGGACGTTTCGAATTTGGCAGCCGGGCTCTGCCAGAGAGAAATACACAGTGTTGCCCCTTTACGAACGAAAGCTTTTGCAGAACGCGAATGTCTGTCTACCAGCGAATGCAGTTCCAAGGGACAGTGAAAAGCAGCTAAAGCTTTCCGTGCTGGCAGCTTTCCTGTGGGCGCAATCGCTGGACGTTTCGAATTTGGCAGCCGGGCTCTGCCAGAGAGAAATACACAGTGTTGCCCCTTTACGAACGAAAGCTTTTGCAGAACGCGAATGTCTGTCTACCAGCGAATGCAGGTCCAAGGGACAGTGAAAACCAGCTACAGCTTTCCGTGCTGGCAGCTTTCCTGTGGGCGCAATCGCTGGACGTTTCCAATTTGGCAGCCAGGCTCTGCCAGAGAGAAATACACCGTGTTGCCCCTTTACGAAAGAAAGCTGTTGCAGAACGCGAATGTCTGTCTACCGGCGAATGCAGTTCCAAGGGACAGTGAAAACCAGCTACAGCTTTCCGTGCTGGCAGCTTTCCTGTGGGCGCAATCGCTGGACGTTTCGAATTTGGCAGCCGGGCTCTGCCAGAGAGAAATACACAGTGTTGCCCCTTTACGAACGAAAGCTTTTGCAGAACGCTAATGTCTGTCTACCAGCGAATGCAGTTCCAAGGGACAGTGAAAACCAGCTGAAGCTTTCCGTGCTGGCAGCTTTCCTGTGGGCGCAATCGCTGGACGTTTCGAATTTGGCAGCCGGGCTCTGCCAGAGAGAAATACACAGTGTTGCCCCTTTACGAACGAAAGCTTTTGCAGAACGCGAATGTCTGTCTACCAGCGAATGCAGTTCCAAGGGACAGTGAAAACCAGCTACAGCTTTCCGTGCTGGCAGCTTTCCTGTGGGCGCAATCGCTGGACGTTTCCAATTTGGCAGCCGGGCTCTGCCAGAGAGAAATACACAGTGTTGCCCCTTTACGAACGAAAGCTTTTGCAGAACGCGAATGTCTGTCTACCAGCGAATGCAGTTCCAAGGGACAGTGAAAACCAGCTACAGCTTTCCGTGCTGGCAGCTTTCCTGTGGGCGCAATCGCTGGACGTTTCCAATTTGGCAGCCGGGCTATGCCAAAGAGAAATACACAGTGTTGCCCCTTTACGAACGAAAGCTTTTGCAGAACGCGAATGTCTGTCTACCAGCGAATGCAGTTCCAAGGGACAGTGAAAACCAGCTACAGCTTTCCGTGCTGGCAGCTTTCCTGTGGGCGCAATCGCTGGACGTTTCGAATTTGGCAGCCAGGCTCTGCCAGAGAGAAATACACCGTGTTGCCCCTTTACGAAAGAAAGCTGTTGCAGAACGCGAATGTCTGTCTACCGGCGAATGCAGTTCCAAGGGACAGTGAAAACCAGCTACAGCTTTCCGTGCTGGCAGCTTTCCTGTGGGCGCAATCGCTGGACGTTTCGAATTTGGCAGCCGGGCTCTGCCAGAGAGAAATACACAGTGTTGCCCCTTTACGAACGAAAGCTTTTGCAGAACGCGAATGTCTGTCTACCAGCGAATGCAGTTCCAAGGGACAGTGAAAACCAGCTAAAGCTTTCCGTGCTGGCAGCTTTCCTGTGGGCGCAATCGCTGGACGTTTCCAATTTGGCAGCCGGGCTCTGCCAGAGAGAAATACACAGTGTTGCCCCTTTACGAACGAAAGCTTTTGCAGAACGCGAATGTCTGTCTACCAGCGAATGCAGTTCCAAGGGACAGTGAAAACCAGCTACAGCTTTCCGTGCTGGCAGCTTTCCTGTGGGCGCAATCGCTGGACGTTTCGAATTTGGCAGCCGGGCTCTGCCAGAGAGAAATACACAGTGTTGCCCCTTTACGAACGAAAGCTTTTGCAGAACGCGAATGTCTGTCTACCAGCGAATGCAGTTCCAAGGGACAGTGAAAACCAGCTACAGCTTTCCGTGCTGGCAGCTTTCCTGTGGGCGCAATCGCAGGACGTTTCGAATTTGGCAGCCGGGCTCTGCCAGAGAGAAATACACAGTGTTGCCCCTTTACGAAAGAAAGCTGTTGCAGAACGCGAATGTCTGTCTACCGGCGAATGCAGTTCCAAGGGACAGTGAAAACCAGCTACAGCTTTCCGTGCTGGCAGCTTTCCTGTGGGCGCAATCGCTGGACGTTTCCAATTTGGCAGCCGGGCTCTGCCAGAGAGAAATACACAGTCTTGCCCCTTTACGAACGAAAGCTTTTGCAGAACGCGAATGTCTGTCTACCAGCGAATGCAGTTCCAAGGGACAGTGAAAACCAGCTACAGCTTTCCGTGCTGGCAGCTTTCCTGTGGGCGCTATCGCTGGACGTTTCCAATTTGGCAGCCGGGCTATGCCAAAGAGAAATACACAGTGTTGCCCCTTTACGAACGAAAGCTTTTGCAGAATGCGAATGTCTGTCTACCAGCGAATGCAGTTCCAAGGGACAGTGAAAACCAGCTACAGCTTTCCGTGCTGGCAGCTTTCCTGTGGGCGCAATCGCTGGACGTTTCGAATTTGGCAGCCGGGCTCTGCGAGAGAGAAATACACAGTGTTGCCCCTTTACGAACGAAAGCTTTTGCAGAACGCGAATGTCTGTCTACCAGCGAATGCAGTTCCAAGGGACAGTGAAAAGCAGCTAAAGCTTTCCGTGCTGGCAGCTTTCCTGTGGGCGCAATCGCTGGACGTTTCGAATTTGGCAGCCGGGCTCTGCCAGAGAGAAATACACAGTGTTGCCCCTTTACGAACGAAAGCTTTTGCAGAACGCGAATGTCTGTCTACCGGCGAATGCAGTTCCAAGGGACAGTGAAAACCAGCTACAGCTTTCCGTGCTGGCAGCTTTCCTGTGGGCGCAATCGCAGGACGTTTCGAATTTGGCAGCCGGGCTCTGCCAGAGAGAAATACACAGTGTTGCCCCTTTACGAACGAAAGCTGTTGCAGAACGCGAATGTCTGTCTACCGGCGAATGCAGTTCCAAGGGACAGTGAAAACCAGCTACAGCTTTCCGTGCTGGCAGCTTTCCTGTGGGCGCAATCGCTGGACGTTTCCAATTTGGCAGCCGGGCTCTGCCAGAGAGAAATACACAGTGTTGCCCCTTTACGAACGAAAGCTGTTGCAGAACGCGAATGTCTGTCTACCGGCGAATGCAGTTCCAAGGGACAGTGAAAACCAGCTAAAGCTTTCCGTGCTGGCAGCTTTCCTGTGGGCGCAATCGCTGGACGTTTCGAATTTGGCAGCCGGGCTCTGCCAGAGTTAAATACACAGTGTTGCCCCTTTACGAACGAAAGCTTTTGCAGAACGCGAATGTCTGTCTACCAGCGAATGCAGTTCCAAGGGACAGTGAAAACCAGCTACAGCTTTCCGTGCTGGCAGCTTTCCTGTGGGCGCAATCGCTGGACGTTTCCAATTTGGCAGCCGGGCTATGCCAAAGAGAAATACACAGTGTTGCCCCTTTACGAACGAAAGCTTTTGCAGAACGCGAATGTCTGTCTACCAGCGAATGCAGTTCCAAGGGACAGTGAAAACCAGCTACAGCTTTCCGTGCTGGCAGCTTTCCTGTGGGCGCAATCGCTGGACGTTTCGAATTTGGCAGCCGGGCTCTGCCAAAGAGAAATACACAGTGTTGCCCCTTTACGAACGAAAGCTTTTGCAGAACGCGAATGTCTGCTACCAGCGAATGCAGTTCCAAGGGACAGTGAAAAGCAGCTAAAGCTTTCCGTGCTGGCAGCTTTCCTGTGGGCGCAATCGCTGGACGTTTCGAATTTGGCAGCCGGGCTCTGCCAGAGAGAAATACACAGTGTTGCCCCTTTACGAACGAAAGCTTTTGCAGAACGCGAATGTCTGTCTACCGGCGAATGCAGTTCCAAGGGACAGTGAAAACCAGCTACAGCTTTCCGTGCTGGCAGCTTTCCTGTGGGCGCAATCGCTGGACGTTTCCAATTTGGCAGCCGGGCCCTGCCAGAGAGAAATACACAGTGTTGCCCCTTTACGAACGAAAGCTTTTGCAGAACGCGAATGTCTGTCTACCAGCGAATGCAGTTCCAAGGGACAGTGAAAAGCAGCTAAAGCTTTCCGTGCTGGCAGCTTTCCTGTGGGCGCAATCGCTGGACGTTTCGAATTTGGCAGCCGGGCTCTGCCAGAGAGAAATACACAGTGTTGCCCCTTTACGAACGAAAGCTTTTGCAGAACGCGAATGTCTGTCTACCAGCGAATGCAGTTCCAAGGGACAGTGAAAACCAGCTACAGCTTTCCGTGCTGGCAGCTTTCCTGTGGGCGCAATCGCTGGACGTTTCGAATTTGGCAGCCGGGCTCTGCCAGAGAGAAATACACAGTGTTGCCCCTTTACGAACGAAAGCTTTTGCAGAACGCGAATGTCTGTCTACCAGCGAATGCAGTTCCAAGGGACAGTGAAAAGCAGCTAAAGCTTTCCGTGCTGGCAGCTTTCCTGTGGGCGCAATCGCTGGACGTTTCGAATTTGGCAGCCGGGCTCTGCCAGAGAGAAATACACAGTGTTGCCCCTTTACGAACGAAAGCTTTTGCAGAACGCGAATGTCTGTCTACCAGCGAATGCAGGTCCAAGGGACAGTGAAAACCAGCTACAGCTTTCCGTGCTGGCAGCTTTCCTGTGGGCGCAATCGCTGGACGTTTCCAATTTGGCAGCCAGGCTCTGCCAGAGAGAAATACACCGTGTTGCCCCTTTACGAAAGAAAGCTGTTGCAGAACGCGAATGTCTGTCTACCGGCGAATGCAGTTCCA
This sequence comes from Mycteria americana, assembly GCF_035582795.1. Lineage (NCBI taxonomy): Eukaryota > Metazoa > Chordata > Aves > Ciconiiformes > Ciconiidae > Mycteria > Mycteria americana. Next base: position 548,245 of record NW_027445629.1, on the reverse strand, counting down.
AGGGACAGTGAAAACCAGCTACAGCTTTCCGTGCTGGCAGCTTTCCTGTGGGCGCAATCGCTGGACGTTTCGAATTTGGCAGCCGGGCTCTGCCAGAGAGAAATACACAGTGTTGCCCCTTTACGAACGAAAGCTTTTGCAGAACGCTAATGTCTGTCTACCAGCGAATGCAGTTCCAAGGGACAGTGAAAACCAGCTGAAGCTTTCCGTGCTGGCAGCTTTCCTGTGGGCGCAATCGCTGGACGTTTCGAATTTGGCAGCCGGGCTCTGCCAGAGAGAAATACACAGTGTTGCCCCTTTACGAACGAAAGCTTTTGCAGAACGCGAATGTCTGTCTACCAGCGAATGCAGTTCCAAGGGACAGTGAAAACCAGCTACAGCTTTCCGTGCTGGCAGCTTTCCTGTGGGCGCAATCGCTGGACGTTTCCAATTTGGCAGCCGGGCTCTGCCAGAGAGAAATACACAGTGTTGCCCCTTTACGAACGAAAGCTTTTGCAGAACGCGAATGTCTGTCTACCAGCGAATGCAGTTCCAAGGGACAGTGAAAACCAGCTACAGCTTTCCGTGCTGGCAGCTTTCCTGTGGGCGCAATCGCTGGACGTTTCCAATTTGGCAGCCGGGCTATGCCAAAGAGAAATACACAGTGTTGCCCCTTTACGAACGAAAGCTTTTGCAGAACGCGAATGTCTGTCTACCAGCGAATGCAGTTCCAAGGGACAGTGAAAACCAGCTACAGCTTTCCGTGCTGGCAGCTTTCCTGTGGGCGCAATCGCTGGACGTTTCGAATTTGGCAGCCAGGCTCTGCCAGAGAGAAATACACCGTGTTGCCCCTTTACGAAAGAAAGCTGTTGCAGAACGCGAATGTCTGTCTACCGGCGAATGCAGTTCCAAGGGACAGTGAAAACCAGCTACAGCTTTCCGTGCTGGCAGCTTTCCTGTGGGCGCAATCGCTGGACGTTTCGAATTTGGCAGCCGGGCTCTGCCAGAGAGAAATACACAGTGTTGCCCCTTTACGAACGAAAGCTTTTGCAGAACGCGAATGTCTGTCTACCAGCGAATGCAGTTCCAAGGGACAGTGAAAACCAGCTAAAGCTTTCCGTGCTGGCAGCTTTCCTGTGGGCGCAATCGCTGGACGTTTCCAATTTGGCAGCCGGGCTCTGCCAGAGAGAAATACACAGTGTTGCCCCTTTACGAACGAAAGCTTTTGCAGAACGCGAATGTCTGTCTACCAGCGAATGCAGTTCCAAGGGACAGTGAAAACCAGCTACAGCTTTCCGTGCTGGCAGCTTTCCTGTGGGCGCAATCGCTGGACGTTTCGAATTTGGCAGCCGGGCTCTGCCAGAGAGAAATACACAGTGTTGCCCCTTTACGAACGAAAGCTTTTGCAGAACGCGAATGTCTGTCTACCAGCGAATGCAGTTCCAAGGGACAGTGAAAACCAGCTACAGCTTTCCGTGCTGGCAGCTTTCCTGTGGGCGCAATCGCAGGACGTTTCGAATTTGGCAGCCGGGCTCTGCCAGAGAGAAATACACAGTGTTGCCCCTTTACGAAAGAAAGCTGTTGCAGAACGCGAATGTCTGTCTACCGGCGAATGCAGTTCCAAGGGACAGTGAAAACCAGCTACAGCTTTCCGTGCTGGCAGCTTTCCTGTGGGCGCAATCGCTGGACGTTTCCAATTTGGCAGCCGGGCTCTGCCAGAGAGAAATACACAGTCTTGCCCCTTTACGAACGAAAGCTTTTGCAGAACGCGAATGTCTGTCTACCAGCGAATGCAGTTCCAAGGGACAGTGAAAACCAGCTACAGCTTTCCGTGCTGGCAGCTTTCCTGTGGGCGCTATCGCTGGACGTTTCCAATTTGGCAGCCGGGCTATGCCAAAGAGAAATACACAGTGTTGCCCCTTTACGAACGAAAGCTTTTGCAGAACGCGAATGTCTGTCTACCAGCGAATGCAGTTCCAAGGGACAGTGAAAACCAGCTACAGCTTTCCGTGCTGGCAGCTTTCCTGTGGGCGCAATCGCTGGACGTTTCGAATTTGGCAGCCGGGCTCTGCGAGAGAGAAATACACAGTGTTGCCCCTTTACGAACGAAAGCTTTTGCAGAACGCGAATGTCTGTCTACCAGCGAATGCAGTTCCAAGGGACAGTGAAAAGCAGCTAAAGCTTTCCGTGCTGGCAGCTTTCCTGTGGGCGCAATCGCTGGACGTTTCGAATTTGGCAGCCGGGCTCTGCCAGAGAGAAATACACAGTGTTGCCCCTTTACGAACGAAAGCTTTTGCAGAACGCGAATGTCTGTCTACCAGCGAATGCAGGTCCAAGGGACAGTGAAAACCAGCTACAGCTTTCCGTGCTGGCAGCTTTCCTGTGGGCGCAATCGCTGGACGTTTCGAATTTGGCAGCCGGGCTCTGCCAGAGAGAAATACACAGTGTTGCCCCTTTACGAAAGAAAGCTGTTGCAGAACGCGAATGTCTGTCTACCAGCGAATGCAGTTCCAAGGGACAGTGAAAAGCAGCTAAAGCTTTCCGTGCTGGCAGCTTTCCTGTGGGCGCAATCGATGGACGTTTCCAATTTGGCAGCCGGGCTCTGCCAGAGAGAAATACACAGTGTTGCCCCTTTACGAACGAAAGCTTTTGCAGAACGCGAATGTCTGTCTACCAGCGAATGCAGTTCCAAGGGACAGTGAAAACCAGCTACAGCTTTCCGTGCTGGCAGCTTTCCTGTGGGCGCAATCGCTGGACGTTTCGAATTTGGCAGCCGGGCTCTGCCAGAGAGAAATACACAGTGTTGCCCCTTTACGAACGAAAGCTTTTGCAGAACGCGAATGTCTGTCTACCAGCGAATGCAGTTCCAAGGGACAGTGAAAACCAGCTACAGCTTTCCGTGCTGGCAGCTTTCCTGTGGGCGCAATCGCTGGACGTTTCGAATTTGGCAGCCGGGCTCTGCCAGAGAGAAATACACAGTGTTGCCCCTTTACGAAAGAAAGCTGTTGCAGAACGCGAATGTCTGTCTACCGGCGAATGCAGTTCCAAGGGACAGTGAAAACCAGCTACAGCTTTCCGTGCTGGCAGCTTTCCTGTGGGCGCAATCGCTGGACGTTTCCAATTTGGCAGCCGGGCTCTGCCAGAGAGAAATACACAGTGTTGCCCCTTTACGAACGAAAGCTTTTGCAGAACGCGAATGTCTGTCTACCAGCGAATGCAGTTCCAAGGGACAGTGAAAACCAGCTACAGCTTTCCGTGCTGGCAGCTTTCCTGTGGGCGCAATCGCTGGACGTTTCCAATTTGGCAGCCGGGCTACGCCAAAGAGAAATACACAGTGTTGCCCCTTTACGAACGAAAGCTTTTGCAGAACGCGAATGTCTGTCTACCAGCGAATGCAGTTCCAAGGGACAGTGAAAACCAGCTACAGCTTTCCGTGCTGGCAGCTTTCCTGTGGGCGCAATCGCTGGACGTTTCCAATTTGGCAGCCGGGCTCTGCCAGAGAGAAATACACAGTGTTGCCCCTTTACGAACGAAAGCTTTTGCAGAACGCGAGTGTCTGCTACCAGCGAATGCAGTTCCAAGGGACAGTGAAAAGCAGCTAAAGCTTTCCGTGCTGGCAGCTTTCCTGTGGGCGCAATCGCTGGACGTTTCGAATTTGGCAGCCGGGCTCTGCCAGAGAGAAATACACAGTGTTGCCCCTTTACGAACGAAAGCTTTTGCAGAACGCGAATGTCTGTCTACCGGCGAATGCAGTTCCAAGGGACAGTGAAAACCAGCTACAGCTTTCCGTGCTGGCAGCTTTCCTGTGGGCGCAATCGCTGGACGTTTCCAATTTGGCAGCCAGGCTCTGCCAGAGAGAAATACACAGTGTTGCCCCTTTACGAACGAAAGCTTTTGCAGAACGCGAATGTCTGTCTACCAGCGAATGCAGTTCCAAGGGACAGTGAAAACCAGCTACAGCTTTCCGTGCTGGCAGCTTTCCTGTGGGCGCAATCGCTGGACGTTTCCAATTTGGCAGCCGGGCTCTGCCAAAGAGAAATACACAGTGTTGCCCCTTTACGAACGAAAGCTTTTGCAGAACGCGAATGTCTGCTACCAGCGAATGCAGTTCCAAGGGACAGTGAAAAGCAGCTAAAGCTTTCCGTGCTGGCAGCTTTCCTGTGGGCGCAATCGCTGGACGTTTCGAATTTGGCAGCCGGGCTCTGCCAGAGAGAAATACACAGTGTTGCCCCTTTACGAACGAAAGCTTTTGCAGAACGCGAATGTCTGTCTACCGGCGAATGCAGTTCCAAGGGACAGTGAAAACCAGCTACAGCTTTCCGTGCTGGCAGCTTTCCTGTGGGCGCAATCGCTGGACGTTTCCAATTTGGCAGCCGGGCCCTGCCAGAGAGAAATACACAGTGTTGCCCCTTTACGAACGAAAGCTTTTGCAGAACGCGAATGTCTGTCTACCAGCGAATGCAGTTCCAAGGGACAGTGAAAAGCAGCTAAAGCTTTCCGTGCTGGCAGCTTTCCTGTGGGCGCAATCGCTGGACGTTTCGAATTTGGCAGCCGGGCTCTGCCAGAGAGAAATACACAGTGTTGCCCCTTTACGAACGAAAGCTTTTGCAGAACGCGAATGTCTGTCTACCAGCGAATGCAGTTCCAAGGGACAGTGAAAACCAGCTACAGCTTTCCGTGCTGGCAGCTTTCCTGTGGGCGCAATCGCTGGACGTTTCGAATTTGGCAGCCGGGCTCTGCCAGAGAGAAATACACAGTGTTGCCCCTTTACGAACGAAAGCTTTTGCAGAACGCGAATGTCTGTCTACCAGCGAATGCAGTTCCAAGGGACAGTGAAAAGCAGCTAAAGCTTTCCGTGCTGGCAGCTTTCCTGTGGGCGCAATCGCTGGACGTTTCGAATTTGGCAGCCGGGCTCTGCCAGAGAGAAATACACAGTGTTGCCCCTTTACGAACGAAAGCTTTTGCAGAACGCGAATGTCTGTCTACCAGCGAATGCAGGTCCAAGGGACAGTGAAAACCAGCTACAGCTTTCCGTGCTGGCAGCTTTCCTGTGGGCGCAATCGCTGGACGTTTCCAATTTGGCAGCCAGGCTCTGCCAGAGAGAAATACACCGTGTTGCCCCTTTACGAAAGAAAGCTGTTGCAGAACGCGAATGTCTGTCTACCGGCGAATGCAGTTCCAAGGGACAGTGAAAACCAGCTACAGCTTTCCGTGCTGGCAGCTTTCCTGTGGGCGCAATCGCTGGACGTTTCGAATTTGGCAGCCGGGCTCTGCCAGAGAGAAATACACAGTGTTGCCCCTTTACGAACGAAAGCTTTTGCAGAACGCTAATGTCTGTCTACCAGCGAATGCAGTTCCAAGGGACAGTGAAAACCAGCTGAAGCTTTCCGTGCTGGCAGCTTTCCTGTGGGCGCAATCGCTGGACGTTTCGAATTTGGCAGCCGGGCTCTGCCAGAGAGAAATACACAGTGTTGCCCCTTTACGAACGAAAGCTTTTGCAGAACGCGAATGTCTGTCTACCAGCGAATGCAGTTCCAAGGGACAGTGAAAACCAGCTACAGCTTTCCGTGCTGGCAGCTTTCCTGTGGGCGCAATCGCTGGACGTTTCCAATTTGGCAGCCGGGCTCTGCCAGAGAGAAATACACAGTGTTGCCCCTTTACGAACGAAAGCTTTTGCAGAACGCGAATGTCTGTCTACCAGCGAATGCAGTTCCAAGGGACAGTGAAAACCAGCTACAGCTTTCCGTGCTGGCAGCTTTCCTGTGGGCGCAATCGCTGGACGTTTCCAATTTGGCAGCCGGGCTATGCCAAAGAGAAATACACAGTGTTGCCCCTTTACGAACGAAAGCTTTTGCAGAACGCGAATGTCTGTCTACCAGCGAATGCAGTTCCAAGGGACAGTGAAAACCAGCTACAGCTTTCCGTGCTGGCAGCTTTCCTGTGGGCGCAATCGCTGGACGTTTCGAATTTGGCAGCCGGGCTCTGCCAGAGAGAAATACACAGTGTTGCCCCTTTACGAACGAAAGCTTTTGCAGAACGCGAATGTCTGCTACCAGCGAATGCAGTTCCAAGGGACAGTGAAAAGCAGCTAAAGCTTTCCGTGCTGGCAGCTTTCCTGTGGGCGCAATCGCTGGACGTTTCGAATTTGGCAGCCGGGCTCTGCCAGAGAGAAATACACAGTGTTGCCCCTTTACGAACGAAAGCTTTTGCAGAACGCGAATGTCTGTCTACCGGCGAATGCAGTTCCAAGGGACAGTGAAAACCAGCTACAGCTTTCCGTGCTGGCAGCTTTCCTGTGGGCGCAATCGCAGGACGTTTCGAATTTGGCAGCCGGGCTCTGCCAGAGAGAAATACACAGTGTTGCCCCTTTACGAACGAAAGCTGTTGCAGAACGCGAATGTCTGTCTACCGGCGAATGCAGTTCCAAGGGACAGTGAAAACCAGCTACAGCTTTCCGTGCTGGCAGCTTTCCTGTGGGCGCAATCGCTGGACGTTTCCAATTTGGCAGCCGGGCTCTGCCAGAGAGAAATACACAGTGTTGCCCCTTTACGAACGAAAGCTTTTGCAGAACGCGAATGTCTGTCTACCAGCGAATGCAGTTCCAAGGGACAGTGAAAACCAGCTACAGCTTTCCGTGCTGGCAGCTTTCCTGTGGGCGCAATCGCTGGACGTTTCCAATTTGGCAGCCGGGCTATGCCAAAGAGAAATACACAGTGTTGCCCCTTTACGAACGAAAGCTTTTGCAGAACGCGAATGTCTGTCTACCAGCGAATGCAGTTCCAAGGGACAGTGAAAACCAGCTACAGCTTTCCGTGCTGGCAGCTTTCCTGTGGGCGCAATCGCTGGACGTTTCGAATTTGGCAGCCGGGCTCTGCCAAAGAGAAATACACAGTGTTGCCCCTTTACGAACGAAAGCTTTTGCAGAACGCGAATGTCTGCTACCAGCGAATGCAGTTCCAAGGGACAGTGAAAAGCAGCTAAAGCTTTCCGTGCTGGCAGCTTTCCTGTGGGCGCAATCGCTGGACGTTTCGAATTTGGCAGCCGGGCTCTGCAAGAGAGAAATACACAGTGTTGCCCCTTTACGAACGAAAGCTTTTGCAGAACGCGAATGTCTGTCTACCGGCGAATGCAGTTCCAAGGGACAGTGAAAACCAGCTACAGCTTTCCGTGCTGGCAGCTTTCCTGTGGGCGCAATCGCTGGACGTTTCCAATTTGGCAGCCGGGCCCTGCCAGAGAGAAATACACAGTGTTGCCCCTTTACGAACGAAAGCTTTTGCAGAACGCGAATGTCTGTCTACCAGCGAATGCAGTTCCAAGGGACAGTGAAAAGCAGCTAAAGCTTTCCGTGCTGGCAGCTTTCCTGTGGGCGCAATCGCTGGACGTTTCGAATTTGGCAGCCGGGCTCTGCCAGAGAGAAATACACAGTGTTGCCCCTTTACGAACGAAAGCTTTTGCAGAACGCGAATGTCTGTCTACCGGCGAATGCAGTTCCAAGGGACAGTGAAAACCAGCTACAGCTTTCCGTGCTGGCAGCTTTCCTGTGGGCGCAATCGCAGGACGTTTCGAATTTGGCAGCCGGGCTCTGCCAGAGAGAAATACACAGTGTTGCCCCTTTACGAACGAAAGCTGTTGCAGAACGCGAATGTCTGTCTACCGGCGAATGCAGTTCCAAGGGACAGTGAAAACCAGCTACAGCTTTCCGTGCTGGCAGCTTTCCTGTGGGCGCAATCGCTGGACGTTTCCAATTTGGCAGCCGGGCTCTGCCAGAGAGAAATACACAGTGTTGCCCCTTTACGAACGAAAGCTTTTGCAGAACGCGAATGTCTGTCTACCAGCGAATGCAGTTCCAAGGGACAGTGAAAACCAGCTACAGCTTTCCGTGCTGGCAGCTTTCCTGTGGGCGCAATCGCTGGACGTTTCCAATTTGGCAGCCGGGCTATGCCAAAGAGAAATACACAGTGTTGCCCCTTTACGAACGAAAGCTTTTGCAGAACGCGAATGTCTGTCTACCAGCGAATGCAGTTCCAAGGGACAGTGAAAACCAGCTACAGCTTTCCGTGCTGGCAGCTTTCCTGTGGGCGCAATCGCTGGACGTTTCGAATTTGGCAGCCGGGCTCTGCCAAAGAGAAATACACAGTGTTGCCCCTTTACGAACGAAAGCTTTTGCAGAACGCGAATGTCTGCTACCAGCGAATGCAGTTCCAAGGGACAGTGAAAACCAGCTACAGCTTTCCGTGCTGGCAGCTTTCCTGTGGGCGCAATCGCTGGACGTTTCCAATTTGGCAGCCGGGCCCTGCCAGAGAGAAATACACAGTGTTGCCCCTTTACGAACGAAAGCTTTTGCAGAACGCGAATGTCTGTCTACCAGCGAATGCAGTTCCAAGGGACAGTGAAAAGCAGCTAAAGCTTTCCGTGCTGGCAGCTTTCCTGTGGGCGCAATCGCTGGACGTTTCGAATTTGGCAGCCGGGCTCTGCGAGAGAGAAATACACAGTGTTGCCCCTTTACGAACGAAAGCTTTTGCAGAACGCGAATGTCTGTCTACCGGCGAATGCAGTTCCAAGGGACAGTGAAAACCAGCTACAGCTTTCCGTGCTGGCAGCTTTCCTGTGGGCGCAATCGCAGGACGTTTCGAATTTGGCAGCCGGGCTCTGCCAGAGAGAAATACACAGTGTTGCCCCTTTACGAACGAAAGCTGTTGCAGAACGCGAATGTCTGTCTACCAGCGAATGCAGTTCCAAGGGACAGTGAAAACCAGCTACAGCTTTCCGTGCTGGCAGCTTTCCTGTGGGCGCAATCGCTGGATGTTTCGAATTTGGCAGCCGGGCTCTGCCAGAGAGAAATACACAGTGTTGCCCCTTTACGAACGAAAGCTTTTGCAGAACGCGAATGTCTGTCTACCAGCGAATGCAGTTCCAAGGGACAGTGAAAACCAGCTACAGCTTTCCGTGCTGGCAGCTTTCCTGTGGGCGCAATCGCTGGACGTTTCGAATTTGGCAGCCGGGCTCTGCCAGAGAGAAATACACAGTGTTGCCCCTTTACGAACGAAAGCTTTTGCAGAACGCGAATGTCTGTCTACCAGTGAATGCAGTTCCAAGGGACAGTGAAAACCAGCTACAGCTTTCCGTGCTGGCAGCTTTCCTGTGGGTTCAATAGCTGGACGTTTCGAATTTGGCAGCCGGGCTCTGCCAGAGAGAAATACACAGTGTTGCCCCTTTACGAACGAAAGCTTTTGCAGAACGCGAATGTCTGTCTACCAGCGAATGCAGTTCCAAGGGACAGTGAAAACCAGCTAAAGCTTTCCGTGCTGGCAGCTTTCCTGTGGGCGCAATCGCTGGACGTTTCGAATTTGGCAGCCGGGCTCTGCCAGAGAGAAATACACAGTGTTGCCCCTTTACGAACGAAAGCTTTTGCAGAACGCGAATGTCTGTCTACCAGCGAATGCAGTTCCAAGGGACAGTGAAAACCAGCTAAAGCTTTCCGTGCTGGCAGCTTTCCTGTGGGCGCAATCGCTGGACGTTTCGAATTTGGCAGCCGGGCTCTGCCAGAGAGATATACACAGTGTTGCCCCTTTACGAACGAAAGCTTTTGCAGAACGCGAATGTCTGTCTACCAGCGAATGCAGTTCCAAGGGACAGTGAAAAGCAGCTAAAGCTTTCCGTGCTGGCAGCTTTCCTGTGGGCACAATCGCTGGACGTTTCCAATTTGGCAGCCGGGCTCTGCCAGAGAGAAATACACAGTGTTGCCCCTTTACGAACGAAAGCTTTTGCAGAACGCGAATGTCTGTCTACCAGCGAATGCAGTTCCAAGGGACAGTGAAAACCAGCTACAGCTTTCCGTGCTGGCAGCTTTCCTGTGGGCGCAATCGCTGGACGTTTCGAATTTGGCAGCCGGGCTCTGCCAGAGAGAAATACACAGTGTTGCCCCTTTACGAAAGAAAGCTGTTGCAGAACGCGAATGTCTGTCTACCGGCGAATGCAGTTCCAAGGGACAGTGAAAACCAGCTACAGCTTTCCGTGCTGGCAGCTTTCCTGTGGGCGCAATCGCTGGACGTTTCCAATTTGGCAGCCGGGCTCTGCCAGAGAGAAATACACAGTGTTGCCCCTTTACGAACGAAAGCTTTTGCAGAACGCGAATGTCTGTCTACCAGCGAATGCAGTTCCAAGGGACAGTGAAAACCAGCTACAGCTTTCCGTGCTGGCAGCTTTCCTGTGGGCGCAATCGCTGGACGTTTCGAATTTGGCAGCCGGGCTATGCCAAAGAGAAATACACAGTGTTGCCCCTTTACGAACGAAAGCTTTTGCAGAACGCGAATGTCTGTCTACCAGCGAATGCAGGTCCAAGGGACAGTGAAAACCAGCTACAGCTTTCCGTGCTGGCAGCTTTCCTGTGGGCGCAATCGCTGGACGTTTCGAATTTGGCAGCCGGGCTCTGCCAGAGAGAAATACACAGTGTTGCCCCTTTACGAACGAAAGCTTTTGCAGAACGCGAATGTCTGTCTACCAGCGAATGCAGTTCCAAGGGACAGTGAAAACCAGCTACAACTTTCCGTGCTGGCAGCTTTCCTGTGGGCGCAATCGCTGGACGTTTCGAATTTGGCAGCCGGGCTCTGCCAGAGAGAAATACACAGTGTTGCCCCTTTACGAACGAAAGCTTTTGCAGAACGCGAATGTCTGTCTACCAGCGAATGCAGTTCCAAGGGACAGTGAAAACCAGCTACAGCTTTCCGTGCTGGCAGCTTTCCTGTGGGCGCAATCGCTGGACGTTTCCAATTTGGCAGACGGGCTCTGCCAGAGAGAAATACACAGTGTTGCCCCTTTACGAACGAAAGCTTTTGCAGAACGCGAATGTCTGTCTACCGGCGAATGCAGTTCCAAGGGACAGTGAAAACCAGCTACAGCTTTCCGTGCTGGCAGCTTTCCTGTGGGTTCAATAGCTGGACGTTTCGAATTTGGCAGCCGGGCTCTGCCAGAGAGAAATACACAGTGTTGCCCCTTTACGAACGAAAGCTTTTGCAGAACGCGAATGTCTGTCTACCAGCGAATGCAGTTCCAAGGGACAGTGAAAACCAGCTAAAGCTTTCCGTGCTGGCAGCTTTCCTGTGGGCGCAATCGCTGGACGTTTCGAATTTGGCAGCCGGGCTCTGCCAGAGAGAAATACACAGTGTTGCCCCTTTACGAACGAAAGCTTTTGCAGAACGCGAATGTCTGTCTACCAGCGAATGCAGTTCCAAGGGACAGTGAAAACCAGCTAAAGCTTTCCGTGCTGGCAGCTTTCCTGTGGGCGCAATCGCTGGACGTTTCGAATTTGGCAGCCGGGCTCTGCCAGAGAGATATACACAGTGTTGCCCCTTTACGAACGAAAGCTTTTGCAGAACGCGAATGTCTGTCTACCAGCGAATGCAGTTCCAAGGGACAGTGAAAACCAGCTAAAGCTTTCCGTGCTGGCAGCTTTCCTGTGGGCGCAATCGCTGGACGTTTCCAATTTGGCAGCCGGGCTCTGCCAGAGAGAAATACACAGTGTTGCCCCTTTACGAACGAAAGCTTTTGCAGAACGCGAATGTCTGTCTACCAGCGAATGCAGTTCCAAGGGACAGTGAAAACCAGCTACAGCTTTCCGTGCTGGCAGCTTTCCTGTGGGCGCAATCGCTGGACGTTTCGAATTTGGCAGCCGGGCTCTGCCAGAGAGAAATACACAGTGTTGCCCCTTTACGAAAGAAAGCTGTTGCAGAACGCGAATGTCTGTCTACCGGCGAATGCAGTTCCAAGGGACAGTGAAAACCAGCTACAGCTTTCCGTGCTGGCAGCTTTCCTGTGGGCGCAATCGCTGGACGTTTCCAATTTGGCAGCCGGGCTCTGCCAGAGAGAAATACACAGTGTTGCCCCTTTACGAACGAAAGCTTTTGCAGAACGCGAATGTCTGTCTACCAGCGAATGCAGTTCCAAGGGACAGTGAAAACCAGCTACAGCTTTCCGTGCTGGCAGCTTTCCTGTGGGCGCAATCGCTGGACGTTTCGAATTTGGCAGCCGGGCTATGCCAAAGAGAAATACACAGTGTTGCCCCTTTACGAACGAAAGCTTTTGCAGAACGCGAATGTCTGTCTACCAGCGAATGCAGGTCCAAGGGACAGTGAAAACCAGCTACAGCTTTCCGTGCTGGCAGCTTTCCTGTGGGCGCAATCGCAGGACGTTTCGAATTTGGCAGCCGGGCTCTGCCAGAGAGAAATACACAGTGTTGCCCCTTTACGAACGAAAGCTTTTGCAGAACGCGAATGTCTGTCTACCAGCGAATGCAGTTCCAAGGGACAGTGAAAACCAGCTACAGCTTTCCGTGCTGGCAGCTTTCCTGTGGGCGCAATCGCTGGACGTTTCCAATTTGGCAGACGGGCTCTGCCAGAGAGAAATACACAGTGTTGCCCCTTTACGAACGAAAGCTTTTGCAGAACGCGAATGTCTGTCTACCGGCGAATGCAGTTCCAAGGGACAGTGAAAACCAGCTACAGCTTTCCGTGCTGGCAGCTTTCCTGTGGGCGCAATCGCTGGACGTTTCGAATTTGGCAGCCGGGCTCTGCGAGAGAGAAATACACAGTGTTGCCCCTTTACGAACGAAAGCTTTTGCAGAACGCGAATGTCTGTCTACCGGCGAATGCAGTTCCAAGGGACAGTGAAAACCAGCTACAGCTTTCCGTGCTGGCAGCTTTCCTGTGGGCGCAATCGCAGGACGTTTCGAATTTGGCAGCCAGGCTCTGCGAGAGAGAAATACACAGTGTTGCCCCTTTACGAACGAAAGCTGTTGCAGAACGCGAATGCCTGTCTACCGGCGAATGCAGTTCCAAGGGACAGTGAAAACCAGCTACAGCTTTCCGTGCTGGCAGCTTTCCTGTGGGCGCAATCGCTGGACGTTTCGAATTTGGCAGCCGGGCTCTGCCAGGAGAAATACACAGTGTTGCCCCTTTACGAACGAAAGCTTTTGCAGAACGCGAATGTCTGTCTACCAGCGAATGCAGTTCCAAGGGACAGTGAAAAGCAGCTAAAGCTTTCCGTGCTGGCAGCTTTCCTGTGGGCGCAATCGCTGGACGTTTCGAATTTGGCAGCCGGGCTCTGCCAGAGAGAAATACACAGTGTTGCCCCTTTACGAACGAAAGCTTTTGCAGAACGCGAATGTCTGTCTACCAGCGAATGCAGTTCCAAGGGACAGTGAAAACCAGCTACAGCTTTCCGTGCTGGCAGCTTTCCTGTGGGCGCAATCGCTGGACGTTTCGAATTTGGCAGCCAGGCTCTGCCAGAGAGAAATACACCGTGTTGCCCCTTTACGAAAGAAAGCTGTTGCAGAACGCGAATGTCTGTCTACCGGCGAATGCAGTTCCAAGGGACAGTGAAAACCAGCTACAGCTTTCCGTGCTGGCAGCTTTCCTGTGGGCGCAATCGCTGGACGTTTCGAATTTGGCAGCCGGGCTCTGCCAGAGAGAAATACACAGTGTTGCCCCTTTACGAACGAAAGCTTTTGCAGAACGCGAATGTCTGTCTACCAGTGAATGCAGTTCCAAGGGACAGTGAAAACCAGCTACAGCTTTCCGTGCTGGCAGCTTTCCTGTGGGTTCAATAGCTGGACGTTTCGAATTTGGCAGCCGGGCTCTGCCAGAGAGAAATACACAGTGTTGCCCCTTTACGAACGAAAGCTTTTGCAGAACGCGAATGTCTGTCTACCAGCGAATGCAGTTCCAAGGGACAGTGAAAACCAGCTAAAGCTTTCCGTGCTGGCAGCTTTCCTGTGGGCGCAATCGCTGGACGTTTCGAATTTGGCAGCCGGGCTCTGCCAGAGAGAAATACACAGTGTTGCCCCTTTACGAACGAAAGCTTTTGCAGAACGCGAATGTCTGTCTACCAGCGAATGCAGTTCCAAGGGACAGTGAAAACCAGCTAAAGCTTTCCGTGCTGGCAGCTTTCCTGTGGGCGCAATCGCTGGACGTTTCGAATTTGGCAGCCGGGCTCTGCCAGAGAGATATACACAGTGTTGCCCCTTTACGAACGAAAGCTTTTGCAGAACGCGAATGTCTGTCTACCAGCGAATGCAGTTCCAAGGGACAGTGAAAAGCAGCTAAAGCTTTCCGTGCTGGCAGCTTTCCTGTGGGCACAATCGCTGGACGTTTCCAATTTGGCAGCCGGGCTCTGCCAGAGAGAAATACACAGTGTTGCCCCTTTACGAACGAAAGCTTTTGCAGAACGCGAATGTCTGTCTACCAGCGAATGCAGTTCCAAGGGACAGTGAAAACCAGCTACAGCTTTCCGTGCTGGCAGCTTTCCTGTGGGCGCAATCGCTGGACGTTTCGAATTTGGCAGCCGGGCTCTGCCAGAGAGAAATACACAGTGTTGCCCCTTTACGAAAGAAAGCTGTTGCAGAACGCGAATGTCTGTCTACCGGCGAATGCAGTTCCAAGGGACAGTGAAAACCAGCTACAGCTTTCCGTGCTGGCAGCTTTCCTGTGGGCGCAATCGCTGGACGTTTCCAATTTGGCAGCCGGGCTCTGCCAGAGAGAAATACACAGTGTTGCCCCTTTACGAACGAAAGCTTTTGCAGAACGCGAATGTCTGTCTACCAGCGAATGCAGTTCCAAGGGACAGTGAAAACCAGCTACAGCTTTCCGTGCTGGCAGCTTTCCTGTGGGCGCAATCGCTGGACGTTTCGAATTTGGCAGCCGGGCTATGCCAAAGAGAAATACACAGTGTTGCCCCTTTACGAACGAAAGCTTTTGCAGAACGCGAATGTCTGTCTACCAGCGAATGCAGGTCCAAGGGACAGTGAAAACCAGCTACAGCTTTCCGTGCTGGCAGCTTTCCTGTGGGCGCAATCGCTGGACGTTTCGAATTTGGCAGCCGGGCTCTGCCAGAGAGAAATACACAGTGTTGCCCCTTTACGAACGAAAGCTTTTGCAGAACGCGAATGTCTGTCTACCAGCGAATGCAGTTCCAAGGGACAGTGAAAACCAGCTACAACTTTCCGTGCTGGCAGCTTTCCTGTGGGCGCAATCGCTGGACGTTTCGAATTTGGCAGCCGGGCTCTGCCAGAGAGAAATACACAGTGTTGCCCCTTTACGAACGAAAGCTTTTGCAGAACGCGAATGTCTGTCTACCAGCGAATGCAGTTCCAAGGGACAGTGAAAACCAGCTACAGCTTTCCGTGCTGGCAGCTTTCCTGTGGGCGCAATCGCTGGACGTTTCCAATTTGGCAGACGGGCTCTGCCAGAGAGAAATACACAGTGTTGCCCCTTTACGAACGAAAGCTTTTGCAGAACGCGAATGTCTGTCTACCGGCGAATGCAGTTCCAAGGGACAGTGAAAACCAGCTACAGCTTTCCGTGCTGGCAGCTTTCCTGTGGGTTCAATAGCTGGACGTTTCGAATTTGGCAGCCGGGCTCTGCCAGAGAGAAATACACAGTGTTGCCCCTTTACGAACGAAAGCTTTTGCAGAACGCGAATGTCTGTCTACCAGCGAATGCAGTTCCAAGGGACAGTGAAAACCAGCTAAAGCTTTCCGTGCTGGCAGCTTTCCTGTGGGCGCAATCGCTGGACGTTTCGAATTTGGCAGCCGGGCTCTGCCAGAGAGAAATACACAGTGTTGCCCCTTTACGAACGAAAGCTTTTGCAGAACGCGAATGTCTGTCTACCAGCGAATGCAGTTCCAAGGGACAGTGAAAACCAGCTAAAGCTTTCCGTGCTGGCAGCTTTCCTGTGGGCGCAATCGCTGGACGTTTCGAATTTGGCAGCCGGGCTCTGCCAGAGAGATATACACAGTGTTGCCCCTTTACGAACGAAAGCTTTTGCAGAACGCGAATGTCTGTCTACCAGCGAATGCAGTTCCAAGGGACAGTGAAAACCAGCTAAAGCTTTCCGTGCTGGCAGCTTTCCTGTGGGCGCAATCGCTGGACGTTTCCAATTTGGCAGCCGGGCTCTGCCAGAGAGAAATACACAGTGTTGCCCCTTTACGAACGAAAGCTTTTGCAGAACGCGAATGTCTGTCTACCAGCGAATGCAGTTCCAAGGGACAGTGAAAACCAGCTACAGCTTTCCGTGCTGGCAGCTTTCCTGTGGGCGCAATCGCTGGACGTTTCGAATTTGGCAGCCGGGCTCTGCCAGAGAGAAATACACAGTGTTGCCCCTTTACGAAAGAAAGCTGTTGCAGAACGCGAATGTCTGTCTACCGGCGAATGCAGTTCCAAGGGACAGTGAAAACCAGCTACAGCTTTCCGTGCTGGCAGCTTTCCTGTGGGCGCAATCGCTGGACGTTTCCAATTTGGCAGCCGGGCTCTGCCAGAGAGAAATACACAGTGTTGCCCCTTTACGAACGAAAGCTTTTGCAGAACGCGAATGTCTGTCTACCAGCGAATGCAGTTCCAAGGGACAGTGAAAACCAGCTACAGCTTTCCGTGCTGGCAGCTTTCCTGTGGGCGCAATCGCTGGACGTTTCGAATTTGGCAGCCGGGCTATGCCAAAGAGAAATACACAGTGTTGCCCCTTTACGAACGAAAGCTTTTGCAGAACGCGAATGTCTGTCTACCAGCGAATGCAGGTCCAAGGGACAGTGAAAACCAGCTACAGCTTTCCGTGCTGGCAGCTTTCCTGTGGGCGCAATCGCTGGACGTTTCGAATTTGGCAGCCGGGCTCTGCCAGAGAGAAATACACAGTGTTGCCCCTTTACGAACGAAAGCTTTTGCAGAACGCGAATGTCTGTCTACCAGCGAATGCAGTTCCAAGGGACAGTGAAAACCAGCTACAACTTTCCGTGCTGGCAGCTTTCCTGTGGGCGCAATCGCTGGACGTTTCGAATTTGGCAGCCGGGCTCTGCCAGAGAGAAATACACAGTGTTGCCCCTTTACGAACGAAAGCTTTTGCAGAACGCGAATGTCTGTCTACCAGCGAATGCAGTTCCAAGGGACAGTGAAAACCAGCTACAGCTTTCCGTGCTGGCAGCTTTCCTGTGGGCGCAATCGCTGGACGTTTCCAATTTGGCAGACGGGCTCTGCCAGAGAGAAATACACAGTGTTGCCCCTTTACGAACGAAAGCTTTTGCAGAACGCGAATGTCTGTCTACCGGCGAATGCAGTTCCAAGGGACAGTGAAAACCAGCTACAGCTTTCCGTGCTGGCAGCTTTCCTGTGGGCGCAATCGCTGGACGTTTCGAATTTGGCAGCCGGGCTCTGCGAGAGAGAAATACACAGTGTTGCCCCTTTACGAACGAAAGCTTTTGCAGAACGCGAATGTCTGTCTACCGGCGAATGCAGTTCCAAGGGACAGTGAAAACCAGCTACAGCTTTCCGTGCTGGCAGCTTTCCTGTGGGCGCAATCGCAGGACGTTTCGAATTTGGCAGCCAGGCTCTGCGAGAGAGAAATACACAGTGTTGCCCCTTTACGAACGAAAGCTGTTGCAGAACGCGAATGCCTGTCTACCGGCGAATGCAGTTCCAAGGGACAGTGAAAACCAGCTACAGCTTTCCGTGCTGGCAGCTTTCCTGTGGGCGCAATCGCTGGACGTTTCGAATTTGGCAGCCGGGCTCTGCCAGGAGAAATACACAGTGTTGCCCCTTTACGAACGAAAGCTTTTGCAGAACGCGAATGTCTGTCTACCAGCGAATGCAGTTCCAAGGGACAGTGAAAAGCAGCTAAAGCTTTCCGTGCTGGCAGCTTTCCTGTGGGCGCAATCGCTGGACGTTTCGAATTTGGCAGCCGGGCTCTGCCAGAGAGAAATACACAGTGTTGCCCCTTTACGAACGAAAGCTTTTGCAGAACGCGAATGTCTGTCTACCAGCGAATGCAGTTCCAAGGGACAGTGAAAACCAGCTACAGCTTTCCGTGCTGGCAGCTTTCCTGTGGGCGCAATCGCTGGACGTTTCGAATTTGGCAGCCAGGCTCTGCCAGAGAGAAATACACCGTGTTGCCCCTTTACGAAAGAAAGCTGTTGCAGAACGCGAATGTCTGTCTACCGGCGAATGCAGTTCCAAGGGACAGTGAAAACCAGCTACAGCTTTCCGTGCTGGCAGCTTTCCTGTGGGCGCAATCGCTGGACGTTTCGAATTTGGCAGCCGGGCTCTGCCAGAGAGAAATACACAGTGTTGCCCCTTTACGAACGAAAGCTTTTGCAGAACGCGAATGTCTGTCTACCAGCGAATGCAGTTCCAAGGGACAGTGAAAACCAGCTAAAGCTTTCCGTGCTGGCAGCTTTCCTGTGGGCGCAATCGCTGGACGTTTCCAATTTGGCAGCCGGGCTCTGCCAGAGAGAAATACACAGTGTTGCCCCTTTACGAACGAAAGCTTTTGCAGAACGCGAATGTCTGTCTACCAGCGAATGCAGTTCCAAGGGACAGTGAAAACCAGCTACAGCTTTCCGTGCTGGCAGCTTTCCTGTGGGCGCAATCGCTGGACGTTTCGAATTTGGCAGCCGGGCTCTGCCAGAGAGAAATACACAGTGTTGCCCCTTTACGAACGAAAGCTTTTGCAGAACGCGAATGTCTGTCTACCAGCGAATGCAGTTCCAAGGGACAGTGAAAACCAGCTACAGCTTTCCGTGCTGGCAGCTTTCCTGTGGGCGCAATCGCTGGACGTTTCCAATTTGGCAGCCGGGCTCTGCCAGAGAGAAATACACAGTGTTGCCCCTTTACGAAAGAAAGCTGTTGCAGAACGCGAATGTCTGTCTACCGGCGAATGCAGTTCCAAGGGACAGTGAAAACCAGCTACAGCTTTCCGTGCTGGCAGCTTTCCTGTGGGCGCAATCGCTGGACGTTTCCAATTTGGCAGCCGGGCTCTGCCAGAGAGAAATACACAGTCTTGCCCCTTTACGAACGAAAGCTTTTGCAGAACGCGAATGTCTGTCTACCAGCGAATGCAGTTCCAAGGGACAGTGAAAACCAGCTACAGCTTTCCGTGCTGGCAGCTTTCCTGTGGGTTCAATCGCTGGACGTTTCGAATTTGGCAGCCGGGCTCTGCCAGAGAGAAATACACAGTGTTGCCCCTTTACGAACGAAAGCTTTTGCAGAACGCGAATGTCTGTCTACCAGCGAATGCAGTTCCAAGGGACAGTGAAAACCAGCTACAACTTTCCGTGCTGGCAGCTTTCCTGTGGGCGCAATCGCTGGACGTTTCGAATTTGGCAGCCGGGCTCTGCCAGAGAGAAATACACAGTGTTGCCCCTTTACGAACGAAAGCTTTTGCAGAACGCGAATGTCTGTCTACCAGCGAATGCAGTTCCAAGGGACAGTGAAAACCAGCTACAGCTTTCCGTGCTGGCAGCTTTCCTGTGGGCGCAATCGCTGGACGTTTCGAATTTGGCAGCCGGGCTCTGCCAGAGAGAAATACACAGTGTTGCCCCTTTACGAACGAAAGCTTTTGCAGAACGCGAATGTCTGTCTACCAGCGAATGCAGTTCCAAGGGACAGTGAAAACCAGCTAAAGCTTTCCGTGCTGGCAGCTTTCCTGTGGGCGCAATCGCTGGACGTTTCGAATTTGGCAGCCGGGCTCTGCCAGAGAGATATACACAGTGTTGCCCCTTTACGAACGAAAGCTTTTGCAGAACGCGAATGTCTGTCTACCAGCGAATGCAGTTCCAAGGGACAGTGAAAACCAGCTAAAGCTTTCCGTGCTGGCAGCTTTCCTGTGGGCGCAATCGCTGGACGTTTCCAATTTGGCAGCCGGGCTCTGCCAGAGAGAAATACACAGTGTTGCCCCTTTACGAACGAAAGCTTTTGCAGAACGCGAATGTCTGTCTACCAGCGAATGCAGTTCCAAGGGACAGTGAAAACCAGCTACAGCTTTCCGTGCTGGCAGCTTTCCTGTGGGCGCAATCGCTGGACGTTTCGAATTTGGCAGCCGGGCTCTGCCAGAGAGAAATACACAGTGTTGCCCCTTTACGAAAGAAAGCTGTTGCAGAACGCGAATGTCTGTCTACCGGCGAATGCAGTTCCAAGGGACAGTGAAAACCAGCTACAGCTTTCCGTGCTGGCAGCTTTCCTGTGGGCGCAATCGCTGGACGTTTCCAATTTGGCAGCCGGGCTCTGCCAGAGAGAAATACACAGTGTTGCCCCTTTACGAACGAAAGCTTTTGCAGAACGCGAATGTCTGTCTACCAGCGAATGCAGTTCCAAGGGACAGTGAAAACCAGCTACAGCTTTCCGTGCTGGCAGCTTTCCTGTGGGCGCAATCGCTGGACGTTTCGAATTTGGCAGCCGGGCTATGCCAAAGAGAAATACACAGTGTTGCCCCTTTACGAACGAAAGCTTTTGCAGAACGCGAATGTCTGTCTACCAGCGAATGCAGGTCCAAGGGACAGTGAAAACCAGCTACAGCTTTCCGTGCTGGCAGCTTTCCTGTGGGCGCAATCGCTGGACGTTTCGAATTTGGCAGCCGGGCTCTGCCAGAGAGAAATACACAGTGTTGCCCCTTTACGAACGAAAGCTTTTGCAGAACGCGAATGTCTGTCTACCAGCGAATGCAGTTCCAAGGGACAGTGAAAACCAGCTACAACTTTCCGTGCTGGCAGCTTTCCTGTGGGCGCAATCGCTGGACGTTTCGAATTTGGCAGCCGGGCTCTGCCAGAGAGAAATACACAGTGTTGCCCCTTTACGAACGAAAGCTTTTGCAGAACGCGAATGTCTGTCTACCAGCGAATGCAGTTCCAAGGGACAGTGAAAACCAGCTACAGCTTTCCGTGCTGGCAGCTTTCCTGTGGGCGCAATCGCTGGACGTTTCCAATTTGGCAGACGGGCTCTGCCAGAGAGAAATACACAGTGTTGCCCCTTTACGAACGAAAGCTTTTGCAGAACGCGAATGTCTGTCTACCGGCGAATGCAGTTCCAAGGGACAGTGAAAACCAGCTACAGCTTTCCGTGCTGGCAGCTTTCCTGTGGGCGCAATCGCTGGACGTTTCGAATTTGGCAGCCGGGCTCTGCGAGAGAGAAATACACAGTGTTGCCCCTTTACGAACGAAAGCTTTTGCAGAACGCGAATGTCTGTCTACCGGCGAATGCACTTCCAAGGGACAGTGAAAACCAGCTACAGCTTTCCGTGCTGGCAGCTTTCCTGTGGGCGCAATCGCAGGACGTTTCGAATTTGGCAGCCGGGCTCTGCCAGAGAGAAATACACAGTGTTGCCCCTTTACGAACGAAAGCTGTTGCAGAACGCGAATGCCTGTCTACCGGCGAATGCAGTTCCAAGGGACAGTGAAAACCAGCTACAGCTTTCCGTGCTGGCAGCTTTCCTGTGGGCGCAATCGCTGGACGTTTCGAATTTGGCAGCCGGGCTCTGCCAGGAGAAATACACAGTGTTGCCCCTTTACGAACGAAAGCTTTTGCAGAACGCGAATGTCTGTCTACCAGCGAATGCAGTTCCAAGGGACAGTGAAAAGCAGCTAAAGCTTTCCGTGCTGGCAGCTTTCCTGTGGGCGCAATCGCTGGACGTTTCGAATTTGGCAGCCGGGCTCTGCCAGAGAGAAATACACAGTGTTGCCCCTTTACGAACGAAAGCTTTTGCAGAACGCGAATGTCTGTCTACCAGCGAATGCAGTTCCAAGGGACAGTGAAAACCAGCTACAGCTTTCCGTGCTGGCAGCTTTCCTGTGGGCGCAATCGCTGGACGTTTCGAATTTGGCAGCCAGGCTCTGCCAGAGAGAAATACACAGTGTTGCCCCTTTACGAACGAAAGCTTTTGCAGAACGCGAATGTCTGTCTACCAGCGAATGCAGTTCCAAGGGACAGTGAAAACCAGCTACAGCTTTCCGTGCTGGCAGCTTTCCTGTGGGCGCAATCGCTGGACGTTTCCAATTTGGCAGACGGGCTCTGCCAGAGAGAAATACACAGTGTTGCCCCTTTACGAACGAAAGCTTTTGCAGAACGCGAATGTCTGTCTACCAGCGAATGCAGTTCCAAGGGACAGTGAAAACCAGCTACAGCTTTCCGTGCTGGCAGCTTTCCTGTGGGCGCAATCGCTGGACGTTTCCAATTTGGCAGCCGGGCTCTGCCAGAGAGAAATACACAGTGTTGCCCCTTTACGAAAGAAAGCTGTTGCAGAACGCGAATGTCTGTCTACCGGCGAATGCAGTTCCAAGGGACAGTGAAAACCAGCTACAGCTTTCCGTGCTGGCAGCTTTCCTGTGGGCGCAATCGCTGGACGTTTCCAATTTGGCAGCCGGGCTCTGCCAGAGAGAAATACACAGTCTTGCCCCTTTACGAACGAAAGCTTTTGCAGAACGCGAATGTCTGTCTACCAGCGAATGCAGTTCCAAGGGACAGTGAAAACCAGCTACAGCTTTCCGTGCTGGCAGCTTTCCTGTGGGCGCTATCGCTGGACGTTTCCAATTTGGCAGCCGGGCTCTGCCAGAGAGAAATACACAGTGTTGCCCCTTTACGAACGAAAGCTTTTGCAGAACGCGAATGTCTGTCTACCAGCGAATGCAGTTCCAAGGGACAGTGAAAACCAGCTACAACTTTCCGTGCTGGCAGCTTTCCTGTGGGCGCAATCGCTGGACGTTTCGAATTTGGCAGCCGGGCTCTGCCAGAGAGAAATACACAGTGTTGCCCCTTTACGAACGAAAGCTTTTGCAGAACGCGAATGTATGTCTACCAGCGAATGCAGTTCCAAGGGACAGTGAAAACCAGCTACAGCTTTCCGTGCTGGCAGCTTTCCTGTGGGCGCAATCGCTGGACGTTTCCAATTTGGCAGACGGGCTCTGCCAGAGAGAAATACACAGTGTTGCCCCTTTACGAACGAAAGCTTTTGCAGAACGCGAATGTCTGTCTACCGGCGAATGCAGTTCCAAGGGACAGTGAAAACCAGCTACAGCTTTCCGTGCTGGCAGCTTTCCTGTGGGCGCAATCGCAGGACGTTTCGAATTTGGCAGCCGGGCTCTGCCAGAGAGAAATACACAGTGTTGCCCCTTTACGAACGAAAGCTTTTGCAGAACGCGAATGCCTGTCTACCGGCGAATGCAGGTCCAAGGGACAGTGAAAACCAGCTACAGCTTTCCGTGCTGGCAGCTTTCCTGTGGGCGCAATCGCTGGACGTTTCGAATTTGGCAGCCAGGCTCTGCCAGAGAGAAATACACCGTGTTGCCCCTTTACGAAAGAAAGCTGTTGCAGAACGCGAATGTCTGTCTACCGGCGAATGCAGTTCCAAGGGACAGTGAAAACCAGCTACAGCTTTCCGTGCTGGCAGCTTTCCTGTGGGCGCAATCGCTGGACGTTTCGAATTTGGCAGCCGGGCTCTGCCAGAGAGAAATACACAGTGTTGCCCCTTTACGAACGAAAGCTTTTGCAGAACGCGAATGTCTGTCTACCAGCGAATGCAGTTCCAAGGGACAGTGAAAACCAGCTAAAGCTTTCCGTGCTGGCAGCTTTCCTGTGGGCGCAATCGCTGGACGTTTCCAATTTGGCAGCCGGGCTCTGCCAGAGAGAAATACACAGTGTTGCCCCTTTACGAACGAAAGCTTTTGCAGAACGCGAATGTCTGTCTACCAGCGAATGCAGTTCCAAGGGACAGTGAAAACCAGCTACAGCTTTCCGTGCTGGCAGCTTTCCTGTGGGCGCAATCGCTGGACGTTTCGAATTTGGCAGCCGGGCTCTGCCAGAGAGAAATACACAGTGTTGCCCCTTTACGAACGAAAGCTTTTGCAGAACGCGAATGTCTGTCTACCAGCGAATGCAGTTCCAAGGGACAGTGAAAACCAGCTACAGCTTTCCGTGCTGGCAGCTTTCCTGTGGGCGCAATCGCAGGACGTTTCGAATTTGGCAGCCGGGCTCTGCCAGAGAGAAATACACAGTGTTGCCCCTTTACGAAAGAAAGCTGTTGCAGAACGCGAATGTCTGTCTACCGGCGAATGCAGTTCCAAGGGACAGTGAAAACCAGCTACAGCTTTCCGTGCTGGCAGCTTTCCTGTGGGCGCAATCGCTGGACGTTTCCAATTTGGCAGCCGGGCTCTGCCAGAGAGAAATACACAGTCTTGCCCCTTTACGAACGAAAGCTTTTGCAGAACGCGAATGTCTGTCTACCAGCGAATGCAGTTCCAAGGGACAGTGAAAACCAGCTACAGCTTTCCGTGCTGGCAGCTTTCCTGTGGGCGCTATCGCTGGACGTTTCCAATTTGGCAGCCGGGCTATGCCAAAGAGAAATACACAGTGTTGCCCCTTTACGAACGAAAGCTTTTGCAGAATGCGAATGTCTGTCTACCAGCGAATGCAGTTCCAAGGGACAGTGAAAACCAGCTACAGCTTTCCGTGCTGGCAGCTTTCCTGTGGGCGCAATCGCTGGACGTTTCGAATTTGGCAGCCGGGCTCTGCGAGAGAGAAATACACAGTGTTGCCCCTTTACGAACGAAAGCTTTTGCAGAACGCGAATGTCTGTCTACCAGCGAATGCAGTTCCAAGGGACAGTGAAAAGCAGCTAAAGCTTTCCGTGCTGGCAGCTTTCCTGTGGGCGCAATCGCTGGACGTTTCGAATTTGGCAGCCGGGCTCTGCCAGAGAGAAATACACAGTGTTGCCCCTTTACGAACGAAAGCTTTTGCAGAACGCGAATGTCTGTCTACCAGCGAATGCAGGTCCAAGGGACAGTGAAAACCAGCTACAGCTTTCCGTGCTGGCAGCTTTCCTGTGGGCGCAATCGCTGGACGTTTCGAATTTGGCAGCCGGGCTCTGCCAGAGAGAAATACACAGTGTTGCCCCTTTACGAACGAAAGCTTTTGCAGAACGCGAATGTCTGTCTACCAGCGAATGCAGGTCCAAGGGACAGTGAAAACCAGCTACAGCTTTCCGTGCTGGCAGCTTTCCTGTGGGCGCAATCGCTGGACGTTTCCAATTTGGCAGCCAGGCTCTGCCAGAGAGAAATACACCGTGTTGCCCCTTTACGAAAGAAAGCTGTTGCAGAACGCGAATGTCTGTCTACCGGCGAATGCAGTTCCAAGGGACAGTGAAAACCAGCTACAGCTTTCCGTGCTGGCAGCTTTCCTGTGGGCGCAATCGCTGGACGTTTCGAATTTGGCAGCCGGGCTCTGCCAGAGAGAAATACACAGTGTTGCCCCTTTACGAACGAAAGCTTTTGCAGAACGCTAATGTCTGTCTACCAGCGAATGCAGTTCCAAGGGACAGTGAAAACCAGCTACAGCTTTCCGTGCTGGCAGCTTTCCTGTGGGCGCAATCGCTGGACGTTTCGAATTTGGCAGCCGGGCTCTGCCAGAGAGAAATACACAGTGTTGCCCCTTTACGAACGAAAGCTTTTGCAGAACGCGAATGTCTGTCTACCAGCGAATGCAGTTCCAAGGGACAGTGAAAAGCAGCTAAAGCTTTCCGTGCTGGCAGCTTTCCTGTGGGCGCAATCGCTGGACGTTTCCAATTTGGCAGCCGGGCTCTGCCAGAGAGAAATACACAGTGTTGCCCCTTTACGAACGAAAGCTTTTGCAGAACGCGAATGTCTGTCTACCAGCGAATGCAGTTCCAAGGGACAGTGAAAACCAGCTACAGCTTTCCGTGCTGGCAGCTTTCCTGTGGGCGCAATCGCTGGACGTTTCGAATTTGGCAGCCGGGCTCTGCCAGAGAGAAATACACAGTGTTGCCCCTTTACGAAAGAAAGCTGTTGCAGAACGCGAATGTCTGTCTACCGGCGAATGCAGTTCCAAGGGACAGTGAAAACCAGCTACAGCTTTCCGTGCTGGCAGCTTTCCTGTGGGCGCAATCGCTGGACGTTTCCAATTTGGCAGCCGGGCTCTGCCAGAGAGAAATACACAGTGTTGCCCCTTTACGAACGAAAGCTTTTGCAGAACGCGAATGTCTGTCTACCAGCGAATGCAGTTCCAAGGGACAGTGAAAACCAGCTACAGCTTTCCGTGCTGGCAGCTTTCCTGTGGGCGCAATCGCTGGACGTTTCCAATTTGGCAGCCGGGCTATGCCAAAGAGAAATACACAGTGTTGCCCCTTTACGAACGAAAGCTTTTGCAGAACGCGAATGTCTGTCTACCAGCGAATGCAGTTCCAAGGGACAGTGAAAACCAGCTACAGCTTTCCGTGCTGGCAGCTTTCCTGTGGGCGCAATCGCTGGACGTTTCCAATTTGGCAGCCGGGCTCTGCCAGAGAGAAATACACAGTGTTGCCCCTTTACGAACGAAAGCTTTTGCAGAACGCGAGTGTCTGCTACCAGCGAATGCAGTTCCAAGGGACAGTGAAAAGCAGCTAAAGCTTTCCGTGCTGGCAGCTTTCCTGTGGGCGCAATCGCTGGACGTTTCGAATTTGGCAGCCGGGCTCTGCCAGAGAGAAATACACAGTGTTGCCCCTTTACGAACGAAAGCTTTTGCAGAACGCGAATGTCTGTCTACCGGCGAATGCAGTTCCAAGGGACAGTGAAAACCAGCTACAGCTTTCCGTGCTGGCAGCTTTCCTGTGGGCGCAATCGCAGGACGTTTCGAATTTGGCAGCCGGGCTCTGCCAGAGAGAAATACACAGTGTTGCCCCTTTACGAACGAAAGCTGTTGCAGAACGCGAATGTCTGTCTACCGGCGAATGCAGTTCCAAGGGACAGTGAAAACCAGCTACAGCTTTCCGTGCTGGCAGCTTTCCTGTGGGCGCAATCGCTGGACGTTTCCAATTTGGCAGCCGGGCTCTGCCAGAGAGAAATACACAGTGTTGCCCCTTTACGAACGAAAGCTGTTGCAGAACGCGAATGTCTGTCTACCGGCGAATGCAGTTCCAAGGGACAGTGAAAACCAGCTAAAGCTTTCCGTGCTGGCAGCTTTCCTGTGGGCGCAATCGCTGGACGTTTCCAATTTGGCAGCCGGGCTCTGCCAGAGAGAAATACACAGTGTTGCCCCTTTACGAACGAAAGCTTTTGCAGAACGCGAATGTCTGTCTACCAGCGAATGCAGTTCCAAGGGACAGTGAAAACCAGCTACAGCTTTCCGTGCTGGCAGCTTTCCTGTGGGCGCAATCGCTGGACGTTTCCAATTTGGCAGCCGGGCTATGCCAAAGAGAAATACACAGTGTTGCCCCTTTACGAACGAAAGCTTTTGCAGAACGCGAATGTCTGTCTACCAGCGAATGCAGTTCCAAGGGACAGTGAAAACCAGCTACAGCTTTCCGTGCTGGCAGCTTTCCTGTGGGCGCAATCGCTGGACGTTTCGAATTTGGCAGCCGGGCTCTGCCAAAGAGAAATACACAGTGTTGCCCCTTTACGAACGAAAGCTTTTGCAGAACGCGAATGTCTGCTACCAGCGAATGCAGTTCCAAGGGACAGTGAAAAGCAGCTAAAGCTTTCCGTGCTGGCAGCTTTCCTGTGGGCGCAATCACTGGACGTTTCGAATTTGGCAGCCGGGCTCTGCCAGAGAGAAATACACAGTGTTGCCCCTTTACGAACGAAAGCTTTTGCAGAACGCGAATGTCTGTCTACCGGCGAATGCAGTTCCAAGGGACAGTGAAAACCAGCTACAGCTTTCCGTGCTGGCAGCTTTCCTGTGGGCGCAATCGCTGGACGTTTCCAATTTGGCAGCCGGGCCCTGCCAGAGAGAAATACACAGTGTTGCCCCTTTACGAACGAAAGCTTTTGCAGAACGCGAATGTCTGTCTACCAGCGAATGCAGTTCCAAGGGACAGTGAAAACCAGCTACAGCTTTCCGTGCTGGCAGCTTTCCTGTGGGCGCAATCGCTGGACGTTTCGAATTTGGCAGCCGGGCTCTGCCAGAGAGAAATACACAGTGTTGCCCCTTTACGAACGAAAGCTTTTGCAGAACGCGAATGTCTGTCTACCAGCGAATGCAGTTCCAAGGGACAGTGAAAAGCAGCTAAAGCTTTCCGTGCTGGCAGCTTTCCTGTGGGCGCAATCGCTGGACGTTTCGAATTTGGCAGCCGGGCTCTGCCAGAGAGAAATACACAGTGTTGCCCCTTTACGAACGAAAGCTTTTGAAGAACGCGAATGTCTGTCTACCAGCGAATGCAGGTCCAAGGGACAGTGAAAACCAGCTACAGCTTTCCGTGCTGGCAGCTTTCCTGTGGGCGCAATCGCTGGACGTTTCCAATTTGGCAGCCGGGCTCTGCCAGAGAGAAATACACAGTGTTGCCCCTTTACGAAGCAAAGCTTTTGCAGAACGCGAATGTCTGTCTACCAGCGAATGCAGTTCCAAGGGACAGTGAAAACCAGCTACAACTTTCCGTGCTGGCAGCTTTCCTGAGGGCGCAATCGCTGGACGTTTCGAATTTGGCAGCCGGGCTCTGCCAGAGAGAAATACACAGTGTTGCCCCTTTACGAACGAAAGCTTTTGCAGAAAGCGAATGTCTGTCTACCAGCGAATGCAGTTCCAAGGGACAGTGAAAACCAGCTACAGCTTTCCGTGCTGGCAGCTTTCCTGTGGGCGCAATCGCAGGACGTTTCGAATTTGGCAGCCGGGCTCTGCCAGAGAGAAATACACAGTGTTGCCCCTTTACGAACGAAAGCTTTTGCAGAACGCGAATGTCTGTCTACCGGCGAATGCAGTTCCAAGGGACAGTGAAAACCAGCTACAGCTTTCCGTGCTGGCAGCTTTCCTGTGGGCGCAATCGCTGGACGTTTCGAATTTGGCAGCCGGGCTCTGCCAGAGAGAAATACACAATGTTGCCCCTTTACGAACGAAAGCTTTTGCAGAACGCGAATGTCTGTCTACCAGCGAATGCAGTTCCAAGGGACAGTGAAAACCAGCTACAGCTTTCCGTGCTGGCAGCTTTCCTGTGGGCGCAATCGCTGGACGTTTCCAATTTGGCAGCCGCGCTCTGCCAGAGAGAAATACACAGTGTTGCCCCTTTACGAACGATAGCTTTTGCAGAACGCGAATGTCTGTCTACCAGCGAATGCAGTTCCAAGGGACAGTGAAAACCAGCTACAGCTTTCCGTGCTGGCAGCTTTCCTGAGGACGCAATCGCTGGACGTTTCGAATTTGGCAGCCAGGCTCTGCCAGAGAGAAATACACAGTGTTGCCCCTTTACGAAAGAAAGCTGTTGCAGAACGCGAATGTCTGTCTACCGGCGAATGCAGTTCCAAGGGACAGTGAAAACCAGCTACAGCTTTCCGTGCTGGCAGCTTTCCTGTGGGCGCAATCGCTGGACGTTTCCAATTTGGCAGCCGGGCTCTGCCAGAGAGAAATACACAGTGTTGCCCCTTTACGAACGAAAGCTTTTGCACAACGCGAATGTCTGTCTACCAGCGAATGCAGTTCCAAGGGACAGTGAAAAGCAGCTACAGCTTTCCGTGCTGGCAGCTTTCCTGTGGGCGCAATCGCTGGACGTTTCGAATTTGGCAGCCGGGCTCTGCCAGAGAGAAATACACAGTGTTGCCCCTTTACGAAAGAAAGCTGTTGCAGAACGCGAATGTCTGTCTACCGGCGAATGCAGTTCCAAGGGACAGTGAAAACCAGCTACAGCTTTCCGTGCTGGCAGCTTTCCTGTGGGCGCAATCGCTGGACGTTTCGAATTTGGCAGCCGGGCTCTGCGAGAGAGAAATACACAGTGTTGCCCCTTTACGAACGAAAGCTTTTGCAGAACGCGAATGTCTGTCTACCAGCGAATGCAGTTCCAAGGGACAGTGAAAACCAGCTAAAGCTTTCCGTGCTGGTAGCTTTCCTGTGGGCGCAATCGCTGGACGTTTCGAATTTGGCAGCCGGGCTCTGCCAGAGAGAAATACACAGTGTTGCCCCTTTACGAACGAAAGCTTTTGCAGAACGCGAATGTCTGTCTACCAGCGAATGCAGTTCCAAGGGACAGTGAAAACCAGCTACAGCTTTCCGTGCTGGCAGCTTTCCTGTGGGTGCAATCGCTGGACGTTTCCAATTTGGCAGCCGGGCTCTGCCAGAGAGAAATACACAGTGTTGCCCCTTTACGAACGAAAGCTTTTGCAGAACGCGAATGTCTGTCTACCAGCGAATGCAGTTCCAAGGGACAGTGAAAAGCAGCTACAGCTTTCCGTGCTGGCAGCTTTCCTGTGGGCGCAATCGCTGGACGTTTCGAATTTGGCAGCCGGGCTCTGCCAGAGAGAAATACACAGTGTTGCCCCTTTACGAAGGAAAGCTTTTGCAGAACGCGAATGTCTGTCTACCAGCGAATGCAGTTCCAAGGGACAGTGAAAACCAGCTACAGCTTTCCGTGCTGGCAGCTTTCCTGTGGGCGCAATCGCTGAACGTTTCTAATTTGGCAGCCGCGCTCTGCCAGAGAGAAATACACAGTGTTGCCCCTTTACGAAAGAAAGCTGTTGCAGAACGCGAATGTCTGTCTACCGGCGAATGCAGTTCCAAGGGACAGTGAAAACCAGCTACAGCTTTCCGTGCTGGCAGCTTTCCTGTGGGCGCAATCGCTGGACGTTTCCAATTTGGCAGCCGGGCTCTGCCAGAGAGAAATACACAGTGTTGCCCCTTTACGAACGAAAGCTTTTGCAGAACGCGAATGTCTGTCTACCAGCGAATGCAGTTCCAAGGGACAGTGAAAACCAGCTACAGCTTTCCGTGCTGGCAGCTTTCCTGTGGGCGCAATCGCTGGACGTTTCGAATTTGGCAGCCGGGCTCTGCCAGAGAGAAATACACAGTGTTGCCCCTTTACGAACGAAAGCTTTTGCAGAACGCGAATGTCTGTCTACCGGCGAATGCAGTTCCAAGGGACAGTGAAAACCAGCTACAGCTTTCCGTGCTGGCAGCTTTCCTGTGGGCGCAATCGCTGGACGTTTCGAATTTGGCAGCCGGGCTCTGCCAGAGAGAAATACACAGTGTTGCCCCTTTACGAACGAAAGCTTTTGCACAACGCGAATGTCTGTCTACCAGCGAATGCAGTTCCAAGGGACAGTGAAAACCAGCTACAGCTTTCCGTGCTGGCAGCTTTCCTGTGGGCGCAATCGCTGGACGTTTCGAATTTGGCAGCCAGGCTCTGCCAGAGAGAAATACACAGTGTTGCCCCTTTACGAAAGAAAGCTGTTGCAGAACGCGAATGTCTGTCTACCGGCGAATGCAGTTCCAAGGGACAGTGAAAACCAGCTACAGCTTTCCGTGCTGGCAGCTTTCCTGTGGGCGCAATCGCTGGACGTTTCGAATTTGGCAGCCGGGCTCTGCCAGAGAGAAATACACAGTGTTGCCCCTTTACGAAGGAAAGCTTTTGCAGAACGCGAATGTCTGTCTACCAGCGAATGCAGTTCCAAGGGACAGTGAAAAGCAGCTACAGCTTTCCGTGCTGGCAGCTTTCCTGTGGGCGCAATCGCTGGACGTTTCGAATTTGGCAGCCGGGCTCTGCCAGAGAGAAATACACAGTGTTGCCCCTTTACGAACGAAAGCTTTTGCAGAACGCGAATGTCTGTCTACCAGCGAATGCAGTTCCAAGGGACAGTGAAAACCAGCTACAGCTTTCCGTGCTGGCAGCTTTCCTGTGGGTGCAATCGCTGGACGTTTCGAATTTGGCAGCCGCGCTCTGCCAGAGAGAAATACACAGTGTTGCCCCTTTACGAACGAAAGCTTTTGCAGAACGCGAATGTCTGTCTACCAGCGAATGCAGTTCCAAGAGACAGTGAAAACCAGCTACAGCTTTCCGTGCTGGCAGCTTTCCTGTGGGCGCAATCGCTGGACGTTTCGAATTTGGCAGCCGGGCTCTGCCAGAGAGAAATACACAGTGTTGCCCCTTTACGAACGAAAGCTTTTGCAGAACGCGAATGTCTGTCTACCGGCGAATGCAGTTCCAAGGGACAGTGAAAACCAGCTACAGCTTTCCGTGCTGGCAGCTTTCCTGTGGGTGCAATCGCTGGACGTTTCGAATTTGGCAGCCGGGCTCTGCGAGAGAGAAATACACAGTGTTGCCCCTTTACGAACGAAAGCTTTTGCAGAACGCGAATGTCTGTCTACCAGCGAATGCAGTTCCAAGGGACAGTGAAAACCAGCTACAGCTTTCCGTGCTGGCAGCTTTCCTGAGGGCGCAATCGCTGGACGTTTCGAATTTGGCAGCCGGGCTCTGCCAGAGAGAAATACACAGTGTTGCCCCTTTACGAACGAAAGCTGTTGCAGAACGCGAATGTCTGTCTACCGGCGAATGCAGTTCCAAGGGACAGTGAAAACCAGCTAAAGCTTTCCGTGCTGGTAGCTTTCCTGTGGGCGCAATCGCTGGACGTTTCGAATTTGGCAGCCGGGCTCTGCCAGGGAGAAATACACAGTGTTGCCCCTTTACGAACGAAAGCTTTTGCAGAACGCGAATGTCTGTCTACCAGCGAATGCAGTTCCAAGGGACAGTGAAAACCAGCTACAGCTTTCCGTGCTGGCAGCTTTCCTGTGGGCACAATCGCTGGACGTTTCGAATTTGGCAGCCGGGCTCTGCCAGAGAGAAATACACAGTGTTGCCCCTTTACGAACGAAAGCTTTTGCAGAACGCGAATGTCTGTCTACCAGCGAATGCAGTTCCAAGGGACAGTGAAAACCAGCTACAGCTTTCCGTGCTGGCAGCTTTCCTGTGGGCGCAATCGCTGGACATTTCGAATTTGGCAGCCGGGCTCTGCGAGAGAGAAATACACAGTGTTGCCCCTTTACGAACGAAAGCTGTTGCAGAACGCGAATGTCTGTCTACCAGCGAATGCAGTTCCAAGGGACAGTGAAAACCAGCTACAGCTTTCCGTGCTGGCAGCTTTCCTGTGGGCGCAATCGCTGGACGTTTCGAATTTGGCAGCCGGGCTCTGCCAGAGAGAAATACACAGTGTTGCCCCTTTACGAACGAAAGCTTTTGCAGAACGCGAATGTCTGTCTACCGGCGAATGCAGTTCCAAGGGACAGTGAAAACCAGCTACAGCTTTCCGTGCTGGCAGCTTTCCTGTGGGCGCAATCGCTGGACGTTTCGAATTTGGCAGCCGGGCTCTGCGAGAGAGAAATACACAGTGTTGCCCCTTTACGAACGAAAGCTTTTGCAGAACGCGAATGTCTGTCTACCGGCGAATGCAGTTCCAAGGGACAGTGAAAACCAGCTACAGCTTTCCGTGCTGGCAGCTTTCCTGAGGGCGCAATCGCTGGACGTTTCGAATTTGGCAGCCGGGCTCTGCCAGAGAGAAATACACAGTGTTGCCCCTTTACGAACGAAAGCATTTGCAGAACGCGAATGTCTGTCTACCGGCGAATGCAGTTCCAAGGGACAGTGAAAACCAGCTACAGCTTTCCGTGCTGGCAGCTTTCCTGAGGGCGCAATTGCTGGACGTTTCGAATTTGGCAGCCGGGCTCTGCCAGAGAGAAATACACAGTGTTGCCCCTTTACGAACGAAAGCTTTTGCAGAACGCGAATGTCTGTCTACCAGCGAATGCAGTTCCAAGGGACAGTGAAAACCAGCTACAGCTTTCCGTGCTGGTAGCTTTCCTGTGGGCGCAATCGCTGGACGTTTCGAATTTGGCAGCCGGGCTCTGCCAGAGAGAAATACACAGTGTTGCCCCTTTACGAACGAAAGCTTTTGCAGAACGCGAATGTCTGTCTACCAGCGAATGCAGTTCCAAGGGACAGTGAAAACCAGCTACAGCTTTCCGTGCTGGCAGCTTTCCTGTGGGCGCAATCGCTGGACGTTTCGAATTTGGCAGCCGGGCTCTGCCAGAGAGAAATACACAGTGTTGCCCCTTTACGAAGGAAAGCTTTTGCAGAACGCGAATGTCTGTCTACCAGCGAATGCAGTTCCAAGGGACAGTGAAAACCAGCTACAGCTTTCCGTGCTGGCAGCTTTCCTGTGGGCGCAATCGCTGGACGTTTCGAATTTGGCAGCCGGGCTCTGCCAGAGAGAAATACACAGTGTTGCCCCTTTACGAACGAAAGCTTTTGCAGAACGCGAATGTCTGTCTACCAGCGAATGCAGTTCCAAGGGACAGTGAAAACCAGCTACAGCTTTCCGTGCTGGCAGCTTTCCTGTGGGTGCAATCGCTGGACGTTTCCAATTTGGCAGCCGGGCTCTGCCAGAGAGAAATACACAGTGTTGCCCCTTTACGAACGAAAGCTTTTGCAGAACGCGAATGTCTGTCTACCAGCGAATGCAGTTCCAAGGGACAGTGAAAACCAGCTACAGCTTTCCGTGCTGGCAGCTTTCCTGTGGGCACAATCGCTGGACGTTTCGAATTTGGCAGCCGGGCTCTGCCAGAGAGAAATACACAGTGTTGCCCCTTTACGAACGAAAGCTTTTGCAGAACGCGAATGTCTGTCTACCGGCGAATGCAGTTCCAAGGGACAGTGAAAACCAGCTACAGCTTTCCGTGCTGGCAGCTTTCCTGTGGGCGCAATCGCTGGACGTTTCGAATTTGGCAGCCGGGCTCTGCCAGAGAGAAATACACAGTGTTGCCCCTTTACGAAGGAAAGCTTTTGCAGAACGCGAATGTCTGTCTACCAGCGAATGCAGTTCCAAGGGACAGTGAAAACCAGCTACAGCTTTCCGTGCTGGCAGCTTTCCTGAGGGCGCAATCGCTGGACGTTTCGAATTTGGCAGCCGGGCTCTGCCAGAGAGAAATACACAGTGTTGCCCCTTTACGAACGAAAGCTTTTGCAGAACGCGAATGTCTGTCTACCAGCGAATGCAGTTCCAAGGGACAGTGAAAACCAGCTACAGCTTTCCGTGCTGGCAGCTTTCCTGTGGGCGCAATCGCTGGACGTTTCGAATTTGGCAGCCGGGCTCTGCCAGAGAGAAATACACAGTGTTGCCCCTTTAGGAAGGAAAGCTTTTGCAGAACGCGAATGTCTGTCTACCAGCGAATGCAGTTCCAAGGGACAGTGAAAACCAGCTACAGCTTTCCGTGCTGGCAGCTTTCCTGTGGGCGCAATCGCTGGACGTTTCGAATTTGGCAGCCGGGCTCTGCCAGAGAGAAATACACAGTGTTGCCCCTTTACGAAGGAAAGCTTTTGCAGAACGCGAATGTCTGTCTACCAGCGAATGCAGTTCCAAGGGACAGTGAAAACCAGCTACAGCTTTCCGTGCTGGCAGCTTTCCTGTGGGCGCAATCGCTGGACGTTTCGAATTTGGCAGCCGGGCTCTGCCAGAGAGAAATACACAGTGTTGCCCCTTTAGGAAGGAAAGCTTTTGCAGAACGCGAATGTCTGTCTACCAGCGAATGCAGTTCCAAGGGACAGTGAAAACCAGCTACAGCTTTCCGTGCTGGTAGCTTTCCTGTGGGCGCAATCGCTGGACGTTTCGAATTTGGCAGCCGGGCTCTGCCAGAGAGAAATACACAGTGTTGCCCCTTTACGAACGAAAGCTTTTGCAGAACGCGAATGTCTGTCTACCAGCGAATGCAGTTCCAAGGGACAGTGAAAAGCAGCTACAGCTTTCCGTGCTGGCAGCTTTCCTGTGGGCGCAATCGCTGGACGTTTCGAATTTGGCAGCCGGGCTCTGCCAGAGAGAAATACACAGTGTTGCCCCTTTACGAAGGAAAGCTTTTGCAGAACGCGAATGTCTGTCTACCAGCGAATGCAGTTCCAAGGGACAGTGAAAACCAGCTACAGCTTTCCGTGCTGGCAGCTTTCCTGTGGGCGCAATCGCTGAACGTTTCGAATTTGGCAGCCGCGCTCTGCCAGAGAGAAATACACAGTGTTGCCCCTTTACGAAAGAAAGCTGTTGCAGAACGCGAATGTCTGTCTACCGGCGAATGCAGTTCCAAGGGACAGTGAAAACCAGCTACAGCTTTCCGTGCTGGCAGCTTTCCTGTGGGCGCAATCGCTGGACGTTTCCAATTTGGCAGCCGGGCTCTGCCAGAGAGAAATACACAGTGTTGCCCCTTTACGAACGAAAGCTTTTGCAGAACGCGAATGTCTGTCTACCAGCGAATGCAGTTCCAAGGGACAGTGAAAACCAGCTACAGCTTTCCGTGCTGGCAGCTTTCCTGTGGGCGCAATCGCTGGACGTTTCGAATTTGGCAGCCGGGCTCTGCCAGAGAGAAATACACAGTGTTGCCCCTTTACGAACGAAAGCTTTTGCAGAACGCGAATGTCTGTCTACCGGCGAATGCAGTTCCAAGGGACAGTGAAAACCAGCTACAGCTTTCCGTGCTGGCAGCTTTCCTGTGGGCGCAATCGCTGGACGTTTCGAATTTGGCAGCCGGGCTCTGCCAGAGAGAAATACACAGTGTTGCCCCTTTACGAACGAAAGCTTTTGCACAACGCGAATGTCTGTCTACCAGCGAATGCAGTTCCAAGGGACAGTGAAAACCAGCTACAGCTTTCCGTGCTGGCAGCTTTCCTGTGGGCGCAATCGCTGGACGTTTCGAATTTGGCAGCCAGGCTCTGCCAGAGAGAAATACACAGTGTTGCCCCTTTACGAAAGAAAGCTGTTGCAGAACGCGAATGTCTGTCTACCGGCGAATGCAGTTCCAAGGGACAGTGAAAACCAGCTACAGCTTTCCGTGCTGGCAGCTTTCCTGTGGGCGCAATCGCTGGACGTTTCGAATTTGGCAGCCGGGCTCTGCCAGAGAGAAATACACAGTGTTGCCCCTTTACGAAGGAAAGCTTTTGCAGAACGCGAATGTCTGTCTACCAGCGAATGCAGTTCCAAGGGACAGTGAAAAGCAGCTACAGCTTTCCGTGCTGGCAGCTTTCCTGTGGGCGCAATCGCTGGACGTTTCGAATTTGGCAGCCGGGCTCTGCCAGAGAGAAATACACAGTGTTGCCCCTTTACGAACGAAAGCTTTTGCAGAACGCGAATGTCTGTCTACCGGCGAATGCAGTTCCAAGGGACAGTGAAAACCAGCTACAGCTTTCCGTGCTGGCAGCTTTCCTGTGGGTGCAATCGCTGGACGTTTCGAATTTGGCAGCCGCGCTCTGCCAGAGAGAAATACACAGTGTTGCCCCTTTACGAACGAAAGCTTTTGCAGAACGCGAATGTCTGTCTACCAGCGAATGCAGTTCCAAGAGACAGTGAAAACCAGCTACAGCTTTCCGTGCTGGCAGCTTTCCTGTGGGCGCAATCGCTGGACGTTTCGAATTTGGCAGCCGGGCTCTGCCAGAGAGAAATACACAGTGTTGCCCCTTTACGAACGAAAGCTTTTGCAGAACGCGAATGTCTGTCTACCGGCGAATGCAGTTCCAAGGGACAGTGAAAACCAGCTACAGCTTTCCGTGCTGGCAGCTTTCCTGTGGGTGCAATCGCTGGACGTTTCGAATTTGGCAGCCGGGCTCTGCGAGAGAGAAATACACAGTGTTGCCCCTTTACGAACGAAAGCTTTTGCAGAACGCGAATGTCTGTCTACCAGCGAATGCAGTTCCAAGGGACAGTGAAAACCAGCTACAGCTTTCCGTGCTGGCAGCTTTCCTGAGGGCGCAATCGCTGGACGTTTCGAATTTGGCAGCCGGGCTCTGCCAGAGAGAAATACACAGTGTTGCCCCTTTACGAACGAAAGCTGTTGCAGAACGCGAATGTCTGTCTACCGGCGAATGCAGTTCCAAGGGACAGTGAAAACCAGCTAAAGCTTTCCGTGCTGGTAGCTTTCCTGTGGGCGCAATCGCTGGACGTTTCGAATTTGGCAGCCGGGCTCTGCCAGGGAGAAATACACAGTGTTGCCCCTTTACGAACGAAAGCTTTTGCAGAACGCGAATGTCTGTCTACCAGCGAATGCAGTTCCAAGGGACAGTGAAAACCAGCTACAGCTTTCCGTGCTGGCAGCTTTCCTGTGGGCACAATCGCTGGACGTTTCGAATTTGGCAGCCGGGCTCTGCCAGAGAGAAATACACAGTGTTGCCCCTTTACGAACGAAAGCTTTTGCAGAACGCGAATGTCTGTCTACCAGCGAATGCAGTTCCAAGGGACAGTGAAAACCAGCTACAGCTTTCCGTGCTGGCAGCTTTCCTGTGGGCGCAATCGCTGGACATTTCGAATTTGGCAGCCGGGCTCTGCGAGAGAGAAATACACAGTGTTGCCCCTTTACGAACGAAAGCTGTTGCAGAACGCGAATGTCTGTCTACCAGCGAATGCAGTTCCAAGGGACAGTGAAAACCAGCTACAGCTTTCCGTGCTGGCAGCTTTCCTGTGGGCGCAATCGCTGGACGTTTCGAATTTGGCAGCCGGGCTCTGCCAGAGAGAAATACACAGTGTTGCCCCTTTACGAACGAAAGCTTTTGCAGAACGCGAATGTCTGTCTACCGGCGAATGCAGTTCCAAGGGACAGTGAAAACCAGCTACAGCTTTCCGTGCTGGCAGCTTTCCTGTGGGCGCAATCGCTGGACGTTTCGAATTTGGCAGCCGGGCTCTGCGAGAGAGAAATACACAGTGTTGCCCCTTTACGAACGAAAGCTTTTGCAGAACGCGAATGTCTGTCTACCGGCGAATGCAGTTCCAAGGGACAGTGAAAACCAGCTACAGCTTTCCGTGCTGGCAGCTTTCCTGAGGGCGCAATCGCTGGACGTTTCGAATTTGGCAGCCGGGCTCTGCCAGAGAGAAATACACAGTGTTGCCCCTTTACGAACGAAAGCATTTGCAGAACGCGAATGTCTGTCTACCGGCGAATGCAGTTCCAAGGGACAGTGAAAACCAGCTACAGCTTTCCGTGCTGGCAGCTTTCCTGAGGGCGCAATTGCTGGACGTTTCGAATTTGGCAGCCGGGCTCTGCCAGAGAGAAATACACAGTGTTGCCCCTTTACGAACGAAAGCTTTTGCAGAACGCGAATGTCTGTCTACCAGCGAATGCAGTTCCAAGGGACAGTGAAAACCAGCTACAGCTTTCCGTGCTGGTAGCTTTCCTGTGGGCGCAATCGCTGGACGTTTCGAATTTGGCAGCCGGGCTCTGCCAGAGAGAAATACACAGTGTTGCCCCTTTACGAACGAAAGCTTTTGCAGAACGCGAATGTCTGTCTACCAGCGAATGCAGTTCCAAGGGACAGTGAAAACCAGCTACAGCTTTCCGTGCTGGCAGCTTTCCTGTGGGCGCAATCGCTGGACGTTTCGAATTTGGCAGCCGGGCTCTGCCAGAGAGAAATACACAGTGTTGCCCCTTTACGAAGGAAAGCTTTTGCAGAACGCGAATGTCTGTCTACCAGCGAATGCAGTTCCAAGGGACAGTGAAAACCAGCTACAGCTTTCCGTGCTGGCAGCTTTCCTGTGGGCGCAATCGCTGGACGTTTCGAATTTGGCAGCCGCGCTCTGCCAGAGAGAAATACACAGTGTTGCCCCTTTACGAACGAAAGCTTTTGCAGAACGCGAATGTCTGTCTATCGGCGAATGCAGTTCCAAGGGACAGTGAAAACCAGCTACAGCTTTCCGTGCTGGCAGCTTTCCTGTGGGCGCAATCGCTGGACGTTTCGAATTTGGCAGCCGGGCTCTGCCAGAGAGAAATACACAGTGTTGCCCCTTTACGAAGGAAAGCTTTTGCAGAACGCGAATGTCTGTCTACCAGCGAATGCAGTTCCAAGGGACAGTGAAAACCAGCTACAGCTTTCCATGCTGGCAGCTTTCCTGTGGGCGCAATCGCTGGACGTTTCGAATTTGGCAGCCGCGCTCTGCCAGAGAGAAATACACAGTGTTGCCCCTTTACGAAGGAAAGCTTTTGCAGAACGCGAATGTCTGTCTACCAGCGAATGCAGTTCCAAGGGACAGTGAAAACCAGCTACAGCTTTCCGTGCTGGCAGCTTTCCTGTGGGCGCAATCGCTGGACGTTTCGAATTTGGCAGCCGGGCTCTGCCAGAGAGAAATACACAGTGTTGCCCCTTTACGAACGAAAGCTTTTGCAGAACGCGAATGTCTGTCTACCAGCGAATGCAGTTCCAAGGGACAGTGAAAACCAGCTACAGCTTTCCGTGCTGGCAGCTTTCCTGAGGGCGCAATCGCTGGACGTTTCGAATTTGGCAGCCGGGCTCTGCCAGAGAGAAATACACAGTGTTGCCCCTTTACGAACGAAAGCTTTTGCAGAACGCGAATGTCTGTCTACCAGCGAATGCAGTTCCAAGGGACAGTGAAAACCAGCTAAAGCTTTCCGTGCTGGTAGCTTTCCTGTGGGCGCAATCGCTGGACGTTTCGAATTTGGCAGCCGGGCTCTGCCAGAGAGAAATACACAGTGTTGCCCCTTTACGAACGAAAGCTTTTGCAGAACGCGAATGTCTGTCTACCAGCGAATGCAGTTCCAAGGGACAGTGAAAACCAGCTACAGCTTTCCGTGCTGGCAGCTTTCCTGTGGGCGCAATCGCTGGACGTTTCGAATTTGGCAGCCGGGCTCTGCCAGAGAGAAATACACAGTGTTGCCCCTTTACGAACGAAAGCTTTTGCACAAGGCGAATGTCTGTCTACCAGCGAATGCAGTTCCAAGGGACAGTGAAAACCAGCTACAGCTTTCCGTGCTGGCAGCTTTCCTGTGGGCGCAATCGCTGGACGTTTCCAATTTGGCAGCCGGGCTCTGCCAGAGAGAAATACACAGTGTTGCCCCTTTACGAACGAAAGCTGTTGCAGAACGCGAATGCCTGTCTACCGGCGAATGCAGTTCCAAGGGACAGTGAAAACCAGCTACAGCTTTCCGTGCTGGCAGCTTTCCTGTGGGCGCAATCGCTGGACGTTTCGAATTTGGCAGCCGGGCTCTGCCAGAGAGAAATACACAGTGTTGCCCCTTTACGAACGAAAGCTTTTGCACAACGCGAATGTCTGTCTACCAGCGAATGCAGTTCCAAGGGACAGTGAAAACCAGCTACAGCTTTCCGTGCTGGCAGCTTTCCTGTGGGCGCAATCGCTGGACGTTTCGAATTTGGCAGCCGGGCTCTGCCAGAGAGAAATACACAGTGTTGCCCCTTTACGAACGAAAGCTTTTGCAGAACGCGAATGTCTGTCTACCGGCGAATGCAGTTCCAAGGGACAGTGAAAACCAGCTACAGCTTTCCGTGCTGGCAGCTTTCCTGTGGGCGCAATCGCTGGACGTTTCGAATTTGGCAGCCGGGCTCTGCCAGAGAGAAATACACAGTGTTGCCCCTTTACGAACGAAAGCTTTTGCACAACGCGAATGTCTGTCTACCAGCGAATGCAGTTCCAAGGGACAGTGAAAACCAGCTACAGCTTTCCGTGCTGGCAGCTTTCCTGTGGGCGCAATCGCTGGACGTTTCGAATTTGGCAGCCGGGCTCTGCCAGAGAGAAATACACAGTGTTGCCCCTTTACGAACGAAAGCTTTTGCACAACGCGAATGTCTGTCTACCAGCGAATGCAGTTCCAAGGGACAGTGAAAACCAGCTACAGCT
This sequence comes from Mycteria americana, assembly GCF_035582795.1. Taxonomy (NCBI): domain Eukaryota; kingdom Metazoa; phylum Chordata; class Aves; order Ciconiiformes; family Ciconiidae; genus Mycteria; species Mycteria americana. The sequence goes on along the minus strand of NW_027445629.1, from coordinate 507,111 downwards.
TTCCGTGCTGGCAGCTTTCCTGTGGGCGCAATCGCTGGATGTTTCGAATTTGGCAGCCGGGCTCTGCCAGAGAGAAATACACAGTGTTGCCCCTTTACGAACGAAAGCTTTTGCACAACGCGAATGTCTGTCTACCAGCGAATGCAGTTCCAAGGGACAGTGAAAACCAGCTACAGCTTTCCGTGCTGGCAGCTTTCCTGTGGGCGCAATCGCTGGACGTTTCGAATTTGGCAGCCGGGCTCTGCCAGAGAGAAATACACAGTGTTGCCCCTTTACGAACGAAAGCTTTTGCAGAACGCGAATGTCTGTCTACCGGCGAATGCAGTTCCAAGGGACAGTGAAAACCAGCTACAGCTTTCCGTGCTGGCAGCTTTCCTGTGGGCGCAATCGCTGGACGTTTCGAATTTGGCAGCCGGGCTCTGCCAGAGAGAAATACACAGTGTTGCCCCTTTACGAACGAAAGATTTTGCACAACGCGAATGTCTGTCTACCAGCGAATGCAGTTCCAAGGGACAGTGAAAACCAGCTACAGCTTTCCGTGCTGGCAGCTTTCCTGTGGGCGCAATCGCTGGACGTTTCCAATTTGGCAGCCGGGCTCTGCCAGAGAGAAATACACAGTGTTGCCCCTTTACGAACGAAAGCTGTTGCAGAACGCGAATGTCTGTCTACCGGCGAATGCAGTTCCAAGGGACAGTGAAAACCAGCTACAGCTTTCCGTGCTGGCAGCTTTCCTGTGGGCGCAATCGCTGGACGTTTCGAATTTGGCAGCCGGGCTCTGCCAGAGAGAAATACACAGTGTTGCCCCTTTACGAACGAAAGCTTTTGCACAACGCGAATGTCTGTCTACCAGCGAATGCAGTTCCAAGGGACAGTGAAAACCAGCTACAGCTTTCCGTGCTGGCAGCTTTCCTGTGGGCACAATCGCTGGACGTTTCGAATTTGGCAGCCGGGCTCTGCCACAGAGAAATACACAGTGTTGCCCCTTTACGAACGAAAGCTTTTGCACAACGCGAATGTCTGTCCACCAGCGAATGCAGTTCCAAGGGACAGTGAAAACCAGCTACAGCTTTCCGTGCTGGCAGCTTTCCTGTGGGCGCAATCGCTGGACGTTTCGAATTTGGCAGCCGGGCTCTGCCAGAGAGAAATACACAGTGTTGCCCCTTTACGAACGAAAGCTTTTGCAGAACGCGAATGTCTGTCTACCAGCGAATGCAGTTCCAAGGGACAGTGAAAACCAGCTACAGCTTTCAGTGCTGGCAGCTTTCCTGTGGGCGCAATCTCTGGACGTTTCGAATTTGGCAGCTGGGCTCTGCCAGAGAGAGATACAGAGTGTTGCCCCATTACGAAGCAATGCTTTAGCAGAGCGCGAATGTCTGTCTACCGGCGAATGCAGTTCCAAGGGACAGTGAAAACCAGCTACAGCTTTCAGTGCTGGCAGCAAGTCCCCCATACAGGGCAGGGGCAAAACTAGCCACCCCAGTTTGGGCAGCGGCATAAAAGAATAGCTGAGCAGGACCAGAGTAAATCCAGGCACTCTGTGTCGGGAATGGGCAAAATGAGCCTCCGCAAGCGGAAGAGAGGAAAAACTCAGCTGTCCCAAGAGGGACATGCTGAAAGCAAGCCACCCGAGCAAGACTGTGGCCAAACTGGATGCCTCAAGCAAAACATCAAAAGAGAAGAGCCTCCCCGAGTGGAGCAGGGGCAAAACTACCTGCCCTGAGCTGATCATGAGTACAAGTAACTGCCCCAAGCAGGACTGGGGAACACCAGATTACACGAGCGGGGCAAGGGCCAAAGCGGCCAATTCACCTGCAGCAGGAATAACAACCAGCTGCCTCGCTGGGGCAGGAGCAATACTCACTGCCCTCCGAGCAGACCAAGGAATTAAACCTGATGATAAAAAGCCACCCACAAACATTTTTCAGAGCTCCAGGGTGAGAGAGCAGCTAGGTGGGGGCCTGGCAGCCAGCCAAGGTCAACCCAGGGCAGTCGCTAAAGGTCTTTCTTTGGTAGTACTAGTTCAGAGTCAGCCTGTGGCTGTATCTTGGGGGGGCAGATAAAATTCATTGGAAATGAACCTGTGAGAGCCCAGGTGCTTTGCTCCACAAGTCTCACAGACACGGTTTCTGTAACTGGGAAGAGTGGAAAAGAAACCCTCAGCAACCCAAATGTGCCAGCCAAAGCTGTGAACACGCACGCTTACAGCCCGGGGCAGGTTTTGATTCATCCAGTTGGTGCGGCTCAGGGAAGAGGTGGGAGCTCTGCCGGCGGACGAACAGCCCTTCAGCAGCAGCACGTGGGGAAGCCCAGCAGCTGCCGCCTGCGGCAGGAGCCCAGGCTGTGTCAGCTGCGTGGTTGTCTGGCTCAAGGGGACACGTCCCCCTGCGGCCCCATGTCACAAAGGGGCAGTGATGCGGCAACCGCCCGGCGCTTGTGAGCTCAGCTGGCCAGGGCTTGGGATCCTGTACAGCGAGCCAGCGAAAGCTAGTTGGGCTGAGCTGGCCTTCGGGATAACTCAGCTCCTTCCTTTGCTACTTGCGTGCCTACTTTTTTCCAGCCATTGCTGCTTTACTGCCCACTTCTCCTCAACTTCCATCCTCTTTCAAAGGTAACTGTGACTTGACTTTCAGGACAGCTCATAGAGGAGGTAGATACGGGATAAAGTATAGGCTGGTCTGTAGCTTCCGAGCTCCAGGCTGAGCTATTACACCTTTAGAGGCTGGCCAAATATGGGCTATGGGTAGAGTTCCTATTTGTTTAATTCTTATTTCTTTGCCATATGCTAGGACAGGTAAGTAGAGGGGTGGCAGTGTTGTCTGAGGCATTGGGCCCAGTCTAGAATGACAAGAAGCCCACCCTGACTGATGAGGTAGGATGGGAGACAGAAAAGGAGCACGGCAAAGGCAGCCGTTAAAGCAGCGGCCGAAAGCCGGTCACTCCTGCATACAAGGTGGGCCAGCATGTGCTGGAGAGCCAGAGGGCTCTGCTGCTAACGCTAGCCACAGGTAAGCAGCAGGTCCTCTTCAGAGAAGGTGACAAGCAATGCAGTGTTTCAAAAGGGCCTTGGTAATTGCTGTCAGTTGACAGCAGACAGAGTCCTGTGACAGGGACACTAGGGCCATCAGCCTGCGGCTCTGCAGCAGTTACAGCTGCCACTGAAACACTTTGGATGGCGGATGCTGCTCTGTGAGATACCTTTGGGGTCTTTTTTAATAATTTTGTTGAGCTACAATTCTTTCTTTGCAATCAGGTGACGGGATTGGCGCTGATCTCTTTCTGGAGCGTGTCCTGACATCCTTTGTCAAGCAAAGCTTTCCCCTCTGTTCCGGAGAGGAGCCATGGCTGCAATGGGGAACGACTCCTGTGAGTAACGGCTTCAGCAGCAGGCCTGGACTTTGTGACTCCCCAAAGGCAACGGAGGTGGCTGGTGCTCCACCCCTGAATGTTGATGTGCTCACAACCTAGCATCAATTCTGGGGCGTTTCCTGGTAGCGGCCACGCTGACCCAGGTGTTCTCAATTAGACACAGGAAAACGCATTTTGTCACTCCTCTGACACTATGTACAAGACTTGGAAAGGTGACATTGCTCGTAGCAAGATCTGACATCAGGAGGGTTACCTTCTGTGCTAGCTACTTGCTTGTTTTTGTCAAGTTACAATGAGGAAAAGGGAAGACTTGACTTGATCATCCCATTCAAGACTCTAGAGGGAAAGGAAGGTAGCCCGAGGCACAGAAATCAGAGTGTGGGTTTGCTGGACTTTTGGCAAAGTAGGCAGGGGAACAGACTCTTTTCCAAAACTGTTTCTCGACCAGTAAATGTCAACGGCAGTGTCAGGCTTCCCCCAATGTTTCTGTGTTGGAGGTTAGAGCTGGTTGTCCAGGGTGCTCCTGGACAGAGCTCAACTTTTAAATATGCTTTCATGCAACAATATCGTCTCACCTCTTTTCAAATGTCATTTCCCTGCAGTCATTGTCGAGGGAATGGCTCCGCCACAAAGGATCCTCTTTCCCCCGGAGAAGATTTGCATGGACTGGCAGCAAAGACAGAGAGCGGGAGCGGGACTCTACAACCTGGGCAATACGTGCTTCCTCAACTCCGTCCTGCAGTGCCTGACGTACACCCCCCCTCTGGCCAACTACCTGCTCTCGCGTGAGCACAGCCAGTCGTGTGAGTACTTTTGGGAACATCTCCTTGTAAATCTGTTGGGCACTTCCCAAGGGTTCCCAGCATCTGGAATTTGATTTAGGAGAAAAGTGGCCCTTCTTTGTCAACCCCCCGAGCGGGTGTTCTTTGAACACTCAAGCCTAGAAGCCGCTTGTCGAATCTAGGGCTGTTCATCTTCAGAAAGGCACCTCTTTCTAGCCCCGGGTCTCGGTCCCTGTTGCTGCAAATTAAACTCTCTTTGCTTATTGCACAGACAACTTTTGTCAGTTTAGCATCCCTGCGAAGAAAGTTTTCTAGGCACTAACATGTCCTGGGCTTGTTGGGAAATTGGCACCTTGGGAGAAGTGGAGTAGAGACTGTTCTTATACCTTCAAGATCTCCATTAGGTTTCCCAGTGCTATGGAGATTTTGCTAAGCTGAGGAGCTTGCTTCCTTCCCTCCCTCCCTGTTCAGGTCGTCAGCAAGGCTTCTGCATGATGTGCATAATGGAAGCGCACGTTAACAAGGTCCTGCGTGCCTCAGTGAGGGTCATCCAGCCTAGCGCTGTCATCACTGTCCTCACACGTAAGTCATTTCAGGTGCTTTGACAGGTTTGCTTCCCTTCTTGTAGGAGAGAACCACTAACTTCTTCTCTCTTAGGCATAGGAGAACATTTCCGGCTTGGCATGCAGGAAGACGCCCACGAGTTCCTGCGCTATACTGTCGATGCCATGCAGAGAGCTTGTCTGAGCGGAAGCAGCGAGTAAGCGCAAGCAAATGACCTTTTCAATGTTCCCGAGCCCTTTGGACTCCTTGATGTACTGCCATCAAGGCAAACCTACGCCCAGGGCTTTCAGACAAAGCAAAACTCTTGGAGGAGATAACTCTCTGCCTCACCATTTCTTTCCAGCTTGGACATCTCTTCTCAAGCAACTACCATCGTCCATCAAATCTTTGGGGGCTTTCTGAGATCCAGAGGTACTTTTCCACAACTACTGCTCTCCTTGGAATTGTCTGTGCCCTTCCGTCTGCCCGTGACAAACAGCTGGCGTAGGAGGCATGAAGGACGGAAAGCGGCACAGTCAGTCAACTTCCCTTATCGCTGAGCATTTTCATTTGCCTTCCAGTCACATGCTTGAGCTGCAAAGCCGTTTCCGATTCCTACGAGGCCTTCCTGGATGTCCCTTTGCATATAAAAGTAAGAGGGTTTATAATTGCGCGTCAAGACATCCCAAGGCCCCTGTAGCTTTCCAGAATCCATGCGGCTGACTTAAAAACGTAGACTGGGAACACAAGAGAGCTTGGTGGTGGGTGGGAAGTGGAGTGGGCTGTGTCCTTCTGGGGAGGCCATGGCAGTGGTCTCCCTGCAGGTGCTGCCTTTAAGCTGGAAAAGTATGAATTATCCTCTCTGCACCCTTGGCCTACTCTCTTCCTGCTTCCTTTTGCCCTCCCTCAACACCCGTCTGGCTTCCAGGCTGATGGGCTGTGGTGTTTTCATTGTTGATGCCCTGCACCCCTTGGGTAGCTGAACTGGGTGGTGCCACAGAGAGGTAGCTCTTGATAGCCCCGGGAATCCCTGGGAACGGAGGGAAATGTTCAGCATCATACCCTCTTTCTGCTCCTTCTGGACACTGCTTGCGGGTTCACAGTGGGTCTCCTCAGCCTCAGCTACCTGGGTCTTCCTGTCAACTCCTAGGAAGTGTTTGGGAGAGGGCGTTTCCCCAGCTCAGTGCTCTCCTTTCTCACTCCTCCAGGCAGCCTCATCTGTCACCGCAGCTCTGCAGGACTTTGTGAAACCCGAGCGGCTGGATGGCGAAAACTGCTTTAAATGTAGCAAGTAAGACGATTACTAACGACATATTAATACTAGATCCTGCGTGAAGGTGCTGCCTGTCAGGGAGCATAAGTCATCTTTTCACGTAGGTTTAATGAAGGCTAACGAGAGGCGGCTTTTTTTTAAGATGGCCTTATGGTACTGAATAGGCTTAAAATAGCGTAAGGATGTGGGAGACAGGAAAGGTTGTCTGGCCTTCTTGGGGGAAGTTAGGGGGCATTTCAGCACTGGGCTCTGTGCTTGGTTTCCAGGTGTGACAAGATGGTTGCCGCCTCCAAGAGGTTCACAGTCCATCGCGCACCCAAGGTTCTCACGGTGTGCCTCAAAAGGTTTGAAGATTTCACCGGCAGGAAGATCAGCAAGGTGTGTATGCAATTGCAGTGCAACTTTCTCTTGCTGGAGCGGGAGATTTCCCAAAGCAGTACGCTCTTTCACAAGTTGTTCGTGTTGGGTTTTTGGTGTTCCCTTCCGGGGAGAGGAGAGTTCCCGTGGGAAGACAAGCACGTACTCTGCTCCGACAGAGCTGCTTTGGCCGAGAAGAGTTTCCTGCCACCCAAACCATGACGTGTTGAAGGCTATTTCAGGCAGCATTTCAGGATCATTTCTGAGCCCTCTTGGTCTCTCCCTAGCTTGTGGAGTACCCCGAGTACTTGGATCTTCGGCCATACATGTCTCAGACAGCTGGAGAACCACTCCTGTACACCTTATATGCCGTGCTGGTCCATAGCGGTGGCAGCTGTCATGCAGGACACTATTTCTGCTACACAAAGGTAAAGAGCAGCTTCCTTCTTAGCAGGGGAAAAATGTGTGCTGGGCAATACAACCATTCACCGCAGTGTTACACAGGCCAAGGTTTATGGGGAGAAGGTCTCCTTAGGGGCTGCATTGCATTTGTTTTGGCCTCCTCTTGGTTCTGTAGTTCTCTGCCTCTGTTTTTGTGGAGAACCATCTCCAGATATCGATGCCTTTCTTTGCAGGCCAGCAACGGACTGTGGTACGAGATGAACGACGCGTCTGTGGATGGTCGTGGCATCGACACAGTTCTCAGGCAGCAAGCCTATCTGCTGTTTTATGTCAGGTAATAACAAGTCTTACAATGTGTTGAGAATACGTTTGCTTTTCCAGGCTTTGCTATTTTCCTTCTCAACCTCCTGAGTGTTTCTCTTTCTGTCATAGGAGACAATGACTACCTGCATCATTCAGTGCTGTCAAATGTGAACTACCCCCCGTCAGTCCTTATCTTCCCTTGCTGGGCTTTAGGCTGCTGCCCTGCTGTCAACTGCTACTTGTCTGCTATCTGAAGCTGGCTAATGTAGAGAAGAGTACTTGAAGGGGGCCTGCAGTAGGGAAGATGGGGAGGGACTCTTTATCAGGGAGTGCAGCGATAGGACGAGGGGTACCGGTTTTAAACTGAGAGAGGGAAGATTTCGATTCGCTATTAGGAAGAAATTCTTTACTGTGAGGGTGGTGAGACACTGGAAGAGGTTGCCCAGAGAAGTTGTGGATGCCCCCTCCCTGGAAGTGTTCAAGACCAGGGTGGTGGATGGGGCTTTGAGCAACCTGCTCTAGCGGAAGGTATCCCTGCCCACGGCAGGGGAGTTGGAACTAGATGATCTTTAAGGTCTCTTCCAAGCCAAACCCTTCTGTGATTCTATGAGTCTATGAAATGGAGGCCATAGGGGGTATAAGGATGAGGAATTGCTCTGGCAGGGGCACACCTGGTGGGAAAACCCCATTTCTAGTCCTGGTTATGTCTGCTCTCTGTCGTAGAAACCGCTCCAAGAAAATGCCTGAACCCCAGAGGAGGCTGCAAGAACAGCCCTAACCAGAGATCCCTTTGTTTTTCTCCAGGCGCTCTGATTTGAAAATTGGAGAGAGGGTTTCTTCCTCGCTGGCACCATCATATCTCCCTTCCTTCCTCAGTCGGTGGCGGGCTGACAGCAAGCAGGCAGGTTCTGTGGGACCACAGGCTCTGCCTCACAGGACTAAGGTAACTCTGGGGAGGTGGGTCAGGGCACCAGATGGACAGTGGATTTCTTGCTGGCATCTTGGCCTTGCTCTCTTTTCCCTCCCACGCTGCATCTTTCTTCACAGCCGCAGCGCTGCTCCCTCTCAAAGCATCCCACCTAGATCCATCCCATTTGTCCGCCTGTGGCCCTTCTGCCTTTGCAGCCCTCCAGGAGAGCCTTTGGGAGGCCCTGAGCTGTCCCCTCACACAGCTTCTGGGGTTTCGCCACTGGTCTGGTCCTTTCAGGAGGAAAGGGCAGGCCCTTTTCAGCGCTCTCTTTGCAGGACGTGGCGGTGGGCATGGAAGACTCTCCAGAGGACAGCAACTCCTCTGCAACTGCCAGCACAAGCCAGCTAAGCTGGGCAGGTACACGGGAGGGATCTGCAGGCCGGCCATGGCCCATCTGGCCAGGCGGGCTCAGCATCACCTCCTACGTGGGCTTCTGCCTGCATCGCTTCTTCTGCGGCTGCGTAAGGCTGGTGTCTAGAAGGAAAGCTGCGTGCCCGGTCTGCTCTCAACCATTTGACCGTGTGCTGCACAGCATGCCAGACGACCACAACAAAGAGGAGCACAGGTTCAGCCCTTCTTCCCGCTGCCAGAGGAACGGTGCCGGGGAGAGGGCCCGCAGCAGATCCCCGCAGTGGGGAAAAGATCTCCGCAGCTGGTTTGTGGACACCACGGACTATGACGACTCAACATGGAGAAAGAGGAGGAGAACAAGTCCTCCAAGTCGTGGCTGCACTCCCAGGGATAACGCAGCTCCAGGGCCCTCCAAGGGCAGCCCCCAGTTGGCTCCCGCACCCTGTGCTGCTGGGGAGCAAACCCTGCCAACGCAGAGAGAAGAGAGCAGATCCCTGCAGCAGGGCTATCGTGTCCGCAGCCGGTTTTTGGAGATCATGGACGACCGCGACTCAGCAAGGAGGAGGAGGAGGACAACAAGGAAAACAAGTTCTCGATGTCGTGACCAATCCCCAAGGGATGATGCAGCTGCCGGGCCCTCCAACACCAGCTCCAATGGGGCTCCCGCCCCCAGGTCTGCTCGGGAGCAAACTCAGCAGAGGCGGAGAGAGCGGAGCAGATCCCCGCGGCGTGGCTGTGATCTCCGCAGCCAGTTTTTGGAGATCACGGACGACCAGGACTCAACAAGGAGGAGGAGGAGGACAACGACAAGGAACGCAAGTTCTCAACGTCGTGCCCGATCCCCAAGGGATGATGCAGCTGCCGGGCCCTCCCATGCCAGCTCCAAGCAGGCTCCCGCCCCCAGGGCTGCTCGGGAGCAAACTCAGCGGAGGCAGAGAGAGCGGAGCAGATCCCCACGGCGCGGCTGTGATCTCCGCAGCCGCTTTGTGGACACCAGATTATGACCCCTCAGCAGGGAGGAGGAGGAGGAGGGTTTCAGCGCTCCAGAGATGCACGTCGGACAAACACTCAGGGTGCTGCGGTTGTGGCGGGGGCAGGTTGCGACCCTGGATGAGGGAGGAGCACTGCTCCTCCTTGACTTCTGCAAGGCCAGAGAGGAAGAGGAGGAAGAATCCAGGAAGCACCAAAACTGCCCCCAGCAGGGCCCAAGCTGCACAAAGGGCACCAGCAGCCCACCCTGTCCCTCCTCCCAGTGCTGCCTCTGGCCAGGAAGAGCTCGGAGAGACCTGCCAGAGACTCAGACAGCTCTGCTGGCTGGTCTGCCTGCCCACAGGTCCCTCGAGGAAGAGCTTTAATCCACATTAAGCTTTTGGGATCACCTTGCAAAAACAACACCTGTTTGGAACCAACAGGCAGAAAAGCCCAAGCCAGAATTAAAAACACTTGTTGGCCTTGCATGTGTAATTTACGGGGTGTTTCCTTCTCTGTGGGTCTTGGAGCAATTGGTAGAAATACCCAGTGTGGGAGGTTTCTGTCTTGGGATTGGGAAAGCAGTGTGCTTGCATGGGCCCACCTTGCAATCTCTTCTTTTTACATATGGAGTTCAAGTCACTCCAACGGAAATGGGCTGGATGAGCCAACCGTGAGCCGGACTGAAACGGGCTGAACGGCCAGGCCCTGCAGGTGCTGCTCAGCGGCACCAAGTCTAGTTGGAGGCCAGTAACTAGCAGTGTCGCCCAGGGTTCAGTACTGGGCCCGCTCCTGTTGAACATCTTCCTTAGCTAATGGTCTGGATGATGGGGCAGAGTGCACCCTCAGCAAGCTGGCAGATGACAGCAGACTGGGAGGAGTGGCGCTTGGGCCAGGGGGTCATGCTGCCATCCCCAGGGACCTGGGCAGGCTGGAGAGATGGGCTGGCAGGGACCTCATGCAGTTTAGCAAGGGGAAGTGCCAAGGGTGCTGTGCGGCTGACGAGCAGCAGCACAGGCTGCCCAGGGAGCTCATGGAGTCTCCACCCTTGGAGATGTGCCACGGCCCTCTGGACATGGTCATGGACAAGCGGCTGCAGGTGGCCCTGCTTGAGCAGGGGGGTGGGAGCACCTAGGCGACTTCACCCTCCAGGTGACCTCCAGGCCAGCCTCAAGTAGCCGGTGATTCTGTGAAATGGATGCCCAGAAGAGGATCCAGCCACCAACGCTGTCACCCTCAGGCAGCCATCGACAGCTGCCCCAGGAAGCTGCAGCCCGTGGAGAGCCCAGGCTGGAGCAGGCTCCTGGCAGGAGCTGTGGCTGCTGGCGAGGAGTCCAGGCAGCAGCGGGTTCTGTGGCCGGAGCTGTGGCCCGTGGGGCCCAGGCGGGAGCAGGGGAACGGTGCGAGGAGGAAGGGGCGGCAGAGGTGAGGTGCTGTGGGCCGCCCGCAGCCCCATTCCCCATCCCCCTGCGCCGCTCCGCGGGGAAAGGGGGCCGAGGAGTGGGGAAGGGAGGAGTGAGGCTGAGTCTGGGAAGAGCAGGGCTGGGGGAAGCTGTTTCCGTTTGGTTTTGTTGCTGCTCTCCTGCTGCTTTTGGAATTGGCAACAAATTACATCAACCTTGCCCCGGTCAGGCCCCCCTCGCCTGGGAGGGGGCGCAGGGTGGCTCTGTGAGGGGAGGCCCGGACTGCACTTGCCCGCCCAGCAGGAGCTGCGCCATTGGCCACGGCTGAGCCAATCAGCGGAGCTGGTGGGGGCTGTCAGTCACAGCCGGCCTGGGGTGGGGCCGGAGGGGCCGGAGGCGGAGCGGCCTGAGGAGAAATGGGTGAGAGAGGGGCCGGGGGCAGCCGGGGGGGCCCCACTCAGCGGCCTAAAGCAGTTACCACCAGTGTAGCACTGGTTCCGGACACCCCTGGTCAAAGCAGCACAAGCCCATTTCCCTTTGCCCACCCTTCCTGGCTGCTGGGTGCAGCCGAGCCAGAGGCTGGGCAGGGGAGGGCTCATGGCGGCAGAGGAGAGCGCGGCCTGATGGTGGTGAGCGCAGGGTCGCTCTCCCGCCTCGGCTGCCCCTTGGCCTGGTGCTGCTCAACACGCCGCTGCCGCACACAGGCCGGGCAGTTTCCCTGTTGAGCGCTGGGGACAGCTGCCCCACAGGAAGGGGGAAATGGCTCTGCTGCGTCCTGCTGCGGGAGCTGGGCTCAGCCATGGTGTTGAGGGCCAAGAGCGGGTGATGTGCAGACAGCTCAAGGCGGGACTGGCTGTGCATCTGCCTTGCTGCTCTCCAGGTCCTAGGGAGTACGTGGAGGCCTCCGTGACTAGCAGTGGGAAGTATGCGGCTCCAGCGTACGCCACCTGTAGATGTCGCAGGGCAAACAGGGAGCTCACGCCTGGACCAAGTGAGTAACAGCCCTCCAGCCGTTCGTTCAGAGCAAGCAAGCAGACTTTTTTTTGCCCGGCGTTCGTGGGGTACAAAACAGTCAGCCCACCCCTTGAGTGAGCTGTGCATGCTTTCAGGCAGCTGGCACTTCTGCAGCTGGTCAGGAGAGCCCGTCCAGGTGAAACTGCCTCCTTGTCTTGAAAAACAGGCCAGAACGCCACTGCTTTTGTGCTGTTCTCCTCTGCCCTAGCTGATGACTCCGCTGGCAAGTCCAAGAGACACATCTGTAAATGCCCGCCTCTGCAGTGCATGTCCTTCCGGCCCAGGGCCGTCAAAGCAGACCTCCCTGCAGGTAAGTGAACGCTTGGAGATGCATACCCTTGGTCTTGGAAGTTGTTTCTCCCTCCTGGTGGGAGCAAACACCAAGGCTTTATTGCAAGAGAAGCAAGTGGGGAGTGCTCCTGGCTGGATGCAGCTCCCTTGGCAGATGCTTGTGCCCCTCTCTCGGCCCCCAGGTCCGATAGGAGCCTTTCCCCCCACCCAAGCTGTGCTGCCGGCTCTTGGGAAATGGGGGTACCAAGGGTGGATGGTTTTACCAGAGCCGGGGAGTTCCCGCCAACCCGTCAGGGAGGTTATCATGCAGTTACATGTTTTTCAAGAGGCCAGCAAAGAAGTTTTCCAAAGATACTGTCCCAAGGAAAGTGCAGGGTTTAGCTCTGATTGCTCTCTGTGTGGATTGTGTCTGGCCTGAGGCAGGCGCACAGTAGCTTTCAGACAAGGCATGGGAGTATTCCAGGTTGAAGTGAGCAGTCAGGATCCAAAGTCTGTTTTGGTTAAGGCAATCAGGGGGAAATGTGCAGTTGGAGCCTTCTGCGTCTCTTACCCTTTGATTTCAGTGCTGCCCTCTAGTCGGAATCTTGCAGTGGTTTTGCTGAGGCAAAAAATTAAATGGAGAAAGCAGATCTTCCTCCCCCACACACACACACGCTGCCCCCAGCTCAAGGTGAACAGAGAAAGTCTCTGGGGGTGCGTTGTTTTATTAAACGTTTATCAGATATCCAGCCTCAGGGGAGTTGTGTACAGCGAATGGCTGCAGGTGCCTGGGGCGTCACTTGACCAGCCTCACCTGGAAGGCAAAAAGGAGAGAAAGGTGAGCATGGGGACTTGTTATCAGTTTGTCTGGGTCCCTGTTGCCCTGCACGCCCCCTGAGCCAAACAGCGTTTCTGGACAGTCAGCCTGCGTCTCTCTGTGTCCCCTTTTGGTCAGGGCTGGGGGTGGGTGCAGTGGAGGTTCAGCGTCCTGACTGAGCAGACTTGTCTTCAGCGATGGCCGTCTGTCAGGACAAGGGTGCTGATGTGCACTGGCCACTCCTCATTGCACACTGCAGTACGTGTGCCTTGGTGCTTCCAGCTCGCTGCACCTATGCCCGTGGCACGCTTACTGGAAACCTCCTGTATTAGCAGAGCATTCAAAATGTCCTGATGCTGTTATGCATTGGCTTTTTCTCTGTTTTGGGGGAGGAATGTGAAGAAAAGAGAAAAATAGCTTAGGAACAGATAAAACACATGCCTCAGGTTTCATGAACACGAAAAACAAATGACCTGACCCATCCCCTGTGCGCGAAGTGTTACCATTTTAAGGTCAGGATCTTTTAAGGATGCCTAGAAGGGCCTGAACTTCTTAGGGAAGGAAAAAGTAAAAAACCTTTGATCACATTGGATCAGGGAGTTACCGAGTGTTTTCACGCACAAGGACCTCTTGTGCCACTGACACCCATACTGGCTGACCCTGTGTTGTGCTGTCCTCCTGCAGGGTGGTGTGTGTCTGTCTAATGACAGGAGCTTTGGAGGCTTCTCAGGTGTCATTAGAGACTAAAAGTATGATTATTACTGCGGCAGCCTGAGGTTATGAGGGAAACAAAGATTTGCAGGGGAGAGGACACTTTATATTAGCCGTTAGATTTTGTTGACAACACAGCTTTTGTGGGTCACTGACAAGACGACCATGCAGGTGGTGGCTGAGCTTGTGTAATGGAAATTCTGTTGTTCTGGAATTGAAGCCCAAAGCGCCCTCCAACAGTCTTAGGCTCCTGAATCGGGAAGCATACGGTTCTTCTCTCAAAACTGAAGATGATTCAGTTAGAGGGAGAGGCTGTTTGGAAGTTGTAGTAGGTTGGGGACAGAGGCCAGTTGGGGGGTGGGGCCCTCGGGGTGGGGGCTGTTTCTACCCTGTGCCCTTGGCCTGGTACTCACAGCTGGGAAGGGGCTTTCCAAAATGCTGCTGGAAGGAGCCAGATGTGGCCACCTCCGGCACGGGCTCAGGGTCTGCTGCCAGCCTGCTTTGAAATCAGCTCTTCCCAGCAGGACATTGCCCAGGAATAACACTGAATGTTGCTGTTCTCCTTCAGGAAGCATGGTACCCATGAAGCAGAGCCCGAGCTGCGCCTGTGCCAGGAGAAGACTTCACGCACTGCTGGTTCTGATGGTGACAGTTCCCACCAGCTGTCCAGCTCAGGAAGATGCAGGTAAGATGACACCGAGGGGGCACTGAGTGATTGTGGCTTCTCTTGCAGGAACAGGATTTAACAGCAGAGGGGAGGCAGAACGCAAGGGCCCATGAGGTCCAAAAGTGCCTCCAACAGCTGGTGCAGTCACGATGAGAGCAGAGGGAGAAGAGAAGGAGATGCAGGTGACCTGGCTGGGACAATGCTTCTGAGGTAACGTCTGCCACCCAAACACAGAGACAGACAGAGGCGTTGGGAGGTCGTGGAGTGGGTGAGAAAGGTGCCTGGGAGAGAGGAGAGCGTGGGGAGATGGGAGACAGAGGTGGAGATGGAGGGGAAAAAGCCAGGGTGTTGGAGGTGAGGCGGCTCCTGCTGTGCAGGTGCTTGTGAGGTCAGTGGTGGCTGAGTAGGTGTTAGGCCAGGAGCCAGCCCCTGGCTTGTGCAGATGCTAGTGAGGTCATAGGCACGAGAGTAGGTGGTAAGTTATGAACGGGCCCCTGGCTTGTGCAGCTGCTTGTGATGTCATAGGTGGCTGAGTAGGTGGTTGGGCAGGAACATGCACCTGGCTTGTGTAGGTGCTTGTGATGTCACCTGATCCCAAGCAGGTGACAGGGCAGGAGCAGGCATCTGGCTTCTGCAGCTGCTTATCACAGAATCACAGAATCATATAGGTTGGAAAAGACCTTTAAGATCATCGAGTCCAACCATAAACCTAACACTGCCAAAAACCACCGCTACACCATGTCTCTAAGTACCTCATCCAAACGTCCTTTAAATACCTCCAGGGATGGCGACTCAACCACTTCCCTGGGCAGTCTGTTCCAATGCTTGATAACCCTCTCGGTGAAGAAAAATTTCCTAATATCCAGTCCAAACCTCCCCTGGCGCAACTTGAGGCCATTTCCTCTTGTCCTATCACTTGTTACCTGGGAGAAGAGACCGACCCCCACCTCTCTACAACCTCCTTTCAGGTAGTTGTAGAGAGCGATGAGGTCTCCCCTCAGCCTCCTTTTCTCCAGGCTAAACAGTCCCAGCTCCCTCAGCTGCTCCTCATAAGACTTCTGCTCCAGACCCTTCACCAGCTTCGTTGCCCTTCTCTGTACACGCTCCAGTACCTCAATATCCCTCTTGTAGTGGGGGGCCCAAAACTGAACACGGTATTCGAGGTGCGGCCTCACCAGTGCCGAGTACAGGGGCACAATCACTTCCCTAGTCCTGCTGGCCACGCTATTTTTGATACAAGCCAGGATGCCATTGGCCTTCTTGGCCGCCTGGGCACACTGCTGGCTCATATTCAGGCGGCTGTCAACAAACACCCCCAGGTCCTTCTCTGCCAGGCAGCTTTCCAGCCACTCTTCCCCAAGCCTGTAGCGTTGCATGGGGTTGCTGTGGCCCAAGTGCAGGACCTTGCACTTGGCCTTGTTAAACCTCATACAATTGACCCCAGCCCATCGATCCAGCCTGTCCAGGTCCGTCTGCAGAGCCTGCCTACCCTCCAGCACATCAACACTCCCACACAACTTGGTGTCGTCTGCAAACTTACTGAGAGTGCACTCGATCCCTTCGTCCAGATCATTGATAAAGATGTTAAACAGAACTGGCCCCAACACCGAGCCCTGGGGAACACCGCTAGTGACCGGCCGCCAACCGGAGTAAACTCCATTCACCACCACTCTTTGGGCCCGGCCGTCCAGCCAGTTCTTTACCCAGTGAAGAGTACACCCGTCCAAGCCATGAGCAGCCAGTTTCTCCAGGAGAATGCTGTGGGAAACCGTGTCGAAGGCTTTACTGAAGTCTAGATAGACAACATCCACAGCCTTTCCCTCATCCACTAGGCGGGTCACCTTGTCATAGAAGGAGATCAGGTTGGTCAAGCAGGACCTGCCTTTCCTGAACCCATGCTGGCTGGGCTTGATCCCTTGGTTATTCTCTACATGCCGTGTGATAGCACTCAGGATGATCTGCTCCATCAGCTTCCCCGGCACCGAGGTCAGGCTAACAGGCCTGTAGTTCCCCGGGTCCTCCTTCCGGCCCTTCTTGAAGATGGGTGTCACATTCGCTAATCTCCAGTCAGCAGGGACTTCCCCAGTTAGCCAGGACTGCTGGTAAATGATGGAAAGGGGCTTGGTGAGCACATCTGCCAGCTCCTTCAACACTCTCGGGTGGATCTCATCAGGCCCCATAGACTTGTGAGTGTCTAAGTGGTGCAGCAGGTCACTCACCATTTCCCCCTGGATTATGAGGGCTCCAGTCTGGTCCCCGTCCCTATCTTCCAACTCTAGGGGCTGGGTACCCATAGAACATTCAGCCCTGCTAATAAAGACTGAGGCAAAGAAGGCATTAAGTACCTCAGCCTTTTCCTCATCCTTGGTCACTGTGTTTCCTCCCCCATCTACTAGGGGCTGGAGATTCTCCTTACCTCTCCTTTTGCTGCTAATGTATTTGAAGAAGTGTTTTTTGTTGTCTTTTATAGCAGCAGCCAGACTGAGCTCTAACTCAGCTTTGGCCCTTCTAGTTTTCTCCCTGCACAGCCTCGCTACACCTTTGTAGTCCTCCTGAGTTGCCCGCCCCTTCTTCCAGAGGTCATAGACTCTCCTCTTTCTCCTCAGTTCGAGCCAGAGCTCTCTAGTCAGCCAGGCCGGTCTTCTTCCCCGCCGGCTCGTCTTTCGGCACCTGGGGACAGCCCGCTCTTGTGCCTTTAGGACTTCCTCCTTAAAGAATGTCCAGCCTTCCTGGACCCCTTTGCCCATAAGAGCTGCCTCCCAGGGGACTCTCTCGACCAGTCTCCTAAACAGGCTGAAGTCCGCCCTCCGGAAGTCTAAGGTGGCAGTTTTGCCGACCCCCCTCGCCGCTTCTCCACGTATCAAAAACTCTATCATTTCATGATCGCTCTGCCCAAGACAGCCTCCAACCATCACATCGCTCACAAGTCCATCTCTGTTGGTGAACAAGAGGTCCAGCGGGGCACCTTCCCTCGTTGGCTCACTCACCAGCTGCGTCAGGAAGTTGTCTGCCACACGCTCCAGGAACCTCCTGGACTGTTTCCTCTCTGCTGTATTGTATTTCCAGCAGACATCTGGCAGGTTGAAGTCCCCCACAAGAACAAGGGCTAGCGATCGTGAGGCTTCTCCCAGCTGCTTATAGAATAGTTCATCTGTCTCCTCATCCTGGTTGGGGGGTCTGTAATAGACTCCCACCACAATATCTGCCTTGTTGGCCTTCCCCCTGATTCTGACCCATAGACACTCCACCCTATCATCACCATCATCGAGCTCTAAACTATCCAGACTCTCCCTGACGTATAGGGCTACCCCACCACCTCTCCTGCCTTGCCTATCCCTCCTGAAGAGTTTATGTTGACCCTGATGACTGAGGAGCTGATAGGCCAGGAGCAAGCACACATCTTGAGTGTCCAAACCCTCATTTCTAAGGTGCAAACCCCTCTTTTAGGTCCCAAAGCCTCCTTTTTAGAGCCCAAAGCTTTGGTTCTAGGGTTGAAACCTCATTTGTATGGTCCACACCCTCAGTTCTCGGCTCAAACCCTAATTTCTAAGTTCCAAGCCCCGCTTTTGCAGTTCAAGGACTCATTTTAAGGGCCCAACACATCATCTTTAAGGCCCAAAGTCTCACTTTGAATGTCAAAAGCCTCCTTTTTAGAGTCCAAAGCCTTCTTTATAGGGTCCAAAGGCTCAGTTTCTGGGACCAAAGCCTCATTTTCAGGAACCATAGCTTCATTTTTAGGATGCAGTCTGCAATTTTGAGGGCCCAAAGCCTCATTTTAGGGAGCAAACTCCTCAGTTAGGGAACAAAGCCTCATTTGTTTCATGTCCAAAGCCTCATTTTCAGGGTGCAAAGCCTCACTTTTAGGATCCAGCCAGTCATTTTCAGGGTCCAAGCTGCATCTTGGGTGCCCAAACACTCATTATGAGCGGCCAAAGACCCATTTTTAGGGTGCAAAGCCTTAGTTTTTGGTACCAAAGCATCATTTCAGGACACAAAACCTAATTTCAGGGTTTGAAACCTCATTTTCATTTCCAAAGCCCCATTCTTCATGCCCAAACTCTCCTTTTGAGGGTCCAAACTCGCATTTATAGGGTCCAGCCCCCTCTTTTACAGCTCTAAGCCTCAACTGTAGTGCCCAAAGCCCTGCATTAGGGACGCAAGCTTCAGTTCTTGGGTTCATAGAGGAACCAATAGGTTCCCCTCTTTTTCAGCCTGCAAAGCCTCATTTTTAGCATCTAGCCTATCATTTTTAGGGCCCGAAGCCCCGTTTTAGGGCCGAAATCCTCATTTTTCAGGGTCCAAGCCTGTGTTTTAGTACCCATGGCCTTTTTTGAGGCCCCCCAGTTTCAATTTTAGCGTCCAAAGCCTCATTTGTAGGGTCCAAGCCTCATTTTTAAGTTCCAAGGTTTACGCTTTTAAGGTTCAAGACTCCTTTGAAGGGCCCAGAGCATCGTTTTGAAGCCCCAAAGTCTGCTATTGAAGGTCCAAAGCCTCATTTGTAGGGTCCAGGAGCTCAGTTTCAGTTTGTAAAGTCTAATCCTCAGGGTCCAAAGCATCGCCTTTAGGATCCAGCCAGGCATTTTTAGGGTCCAAGATGCGCCTTGAGCGTCCAAACCCTCATTTGGAGGATCCAAAGCCCTCTTTTGGGGCTCAAAGCCTCAGTTTATGTCGGAGTGGGAGACAGACCCGAAGTAACGATGAATCTCAATATGAGTATGGTCGTTCTCGTTTATTCAGATTACTTAACAGGTTTATATAGAAGCTAAGCAAAGCACGCGCTAACAGCGACTATTCTATTGGATAACTATACTTGTCCACGCGCTTAAAACAATTATATGATTGGTACAAAGTTGCCGTTCACGCACTGTTCACAAAGCGGGGTTTATCAGCACTTTCCCAGACTTAGTCCCGCTTATCTTGTTTTACCAAGTACTCCTTCTGCTGTTCTCAAGGGAATTTCACCTTGATCTCTGGCTCCCAGGCCCCATCAAAGGCTGGATTGCTCACATCAATTAAGCTGTGTCCTTTTTCACTTAACCATTCTTCCACAAGTTTAAGGTCCCAAAGCCTCCATTTCAGGGTCCAAAGCTTTGATTCTAGGCTTGAAAGACTTGTTTTGATGGTCCAAACCCTCATTTGAGGGTACAAGCCCTCCTTCATAAGTTCCAAGCCCTCCTTTTAAGGTTCAGACTCATTTTAAGGGCTCCGAGCATCATTTTTCATCCCCAAAGACCGACTTTGAAGCCTCATTTTATGCTCCAAAGCCATGTTTTTAGTTGCCAAAGCCTCATTTTCAGGGCCGAAAGCCTCCCTTTTAGGATCCAGCCAGTCGTGTTAGGGTCTGAGCCGCATTTTGGATGTCCAAACATTCCTTTGGAGTGCCCTAAGACCCATTTTTAGGGTGCAAAGCCTTAGGTTTGGAACCAAAGCACGATTTTAAGGCACAAAACCTAATTTCAGGCTTCAACACCCCCGTTTCATTGCCAAACTCCCATTTGAAGGGCCCAGAGAGCCATTTTGAAGGCCCCAACCCTCAGTTTCAGGGTCGAACGCTCATTTATAGGGTCCAACCCCCTCTTTTACAGCCCTAAGCCTCAACTGTAGTGCCCAAAGCCCTGCATTAGGGACGCAAGCTTCAGTTCTTGGGTCCATAGAGGAACCAATAGGTTCCCCTCTTTTTCAGCATCCAAAGCCTCAGGTTTTGCATTTAGCCCGTCATTTTTAGGGCCCCAAGCCCCCTTTATAGGGCCTCAAATCCTCATTTTTAGGGTCCAGACTGTCTTTTAGTACCCACCGCCTTTTTTGAGGGCCCAGTTTCCTTTTTAGGATGGAAAGCCTCACTTTGAGGGCAGAAGGCCTCTTTTCAGGGTCCAGAGCTCTATTTAGAGTGTCCAAAGCCTCGTTTTTCCTTTCCAAAGTCTCTTTTTAGGCTCCAAAGCCTCATTTGTAGGGTCCAAAGGCTCAGCTGTAGCTTGCCAGGTCTCCTTTTAAGAGTGCAAAGCCGCATTTTTAGTTTCCAAAGCCTCATTTTCAGGCTCCAAAGCAGCATTTTTAGGATCCAGCCAGTCGTTTTGAGGGTCCAGGCTGCATCCTGAGTGTCCAAACTCTCATTTTTGTGCTCCAAACCCCTGTTTCAGGGCCAAAAGTCTCATTTTTGTGTCCCACGGCCTCAT
Source organism: Mycteria americana (assembly GCF_035582795.1). Taxonomy (NCBI): domain Eukaryota; kingdom Metazoa; phylum Chordata; class Aves; order Ciconiiformes; family Ciconiidae; genus Mycteria; species Mycteria americana. The sequence goes on along the minus strand of NW_027445629.1, from coordinate 486,740 downwards.
TTTGAGTCCAAATCTTCAATTCTACAGTTGAACGCCTCCTTTTTAGGTCCCAAAGCCTCATTGTTAGGGTCCCAAAGCCTCATTTATAAGTTCCAAGCCCCCCTTTTAAGGTCCAAAGACTCATTTCAAGGGCCCAGAGTGTCATTTTTAAGGCCCAAAGTCTGGTTTGGAAGATCCAAAGCCTCTTGTTTAGAGTGCAAAGCCTTATTTATAGGGTCCAAACCTGTCTTCCTAACAACAGCCTATTTTAAGGACACACACTTTCAGTTCCATGGTCTAAACCCTCACTTTTATGGCAGAAAAACCTCATTTTAGGCTCCAAAGCCTCATTTTTATGGTCCAGAGGCTTCATTTCAGTTTGCAAAGTCTCCTTTTTAGAGTCCAAAGCCACATTTTGTGTTTCCAAAGCCTCATTTTCAGGCTCCAAAGCAGCATTTTTAGGATCCAGCCAGTCATTTTGAGGATCCAAGCCACATCCTGAGTATCCAAACCCCCATTTTTATGGTCCAAAGCCTCTTTTAGGGCTCCAAGCTTCATTGTTAGGGTCCAGCGCTTTGATTGTAGTGTTGAAAGGCTTTTTATGGTCCAAACCCTCCTTTTTATGGTCTCTGGTTCCCATGCCCAGCTCCCTGCTGACACCATGGGCATCCATGTCCCTCCGTGTGTGATGGATGCCATCTCTCGTTGTTTTTACTTTCTGTCCTTGCTCTGCCTACGTCTGTAGCTGGGTCTGCTCTTGTTGAGGCAGGGTCACTTTTAACTGACACTTGCCACAGTAAGAAGGGGTTTCAGAAAAGAGTGCCCATGAATTGAGAGGCCAGGTAAAACATCTTACAGCAGAAATCTCAGTAGGCTGTGGCCAGTAACTATGTTGCGAATGAGCGATTTAGGTCGCTCAAAAAAATGACCGTCAAAGGTATTAGCAAAAGTGGTTTTAATGTGATTAATAAAAGTGCGACTTTACAAAGTTCAATGGCAAGGTTCACTCCACTAACGGAAGAAACATACACAGGAAAATTGGGTTACACTCGAGTTCAAGTGATTCACAGAGAGACCGAGGATACAAAGGGTACGGAGGACCCTCCCGTTGAGTCACGAGGTTCAGAATAGACCCCCTTGCTTTCTAAACTTCTGATGGAGCTTAGGTGCGGCTACAGCCCAGTCTTAGTCTCGGACTTGGACAAGAGTTTATGTCTATTGGAAGGCATACGAAGAGTAATGAAGAGCCTCCTGTTGAGTCACGAGGTTCAGAGTAGACCCCCTTGCTTAGGTGCGGCTGAGTCCAATCTTAGTCTCAGACTTGGACAACGGTTTCTGTCTAAGGGATTATATATGCAAGATTTATCAACTCAGCATGCAATTGAAGTTACCAAGACAGAATCAATGTTACCATCCTGCAAGGTTATGCGCGATATCAGTCGCTTACCAAAGATCTGCCGTTGGTAAAAGGTCTCTCTTCCTTGAGGAGCAACCTTGAGAGCTGTCCCAGCTCAAGGGGAGATCACCGCCATGCAGCCACGCTGCCTAGCAGGGAGAGCTCAAAGAAGGCTCCCTTTGCCTGTCATATTTATAGATAAAGCGGTTGTCTCGCAGTCAAATTACATGCAATAGGAGCGATATGCATGAGGCTCCTTGTACCCACAACTTCCTTTGTTCCTTGAGAAATGAGTCTTGGAAAAGCCACCTGCTATTCCTGCGTTAACTGCATGATCGGTGTTCCAAGCTCATATGCATCGATGCTCACTGCGTCGCTCCTTGGTGAGTGGTTGCAGCACTTGTTTTTTTTCCTGGCTTGTGTTGCCCTCTCTCTCTCTCTTACTGTTTTCCTTTTCATTACATTTTTTTTCCCAATTATTAAACTGCTCTAATCTCAACTCACAGGTTTTCTTACTGTTCTAAGTTTTCTTATTTTTCAGGGCACATCCACCTGCTCCAGCATGGGGTCCTCCACAGGCTGCAGGGGGGATATGTGCTCTACCTTGGTCCTCCATGGGCTGTAGGTGGACACTCTGCATCACCATGGTCTTCACCGCAGGCTGCAGGGGAATCTCTGCTCCGGTGCCTGGAGCACCCCTCCTTCTTCACTGACCTTGGTGTCTGCAGAGTTGTTTTTCTCACATATTCTCATTCCTCTCTCCTGGCTGCTGTTGCGCAGCATTTTTTTCCCCTTCTGAAATATGTTATCCCACATGCGCTACCATCGCCACTGATGGGCTCAGCTTTGGCCAGTGGCAGGTCCATCTTGGAGCTGGCTGGAACTGGCTCTGTCGGACATGAGAGAAGCCTCTGGCATCTTCTCACAGAAGTCCCCCTTGTGCCCTCCTCCCCCCGCTACCAACACCTTGCCATGCAAACCCAATACATCAGGCAGGACTCTAGGACTCGGGGCCAGGGAAACTTCTCCCCTGGCTCACGGGCAAGAATGTGGAGGCAGGTCCATGCCCAGTAGATGCCAGGGGCACCTCCTAGGAATCTCCAGGTGTCTTTTGGCTTCATCTGGAGACAGCTGAAGAGCCAGGTAGCATACCCAGACTCCTCCAAGGTAGCTAGCCGAGGAGTTTCTTGATGTAGGAGGCAGGTCCGTGCCTGGAGCTCCCCAGTACTCCTCCCAGGCAGCTCTTGAAGTCTTTCAGTCTCCTGTGGAGGGAGCTGAAGTCCAAGGTAGCAGCCACCCACTCCCTCAAGGTAGCTACCCAGTGAGGTTTTGTGTACGTTGGAGGCAGTTCCATGCCCAGGAGCCCCTGTGGGACCACTGTGAGGCATCTCCTGGAGAATTTTGGCCTCCTGTGGAGGGAGGAAAAATCCTGGGTAGCATACCCAGACTCCTCTAAGGAAGCTAGCTGGGAGTTGTCTTTGATGTAGGAGGCAGGTCCATGCCCAGTAGCTCCCCAGGACTCCTCCCAGGCAGCTCCCAACTTCTTTTTGCCTCCTGTGGAGGGAGGAAAATCCTGGGTTACCGCCCCCGACTCCTCCAAGGTAACTAACCAAGTAGTTTGGCATATGCTGGCGGCAGGTCCATACCTGGTAGATGCCTGGAACTCCTCTCGGGAATCTCCGTGTGTCTTTTGGCTTCCTCTGGAGACATCTGAAGACCCAGGTAGCATCCCCACATTCCTCCAAGGTAGCTACCCCAAGAAGTTTTCTTGAGGTCGTGTTACATAAGAAAAAGCTCCAGTGTAAAGATGCCTTCCAAGACCTGTGCAGTAGAACTTGACCAACAGTGACCTTACCTATGCAAGTGGCTTTGCTGTGAGAAGAAACCAGGCCAAAACAGCTGAAAGCGGCAAAGTTGCAACAAAAGCAGGCAAACTCAGCTAATAAATATGCATTAAGCGCACGCCAAGGCAGATCGATACTGACATACCTTGCTGTACATCGTCAAGACAAATACTGTTGATAGCCACTAAGTGGAAAGAATTAAATAGCCTCTTCTTCCAGCTATGATGTCAAAAGGCAGGGAGCTCTGTTCCCAGGGCAAATACTTGTGGGCAGGTTAAAAAAAGAGGTGCTGCATAAAATTGTGTGAGACTTGGGTACAAAGTTGCACGGTGATAATCGGTGATGAGAAAGATTCATGGTAGAAAAGAGAAGGAAAACACCACTTAGGAAAACCTGAGAGTGACAGGATGGTTTAGCAAAAGGGGAGAAGAGGCTGTGTATGTGCAAGGGCTTTCTTTTTCAGCTCACAGGAAAGACAGAAACTTGCGCCTTCAGGGTGACTGTGCTGGTCACATGCCACAGAGCACACTCGGGAGCAGGCAGTTCAGATGCAAGGAGCCTGGCACGCTTGCCTTGGTCTTCCTCAGCTCTCGGCTCTCTGCTACTTGAATTTTGAACGCAGGACGTGTTGCTTGGGAGGATCCATGGGCAAAAGAGAAGCTGGGGTTCATTTCTTCTAGTAACCTATTGGAACTAGCAACTCCTCCCTAACATTTGGTTTTCCAGTGGTAACAAGCAGATAGTAGAGTGCTTTAGTCATTTGGATGGATCGGACACGAGGGTTGGAGAGCCAAGCCTGGCAGTTCTGGCTTCTCCAAGTGTATATGTGAATGACAGCTTGTTTTGCCAAACTCTTGTAATATTGTGAAGCTTCCTGGGGGAGGGAAGAAGGAGAGCACTAAAGCTCCTGGAATCTCAAAATCCCAAACTCTTGCTGGGAGTTTACAAGAGGACCTTGCCAGCTGACCCCCCCCGTGTGTGGTACCAGACCCCTGAGTTACCTGTGGTAGGCACGGTCATAAAGAACAAAACCAATCCCACCCATCAGATTAGCAATCCAATGTGTATTGAGGTAGTCCAAACCAGAGAGGTGTGGCAGTATCATCATGCCTGTGGATAGGATTTTCCAACTCCTCTTCCAACTGAAGCCCGGCACATAGCACACAGTGCTCATTCATATGGCTTCCACCAAAGGACAGAGCCCAGGTTGCTTCCCATCCACCACGTTTTTAGGTCAACAGAGTTGATTTGAGAAAGCTACAGCAACACTGAAACATTTTGAACCACATTTAAAACATCCCAACAGGTGCTGGTCCCTTAGGATCCACGTGGCCAAGGTCAGCAGCTCGGGGGTGGCCGTGTCACAGTGGGCAGCAGAGTCAGCACTGGTCGTGTCACCGTGGTGTCAGAGTGGGGTACAAAAGGGGCCGCAGGGCGGTGGGTCCTGCACCCTGGAGGAGTGTCCATAGGACAAAGGCAGGGATGAGCTCCCACATGGCTGTCGCCACCAAGGAGCAACCCGCCAGCATGAGGCGGACCAAGATGGACTTCTGGAACGGGATGGAGCACACCTTCATGATGCCCAGCATCACCAGCAAAGGTACAGGCATCCACAGGCACCGCAGGAGTGTGGTCATGGCCAACAGTTGCAGCGTTGCGTGGGTGAGACTCAGCACTGCAGCCATCTCAGGGGCGTCAGCATGTGGGGCTGAGGACAGCAATGATACTTTACATCTGCCAATGCGCCACAGCTCAGGGGGTGTTGGAGGGTTGAGAGCTGGCAGTCGCAGAGCGTGACCTGATTTTCCTTTGCTTTCCAGAGCGAACAGCCGTCTGGGACGCAGTGGCTGGCTATGTTCAAGAAGAGCTCTTGCTGCGCAAGGTGGGGCGACACCCACATCCTCCTAGTCAACCCAGAGGGGTGGGGAGTCCCCATGGCCCTGGGGCATGGCCTGCAGTTACTCTTGCCCTCCTCAGAAAGCAGGAAGCTCACCCCAAAAGTCCCCAACCCAATGGACAAAGAGGGCTCATGCAAGGGTGGTATCACCTCTGGTAGGTGGTAATGTACCACAGGGCTGATCCTGCTCGCTGGAAGCCCCCTGGATGCCCTCAGGCTGCTTCTGCCCTGACTCCAGCACTAATTTTTCGGAGGCGGAAGGAGAGGACTCGGCAGCTCCTCCTTAAAGCTCTCGCCACTGCCTGGGCTCATGCCTCTGACCAGCAGGAGTGGGCAGGATCCAGCCTGAAGCACCATCCCTGGTCAGGGCTACCTCCAGCTCTTCCCTCCAGCCAGTCCTCACCCTTCTGCCCTTCCCTTCTCTTCCACTCGCAGGGGGTCCGGATTCCCGCCCTTGGCTCCTTCGATGTTGTCCCCAAATGGATTCAGGTTGGGGACGAGGCTGTGATTATCCAGAGGCCCGTGTTTCGGTTGGCCAGGAGCCTTGCAGGTGTCCACAACCTCAGGGACAACAAGGACTACCTGCCTGGTAAGACTGCCCAGTAATCCCTGGCCGGCTGCATGGTCAAGGTGAAGGGGGGTATCGCGTCCCTTCCCGGGGTCTGAGACGCTTCTCTAAAGCCAACTGCCTCCTCTGCGGAGCAGGTCCGAAAATGGGGCCTTTCTGGGCAATGACTGCAATAAGCAGCCCTTGGGAAACGCCCACAGAAGGGCCGCTGGGTGAGCGCCTCCATCCCTCTTGTGTGCTTTTCCAGGCAATAAGGAGCTGGAGCCCCTCAAATACGCCAAGGTGGCCGCAGCCGCCTCTGTGTCCCGACGGAAAGTGGAGGCCTGCATCCAAGGCACCATGTCCCTCCTCTCTCACTGCCTGGGGAAGGGGGAGAACGTCGCCCTTGTCCTGAGGGACATAGGCTTGCTTCTCATCGAAGGCATGAGAGTACAAATGAAATTTTTTTACAACTTCCTGGAGAGGATGTCTGGGAAGGAGAACTTGGAAAAAGCTGCTTTTGAGGTGAGTGTTTTGGCTTCTCCACGGCTCAGGCAGTCCCACAGCAGTGCTCCAGCACTGCTTGCATGTGGCCCGCCAGGACATAACCAGCCACCCAGGCCAGGCGAGAGCTACGGTCCTACCGACTCTCACTGCCTCGGGCTCCCCCAGTATTGAGTGCCCCAGCCATGCTGAGGACGTTGTGCCATCTTCGTGCTCCTCCATTGCAGGTCCCCCAGCTGCTGGACATGGTGGTGTCCCAGGTGGTACCTGTGGCCTCACTGACATTTTCTGGCCGTGTCATCATCTTTCCTGAGTGAGTACATCTGCGGATGTTGCCTCTAGTTGCTCAGCTGTGGTTTGGTAGCATTTGCTCCATGTGACCACAGGTGTCCTGCCATGGGGGCACCAGGCAGTGACATGTCCCCAGCCCATAGTCATTCCTGTGAGGCAGATCCGATGGGAAAGATGGAGGACTTTTAGGCAACACTTTCTTCCCATCATGGCCTGGACTTCTTTGCAGGGTGACTCCCTTTCCCAGGACGGTCCTCGGGGATGGGGTGTAGTCAACTTGGGGAAAAAAAAAGGAGTTTTTGTGCAGTGCCAAAATCTGCTCGTGAGCAGGTGATGGTGGCAAGCGGCAAGGGCTGGTGGTGCTGTGGATCATGCTGGTGTCATCTCTTTGTCTGCAGGTTTGAACTGGAGTTTGTGCCCAAACAACCACCCAGGGACCCTGTCAAGCACTTGAGAAAAGTCCCTGGTGAGGACAAGCGGAAGGAGGAAGAGGTTTTGCCAGCTCTCAGGCAGGGCAAAAAAGGTAAAGCTGCTCCTGGCGCCTTTCCATAGCATAGCCAACCAACTTCTGGGATATAGTGGGGAAAATCCTCCGGTGAGGATTGTCAAAGGACTCCGATTTGCGCCAAAGCTTCATGACAGCTCAGCACAGCCTTTTCTGCTCATGATTCATTGGCTTCCACAAAACGAACCCCCAGGGAGGGATGTGCCCAAGGGAACAGTGGGAAGATGGCAAGCCAAGGCCCCCGGGAAATGACCCCTCTGCAAGGGTCCCTGTCCCGTCACCGGCACCACCCAGCTCCTCTTTCCCAAATCTGGTGCCGGTAACACAGTCACAAAACCACGTTGACCGTGGAAATGAGGAGCTGGGCAAGAGCTGGTGTCAGGGTGGCTGCGAGGGGAGCAGAATGGCCCTCTCGGATGTTTTGGGAAGAGGCCTGAGCACCACTATGCGTCACCAGCGCCGGCGATGTCCCAGCGATGCTCTTCTGACAAGGTCTCTCCTTCCCGGTTCCAGTGGGATTTGCTGAACTGCCCTTGCCTGCCCGTTCAAGCTCGACTCCTAATGAAGCCCCACAGCTCCGGGAAATGAAGGAGATGGAGAAGAGGAAGAAGTCTCGGGTCAGGTGAGTCTGGAGATTCAGGGCTGGCGTCTGCACAGGCTTGCTTTCTGACCCAGCAAGAGCCCATTCCCCAGCCCCAAACACTCGCCGTTCATCACTGCCCAGCAGTGGTGAAGGCAGCACCCAGAGGGGCAGGATGAGGCTGCCGGGAGCCCTGCATTGCACAGGCCTGGCTCCTCTCCTCCCCTTCAGGAGAGCCCCAGCGTGGCCTCCTAAGCTGTGCATGGGGACAGCCGTGTGTCAGCCGAGGGTCCTAGCTCAGGGGGTTTCCTCTCCTGAGCTGAGGGCAGCCATGGGCTGAGCTGCCAGCAGCTGTGCAGACAGGCACATGGCTCATAGGGACAGGATGAGGCCCCAAACCCATCGTGTCCTCAGGCAGACCCCTCCCGTTGTGTCCTTTCAGGTGGCTGCCACTGATCCCAGGGGACTCCTCTGGAATAAAACAGCCTGTGACCAGCCAACCCAAGGGCAAATCCAAGCTCGAAGGCCAAGCGTCAAAGCAGAGTCGAGCGCAGGCAGCAAAACCTGGGAGGTGCAGAGGAGGAGGACAAGGAGAAAAGAAAGTTCCCGTTGGAAGCAAATTGCTGTCAATGAGCTCTGAGGCTGGGCTGCCTGAGGAGCCCACCTACAAGGTCTTCATTCCACAGCCACCAAGACCTGAGGCAGCACAATTACTAAAATCAAGGCCTGAGATGTTCTGGTCAGTGGTGAAAGAACCGCAGAAGACCGTATTAGCAGGATACAGCTTTGAGCCCTCCCTTTTGGTGCCACCAATGTACGAGGAGTCCAGGTCTACGCAATGCCACCCACTGAAGACCAGATCGGTGGTCTCCAGGATGGAGTGGCCTTGGCTGGAGTGATCAGGGCTTGGGGTGCCCGGAGCAGAGGGAGCACCACTGCGGTGGCAAAACAGGTACGTGATTCAGATCTGTGTCGTTCTTGGGTGCTACTTCCTTGTAGAAATGCCGAGTTAGAGAGACAGTGGGGACTCTTCAAAGAGCCCTTAGTTCTGATTGATGTTCCCACCTTGGGCTCTTCCATCACCAGAGGCGAGGTACTTCTTTTCCAATATTGCCCTCTCTTCTGTAGCCTCAGAAAACACACAAGGCTGTGCTATTTGGCCATGTTTGGAAGGCCTAAGTAACCGCAAGGCTGCTCTGGGCTGGAGAGGGGACTGTTTCTTCCCAGCTTGTTGCTCCTTTAGATCCCCAGTGGGAAGAGAAAGGCTTTTTGGGTGGGTCTGGCCCGGTGCTTTGGGAGCAAAGTGCTGCTGCTGGAGAGGCTGCACGGAAAGGGTACATAGAGGGAGAGAAACAGGTGCCCTCCCCTCACTGTCCTGACCTGAAGCCATCCAAGGGGTCTGGGTGTGGGCAAAGAGCTCCCCAAAGCTGCAGTATTGTTTTAGAAGAGTCTCTCTTCTTTTGCAGAAACCCACCCATCTTCGGGACCCAAGGAGCTCGGGAAAGAGATAAATAAAAACACAAAGGAGATGTTGCAAAAGAGCATGGACTTTTTTAACTGTTTGCGGTCCTTTTTAACGGTCCTTCACCGGAAAAGGGGAGAGGGCTTTGACAGTTGGCCATGGCTCTGAGATCAGCCCAACATGGTGCTGGAAGCAGGGCCATCAGAGAGACCTTCCCTCAGGACCTTTTCCATCCGAGGGACCTTTTGCATGGCCGCTATGGACAGGAACCCGCTTTCTGGGGCAGGAGAGGGCAACCAGGCACTCGGAGCAATGTGGGGAACAACTGAACATCCCTGGAGGGGAAAGGAGAGGATGCGAGTGCAGCTGGGGAGGCATGGAGGGCACCTATGTGCAGGGGCAGTGGAGGCCAGCTGAGCTTTCACCCAGGAGCGTAAGGGACCAGGGAAGGAGAGAGAGCAAGGCTGAGCCCAGCTCTGCTGGGCTGGACTTTCTACTTCCACTTGGGGTAGAGCCAGGGCTCTTTACTGTGCTCTTTCTCTCCCAGTTTATCCAATTTATAGCCAATTTAGATCTCTTACTTAGGAAATCCTCCGAGCAGGTCTGCCTTTTGGCCATCCTGTGGGCCACCCACACTGACAGAGAAGGTCCATCTCCAGTCCCAGCCCTATGGCACTCATGTAGCCTGCTGTTACCTGGCACTTTCCTCCTTGCCCAAACCCACCCTATTCAACCCAGGAACCCAACCCTCCTAACAGGAAGCTTCTGCTTAGGACAATCTGCTGGTCAGCTTAGTCAGCAGGGCTAGTTGAAAGCCTACGCAGCAGCACACGCCTCCTGCCTGACCAGTTTTCTTTCTATCCCAGAGGAGCTCGACTCGATGGTGATAGCGCCATTTCTAGCTTTCCTTGGGAGACAAGGGGGACCAAAGCTCTTGTATCACAGCTTGGCTTGGTCTGAGAAGGCAGGGCAAAAGCTGTGTGGTGGTCACAGACAAGGCTGTCCTGGGCTGTGAGCTGTGCAAATGCCAGCAGGAAGCTCTGGGAACTCTTTGCACATGTACCAAAGCATTCCTGCTGCTACCCCAAGGCCTGCCAGCATGAGCCACGGACGCTGGAGACGGGTGTTTCAGCCAGCAGGCCAGGGGAAGGTAGAGTTGCCTCCTCTCCAACGGGAGGCTGCCCAGCTTTGGAGCAGGCGTGCTCTGGTGGGGTCAGACCAGGTGCCTTTGCTGTCTCCTGGCCTTCATGTGCTTCTCATGCTCATGGACAGCCCCATCTCTGTTGACAGTCTTTCTGAAATGGGGATTTGGAGCAGTGGAAGTTGTTTCTCCCTCCTGCTGGGAGCACACACCAAGGCTTTATTGCGAGAGAAGCAAGTGGGGAGTGCTCCTGGCTGGATGCAGCTCCCTTGGCAGATGCTTGTGCCCCTCTCTCGGCCCCCAGGTCCGATAGGAGCCTTTCCCCCCACCCAAGCTGTGCTGCCGGCTCTTGGGAAATGGGGGTACCGAGGGTGGATGGTTTTACCACAACCGGGGAGTTCCCGCCAACCCGTCAGGGAGGTTATCATGCAGTTACAGGTTTTCAAACAAGCCAGCAAAGAAGTATCTTTCCAAAGATACTGTCCCAAGGGAAGTGCAGGGTTTAGCTCTGATTGCTCTCTGTGTGGATTGTGTCTGGCCTCAGGCAGGCGCACAGTCGCTTTCAGACAAGGCATGGGAGTATTCCAGGGTGAAGTGAGCAGTCAGGATCCAAAGTCTGTTTTGGTTAAGGCAATCAGAAGAAAGATGTCCAAAGAAGAGCAACGAAGCTGGTGAAGGGTGTAGAGCACAAGTCTTCTGAGGAGCGGCTGAGGGAACTGGGGTTGTTTAGCCTGGAGAAAGGGAGGCTGAGGGGAGACCTTATTGCTCTCTACATCTACCTGAAAGGAGGTTGTAGAGAGGGGGGGGTCGGTCTCTTCTCCCAGGTAAGTAGTGATAGGACGAGAGGAAGTGGCCTCAAGTTGCACCGGGGAGGTTTAGACTGGATGTTAGGAAATTTTCCTTCACTGAAAGGGTTATCAAGCATTGGAACAGGCTGCCCAGAGAAGTGGTTGAGTTACCGTCCCTGGAGGTATTTAAAAGACGTTTGGATGAGGTGCGTAGGGACATGGTGTAGTGGTGGACTTGTAGTGTTAGGTTTACGGTTGGACTTGATGATCTTAAAGGTCTTTTCCAACCGATACAATTCTGTGATGCTGTGATTTGGGGGCAAGGGCCACCCTGCTGCCGCCCTCAAAATTCAATCCCTGACCTTGAGCTAAGGTTGTTCTGAGGACACCGTCACGAGTGAGCAATGAGTGTCTGCAAAGCCCAAGGTCGCTTTGTAGGGGCGGATCTTTCTGCACAGGTTTGCAAGAGATCTGAGGGTGCCAGGCTGGGAATTGGAACATCTTGTGCAAGCGCCAACATGGAGAGATCTACCCAGAGCCAGGAGCTCAGTGCTGGGGTGAGGTGTGTCTCACCAGGGAGCCTGTAGTGTCACCCTGTCCAGCTGAGCTTGTCAAATCAGGTCCTTCTGCTGAGGGAAATCATGAAGTCATGGACTAAATCAAGTCAGAGGGCACATGGATTGCTCTCCAGCCCAATCCTGTGCTCAGAACAGGTCCCATCAGGCTGCTCGAGGACATGCCCAATTGAGGTATGAACACCACCAAAGTCTTGCCCCTATGGCCGCAAGATCTGCGCCCACTTTGGGTGAAAAAGCCCTCCTTTCTAAGGCCCAAATCCCTCATTTTTTGACTCATGTTTAGGGCACAAAGCCTCGTTTCTTAGAGTCCATTTTTCAGGGAACATAGCCTAATGTTTAGGATCCCGTCTGCAAATTTTAGGGACCAAAGCCTCATTTTTCGGCTCCAAACCTTCATTTTAGGTGAAAAGCCTTCAGTCGGGCCTGGCGCCTGATTTTCAGGGTCAACGCCTCAGTTTTAGTTTGCAAGGTCTCATTTTTAGAGCCCAAACCTCACTTTAAGACACAAAAGCTCCTTTCAGAGTCTAAAGCCTCATTTTAGTTTCCAAACCCTCAGTTACAGGGCTCAAAGCTTCATTTTTAGGGTCCAGTTTCTCATTCACAGGATCCAAACCCCTCTTCTACGGCTCAGAGTCTTAATTTTAGGGCTCATAATCTTAGTTTTAAGGTCCAAAGCTTCATATTCAGGGTCTAATCTCTCATTTTTAGGGCCAAACTCACTTCTTGACGGTCCAAAGCTACATTTATAGAGTCTGAATTACATTTTAGGGTCCTGAGTGTCATTTTTTGTTTCCAAAGTCTTATTTTTAGAGTCCTAAGCATCAATTGTAGGGCACAAAGCCCTAGGGTTGTCAAGCATTGGAGCAGGCTGCCCAGGGAAGTGCTGGAGTCACCATCCCTGGAGGGATTTAAGAGACATGTAGAGGTGGCGCTTAGGGACATGGTGTAGTGGTGGACTTGGTAGTGTTAGGTTAACGGTTGGACTCGATGATCTTAAAGGTCTTTTCCAACCTAAATGATTCTACGATTGTATGATTCTAAAATTGCCCCCAAGCAGCTTTGGAGCAAGCTGCACAAAGGGCACCAGCAGCCCAGCCCAGCCCTCCTCCCAGAGCCACCTCTGGCCAGCAAGAGCTCAGAGAGAGCTTCTAGAGACACGGACAGCTCTGCCAACTGGCCTGCCTGCCCACAGGTCTCTCAAGGAAGAGCTTTAATCCCTGTTCAGCTGTTGGGATCGCCTTGGGAAAACAATACTCCTTTGGTGCCAAGAGGCAGAAGAGCCAAAGCCAGAATTCAAAGCACGTGTTGGACTTGCATATGTAATTCATGGGGTAGTTTTTCTCTGTAGGCGTGGAGTCACTTGGTGGAAACTGGTAACTGATGGGACTGGTAAGAGCGCAAGTGTTGTGCAGCCAGGGAGCCCCTGGCACTCGGGGAAGCCCAGCAGCTGCCGCCTGCGGCAGGAGCCCAGGCTGTGTCAGCTGCGTGGTTGTCTGGCGCAAGGGGACACGTCCCCCTGCGGCCCCGTGTCACAAAGGGGCAGTGATGCGGCAACCGCCCGGCGCTTGTGAGCTCAGCTGGCCAGGGCTTGGGATCCTGAAGAGCGAGCCAGCGAAAGCTAGTTGGGCTGAGCTGGCCTTCGGGATAACTCAGCTCCTTCCTTTGCTACTTGCGTGCCTACTTTTTTCCAGCCATTGCTGCTTTACTGCCCACTTCTCCTCAACTTCCATCCTCTTTCAAAGGTAACTGTGATTTGACTTTCAGGACAGCTCATAGAGGAGGTAGATACGGGATAAAGTATAGGCTGGTCTGTAGCTTCCGAGCTCCAGGCTGAGCTATTACACCTTTAGAGGCTGGCCAAATATGGGCTATGGGTAGAGTTCCTATTTGTTTAATTCTTATTTCTTTGCCATGTGCTAGGACAGGTAAGTAGAGGGGTGGCAGTGTTGTCTGAGGCGTTGGGCCCAGTCTAGAATGACAAGAAGCCCACCCTGACTGATGAGGTAGGAAGGGAGACAGAAAAGGAGCACGGCAAAGGCAGCCTTTAAAGCAGCGGCCGAAAGCCGGTCACTCCTGCGTACAAGGTGGGCCAGCGTGTGCTGGAGAGCCAGAGGGCTCTGCTGCTAACGCTAGCCACAGGTAAGCAGCAGGTCCTCTTCAGAGAAGGTGACAAGCAATGCAGTGTTTCAAAAGGGCCTTGGTAATTGCTGTCAGTTGACAGCAGACAGTCCTGTGACAGGGACACTAGGGCCATCAGCCTGCAGCTCTGCAGCAGTTACAGCTGCCACTGAAACACTTTGGATGGCGGATGCTGCTCTGTGAGTTGCCTTTGGGGTCTTTTTTAATCATTTTGTTGAGCTACAATTCTTTCTTTGCAATCAGGTGACGGGATTGGCGCTGATCTCTTTCTGGAGCGTGTCCTGACATCCTTTGTCAAGCAAAGCTTTCCCCTCTGTTCCGGAGAGGAGCCATGGCTGCAATGGGGAACGACTCCTGTGAGTAACGGCTTCAGCAGCAGGCCTGGACTTTGTGACTCCCCAAAGGCAACGGAGGTGGCTGGTGCTCCACCCCTGAATGTTGATGTGCTCACAACCTAGCATCAATTCTGGGGCGTTTCCTGGTAGCGGCCACACTGACCCAGGTGTTCTCAATTAGACACAGGAAAACGCATTTTGTCACTCCTCTGACACTATGTACAAGACTTGGAAAGGTGACATTGCTCGTAGCAAGATCTGACATCAGGAGGGTTACCTTCTGTGCTAGCTACTTGCTTGTTTTCGTCAAGTTACAATGAGGAAAAGGGAAGACTTGACTTGATAATCCCATTCAAGACTCTAGAGGGAAAGGAAGGTAGCCCGAGGCACAGAAATCAGAGTGTGGGTTTGCTGGGCTTTTGGCAAAGTAAGCAGGGGAACAGACTCTTTTCCAAAACTGTTTCTTGACCAGTAAATGTCAACGGCAGTGTCAGGCTTCCCCCAATGTTTCTGTGTTGGAGGTTAGAGCTGGTTGTCCAGGGTGCTCCTGGACAGAGCTCAACTTTTAAATATGCTTTCATGCAACAATATCGTCTCACCTCTTTTCAAATGTCATTTCCCTGCAGTCATTGTCGAGGGAATGGCTCCGCCACAAAGGATCCTCTTTCCCCCGGAGAAGATTTGCATGGACTGGCAGCAAAGACAGAGAGCGGGAGCGGGACTCTACAACCTGGGCAATACGTGCTTCCTCAACTCCGTCCTGCAGTGCCTGACGTACACCCCCCCTCTGGCCAACTACCTGCTCTCGCGTGAGCACAGCCAGTCGTGTGAGTACTTTTGGGAACATCTCCTTGTAAATCTGTTGGGCACTTCCCAAGGGTTCCCAGCATCTGGAATTTGATTTAGGAGAAAAGTGGCCCTTCTTTGTCAACCCCCCGAGCGGGTGTTCTTTGAACACTCAAGCCTAGAAGCCGCTTGTCGAATCTAGGGCTGTTCATCTTCAGAAAGGCACCTCTTTCTAGCCCCGGGTCTCGGTCCCTGTTGCTGCAAATTAAACTCTCTTTGCTTATTGCACAGACAACTTTTGTCAGTTTAGCATCCCTGCGAAGAAAGTTTTCTAGGCACTAACATGTCCTGGGCTTGTTGGGAAATTGGCACCTTGGGAGAAGTGGAGTAGAGACTGTTCTTATACCTTCAAGATCTCCATTAGCTTTCCCAGTGCTATGGAGATTTTGCTAAGCTGAGGAGCTTGCTTCCTTCCCTCCCTCCCTGTTCAGGTCGTCAGCAAGGCTTCTGCATGATGTGCATAATGGAAGCGCACGTTAACAAGGTCCTGCGTGCCTCAGTGAGGGTCATCCAGCCTAGCGCTGTCATCACTGTCCTCACACGTAAGTCATTTCAGGTGCTTTGACAGGTTTGCTTCCCTTCTTGTAGGAGAGAACCACTAACTTCTTCTCTCTTAGGCATAGGAGAACATTTCCGGCTTGGCATGCAGGAAGACGCTCACGAGTTCCTGCGCTATACTGTCGATGCCATGCAGAGAGCTTGTCTGAGCGGAAGCAGCGAGTAAGCGCAAGCAAATGACCTTTTCAATGTTCCCGAGCCCTTTGGACTCCTTGATGTACTGCCATCAAGGCAAACCTACGCCCAGGGCTTTCAGACAAAGCAAAACTCTTGGAGGAGATAACTCTCTGCCTCACCATTTCTTTCCAGCTTGGACATCTCTTCTCAAGCAACTACCATCGTCCATCAAATCTTTGGGGGCTTTCTGAGATCCAGAGGTACTTTTCCACAACTACTGCTCTCCTTGGAATTGTCTGTGCCCTTCCGTCTGCCCGTGACAAACAGCTGATCGGGTGCCTGGCGTAGGAGGCATGAAGGACGGAAAGCGGCACAGTCAGTCGACTTCCCTTATCGCTGAGCATTTTCATTTGCCTTCCAGTCACATGCTTGAGCTGCAAAGCCGTTTCCGATTCCTACGAGGCCTTCCTGGATGTCCCTTTGCATATAAAAGTAAGAGGGTTTATAATTGCGCGTCAAGACATCCCAAGGCCCCTGTAGCTTTCCAGAATCCATGCGGCTGACTTAAAAACGTAGACTGGGAACACAAGAGAGCTTGGTGGTGGGTGGGAAGTGGAGTGGGCTGTGTCCTTCTGGGGAGGCCATGGCAGTGGTCTCCCTGCAGGTGCTGCCTTTAAGCTGGAAAAGTACGAATTATCCTCTCTGCACCCTTGACCTACTCTCTTCCTGCTTCCTTTTGCCCTCCCTCAACACCCGTCTGGCTTCCAGGCTGACGGGCTGTGGTGTTTTCATTGTTGATGCCCTGCACCCCTTGGGTAGCTGAACTGGGTGGTGCCACAGAGAGGTAGCTCTTGATAGCCCCGGGAATCCCTGGGAACGGAGGGAAATGTTCAGCATCATACCCTCTTTCTGCCTCCTTCTGGACACTGCTTGCGGGTTCACAGTGGGTCTCCTCAGCCTCAGCTACCTGGGTCTTCCTGTCAACTCCTAGGAAGTGTTTGGGAGAGGGCGTTTCCCCAGCTCAGTGCTCTCCTTTCTCACTCCTCCAGGCAGCCTCATCTGTCACCGCAGCTCTGCAGGACTTTGTGAAACCCGAGCGGCTGGATGGCGAAAACTGCTTTAAATGTAGCAAGTAAGACGATTACTAACGACATATTAATACTAGATCCTGCGTGAAGGTGCTGCCTGTCAGGGAGCATAAGTCATCTTTTCACGTAGGTTTAATGCAGGCTAACAAGAGGCGGCTTTTTTTTAAGATGGCCTTATGGTACTGAATAGGCTTAAAATAGCGTAAGGATGTGGGAGACAGGAAAGGTTGTCTGGCCTTCTTGGGGGAAGTTAGGGGGCATTTCAGCACTGGGCTCTGTGCTTGGTTTCCAGGTGTGACAAGATGGTTGCCGCCTCCAAGAGGTTCACAGTCCATCGCGCACCCAAGGTTCTCACGGTGTGCCTCAAAAGGTTTGAAGATTTCACCGGCAGGAAGATCGGCAAGGTGTGTATGCAATTGGAGTGCAACTTTCTCTTGCTGGAGCGGGAGATTTCCCAAAGCAGTACGCTCTTTCACAAGTTGTTCGTGTTGGGTTTTTGGTGTTCCCTTCCGGGGAGAGGAGAGTTCCCGTGGGAAGACAAGCACGTACTCTGCTCCGACAGAGCTGCTTTGGCCGAGAAGAGTTTCCTGCCACCCAAACCATGACGTGTTGAAGGCTATTTCAGGCAATATTTCAGGATCATTTCTGAGCCCTCTTGGTCTCTCCCTAGCTTGTGGAGTACCCCGAGTACTTGGATCTTCGGCCATACATGTCTCAGACAGCTGGAGAACCACTCCTCTACACCTTATATGCCGTCCTGGTCCATAGCGGTGGCAGCTGTCATGCGGGACACTATTTCTGCTACACAAAGGTAAAGAGCAGCTTCCTTCCTAGCAGGGGAAAAATGTGTGCTGGGCAAGACAACCATTCACCGCAGTGTTACACAGGCCAAGGGTTTTGGGGAGAAGGTCTCCTTAGGGGGTGCATTGCATTTGTTTTGGCCTGCTCTTGGTTCTGTAGTTCTCTGCCTGTGTTTTTGTGGAGAACCATCTCCAGATATCGATGGCTTTCTTTGCAGGCCAGCAACGGACTGTGGTACGAGATGAACGACGCGTCTGTGGATGGTCGTGGCATCGACACAGTTCTCAGGCAGCAAGCCTATCTGCTGTTTTATGTCAGGTAATAACAAGTCTTACAATGTGTTGAGAATACGTTTGCTTTTCCGGGCTTTGCTGTTTTCCTTCTCAACCTCCTGAGTGTTTCTCTTTCTGTCATAGGAGACAATGACTACCTGCATCATTCAGTGCTGTCAAATGTGAACTACCCCACGTCAGTCCTTATCTTCCCTTGCTGGGCTTTAGGCTGCTGCCCTGCTGTCAACTGCTACTTGTCTGCTATCTGAAGCTGGCTAATGTAGAGAAGAGTACTTGAAGGGGGCCTGCAGTAGGGAAGATGGGGAGGGACTCTTTATCAGGGAGTGCAGCGATAGGACGAGGGGTACCGGTTTTAAACTGAGAGAGGGAAGATTTCGATTCGCTATTAGGAAGAAATTCTTTACTGTGAGGGTGGTGAGACACCGGAAGAGGTTGCCCAGAGAAGTTGTGGATGCCCCCTCCCTGGAAGTGTTCAAGACCAGGGTGGTGCATGGGGCTTTGAGCAACCTGCTCTAGCGGAAGGTATCCCTGCCCACGGCAGGGGAGTTGGAACTAGATGATCTTTAAGGTCTCTTCCAAGCCAAACCCTTCTGTGATTCTATGAGTCTATGAAATGGAGGCCATAGGGGGTATAAAGATGAGGACTTGCTCTGGCAGGGGCAGACCTGGTGGGAAGACCCCAATCGAATTTGCCATTTCTAGTCCTGTTTATGTCTTCTCTCTGTCGTAGAAACCGCTCCAAGAAAATGCCTGGACCCCAGAGGAGGCTGCAAGAACAGCCCTAACCAGAGATCCCTTTGTTTTTCTCCAGGCGCTCTGATTTGAAAATTGGAGAGAGGGTTTCTTCCTCACTGGCACCATCATATCTCCCTTCCTTCCTCAGTCGGTGGCGGGCTGACAGCAAGCAGGCAGGTTCTGTGGGACCACAGGCTCTGCCTCACAGGACTAAGGTAACTCTGGGGAGGTGGGTCAGGGCACCAGATGGACAGTGGATTTCTTGCTGGCATCTTGGCCTTGCTCTCTTTTCCCTCCCACGCTGCATCTTTCTTCACAGCCGCAGCGCTGCTCCCTCTCAAAGCATCCCACCTAGATCCATCCCATTTGTCCGCCTGTGGCCCTTCTGCCTTTGCAGCCCTCCAGGAGAGCCTTTGGGAGGCCCTGAGCTGTCCCCTCACACAGCTTCTGGGGTTTCACCACTGGTCTGGTCCTTTCAGGAGGAAAGGGCAGGCCCTTTTCAGCGCTCTCTTTGCAGGACGTGGCGGTGGGCATGGAAGACTCTCCAGAGGACAGCAACTCCTCTGCAACTGCCAGCACAAGCCAGCTAAGCTGGGCAGGTACACGGGAGGGATCTGCAGGCCGGCCATGGCCCATCTGGCCAGGCGGGCTCAGCATCACCTCCTACGTGGGCTTCTGCCTGCATCGCTTCTTCTGCGGCTGCGTAAGGCTGGTGTCTAGAAGGAAAGCTGCGTGCCCGGTCTGCTCTCAACCATTTGACCGTGTGCTGCACAGCGTGCCAGACGACCACAACAAAGAGGAGCACAGGTTCAGCCCTTCTTCCCGCTGCCAGAGGAACGGTGCCGGGGAGAGGGCCCGCAGCAGATCCCCGCAGTGGGGAAAAGATCTCCGCAGCTGGTTTGTGGACACCACGGACTATGACGACTCAACATGGAGAAAGAGGAGGAGAACAAGTCCTCCAAGTCGTGGCTGCACTCCCAGGGATAACACAGCTCCAGGGCCCTCCAAGGGCAGCCCCCAGTTGGCTCCTGCACCCTGTGCTGCTGGGGAGCAAACCCTGCCAACGCAGAGAGAAGAGAGCAGATCCCTGCAGCAGGGCTATGGTCTCTGCAGCCGGTTTTTGGAGATCATGGACGACCATGACTCAACAAGGAGGAGGAGGAGGACAACAAGGAAAACAAGTTCTCGATGTGGTGACCAATCCCCAAGGGATGATGCAGCTGCCGGGCCCTCCAACGCCAGCTCCAAGCGGTCTCCCTCCCCCAGGGCTGCTCGGGAGGAAACTCAGCAGAGGCGGAGAGAGCGGAGCAGATCCCCGCGGTGTGGCTGTGATCTCCGCAGCCAGTTTTTGGAGATCACGGACGACCAGGACTCAACAAGGAGGAGGAGGAGGACAACGACAAGGAACGCAAGTTCTCAACGTCGTGCCCGATCCCCAAGGGATGATGCAGCTGCCGGGCCCTCCCATGCCAGCTCCAAGCGGGCTTCCGCCCCCAGGTCTGCTCGGGAGCAAACTCAGCGGAGGCAGAGAGAGCGGAGCAGATCCCCACGGCGCGGCTGTGGTCTCCGCAGCCGCTTTGTGGACACCAGATTATGACCCCTCAGCAGGGAGGAGGAGGAGGAGGGTTTCAGCGCTCCACAGATGCACGTCGGACAAACACTCGGGGTGCTGCGGTTGTGGCGGGGGCAGATTGCGACCCAGGATGAGGGAGGAGCACTGCTCCTCCTTGACTTCTGCAAGGCCAGAGAGGAAGAGGAGGAAGAATCCAGGAAGCACCAAAACTGCCCCCAGCAGGGCCCAAGCTGCACAAAGGGCACCAGCAGCCCACCCTGTCCCTCCTCCCAGTGCTGCCTCTGGCCAGGAAGAGCTCGGAGAGACCTTCCAGAGACTCAGACAGCTCTGCTGGCTGGTCTGCCTGCCCACAGGTCCCTCGAGGAAGAGCTTTAATCCACATTAAGCTTTTGGGATCACCTTGCAAAAAGAACACCTGTTTGGAACCAACAGGCAGAAAAGCCCAAGCCAGAATTAAAAACACTTGTTGGCCTTGCATGTGTAATTTACGGGGTGTTTCCTTCTCTGTAGGTCTTGGAGCAATTGGTAGAAATACCCAGTGTGGGAGGTTTCTGTCTTGGGATTGGGAAAGCAGTGTGCTTGCATGGGCCCACCTTGCAATCTCTTCTTTTTACATATGGAGTTCAAGTCACTCCAACGGAAATGGGCTGGATGAGCCAATCGTGAGCCGGACTGAAACGGGCTGAACGGCCAGGCCCTGCGGGTGCTGCTCAGCGGCACCAAGTCTAGTTGGAGGCCAGTAACTAGCAGTGTCACCCAGGGTTCAGTACTGGGCCCGCTGCTGTTGAACATCTTCCTTAGCTAATGGTCTGGATGATGGGGCAGAGTGCACCCTCAGCAAGCTGGCAGATGACAGCAGACTGGGAGGAGTGGCGCTTGGGCCAGGGGGTCGTGCTGCCGTCCCCAGGGACCTGGGCAGGCTGGAGAGATGGGCTGGCAGGGACCTCATGCAGTTTAGCAAGGGGAAGTGCCAAGGGTGCTGTGCGGCTGACGAGCAGCAGCACAGGCTGCCCAGGGAGCTCATGGAGTCTCCACCCTTGGAGATGTGCCACAGCCCTCTGGACATGGTCATGGACAAGCGGCTGCAGGTGGCCCTGCTTGAGCAGGGGGGTGGGAGCACCTAGGCGACTTCACCCTCCAGGTGACCTCCAGGCCAGCCTCAAGTAGCCGGTGATTCTGTGAAATGGATGCCCAGAAGAGGATCCAGCCACCAACGCTGTCACCCTCAGGCAGCCATCGACAGCTGCCCCAGGAAGCTGCAGCCCGTGGAGAGCCCAGGCTGGAGCAGGCTCCTGGCAGGAGCTGTGGCTGCTGGAGAGGAGTCCAGGCAGCAGCAGGTTCTGTGGCCGGAGCTGTGGCCCGTGGGGCCCAGGCGGGAGCAGGGGAACGGTGCGAGGAAGAAGGGGCGGCAGAGGTGAGGTGCTGTGGGCCGCCCGCAGCCCCATTCCCCATCCCCCTGCGCCGCTCCGCGGGGAAAGGGGGCCGAGGAGTGGGGAAGGGAGGAGTGAGGCTGAGTCTGGGAAGAGCAGGGCTGGGGGAAGCTGTTTCCGTTTGGTTTTGTTGCTGCTCTCCTGCTGCTTTTGGAATTGGCAACAAATTACATCAACCTTGCCCCGGTCAGGCCCCCCTCGCCTGGGAGGGGGCGCAGGGTGGCTCTGTGAGGGGAGGCCCGGACTGCACTTGCCCGCCCAGCAGGAGCTGCGCCATTGGCCACGGCTGAGCCAATCAGCGGAGCTGGTGGGGGCTGTCAGTCACAGCCGGCCTGGGGCGGGGCCAGAGGGGCCCGAGGCGGAGCGGCCTGAGGAGAAATGGGTGAGAGAGGGGCCGGGGGCAGCCGGGGGGGCCCCACTCAGCGGCCTAAAGCAGTTACCACCAGTGTAGCACTGGTTCCGGACACCCCTGGTCAAAGCAGCACAAGCCCATTTCCCTTTGCCCACCCTTCCTGGCTGCTGGGTGCAGCCGAGCCAGAGGCTGGGCAGGGGAGGGCTCATGGCGGCAGAGGAGAGCGCGGCCTGATGGTGGTGAGCGCAGGGTCGCTCTCCCGCCTCGCTGCCCCTTGGCCTGGTGCTGCTCAACACGCCGCTGCCGCACACAGGCCGGGCAGTTTCCCTGTTGAGCGCTGGGGACAGCTGCCGCACAGGAAGGGGGAAATGGCTCTGCTGCGTCCTGCTGCGGGAGCTGGGCTCACCCATGGTGTTGCTCTCTGTGTGGATTTTGTCTGGCCTCAGGCAGGCGCACAGTAGCTTTCAGACAAAGCATGGGACTATTCCAGGTTGAAGTGAGCAGTCAGGATCCAAAGTCTGTTTTGGTTAAGGCAATCAGGGGGAAATGTGCGGTTGGAGCCTTCTGCGTCTCTTACCCTTTGATTTCAGTGCTGCCCTCTAGTTGGAATCTTGCAGTGGTTTTGCTGAGGCAAAAAATTAAATGGAGAAAGCAGATTTTCCTCCCACACACACACACGCTGCCCCCAGCTCAAGGTGAACAGAGAAAGTGTCTGGGGGTGCGTTGTTTTATTAAACGTTTATCAGATATCCAGCCTCAGGGGAGTTGTGTACAGCGAATGGCTGCAGGTGCCTGGGGCGTCACTTGACCAGCCTCACCTGGAAGGCGAAAAGGAGAAAAAGGTGAGCATGGGGACTTGTTATCAGTTTGTCTGGGTCCCTGTTGCCCTGCACGCCCCCTGAGCCAAACAGCGTTTCTGGACAGTCAGCCTGCGTCTCTCTGTGTCCCCTTTTGGTCAGGGCTGGGGGTGGGTGCAGTGGAGGTTCATCGTCCTGACCGAGCAGAGTTGTCTTCAGCGATGGCCGTCTGTCAGGACAAGGGTGCTGATGTGCACTGGCCATTCCTCATTGCACACTGCAGTACGTGTGCCTTGCGGCTTCCAGCTCGCTGCACCTATGCCCGTGGCACGCTTACTGGAAACCTCCTGTATTAGCAGAGCATTCAAAATGTCCTGATGCTGTTATGCATTGGCTTTTTCTCTGTTTTGGGGGAGGAATGTGAAGAAAAGAGAAAAATAGCTTAGGAACAGATAAAACACATGCCTCGGGTTTCATGAGAACACGAAAACAAATGACCTGACCCATCCCCTGTGCGCGAAGTGTTACCATTTTAAGGTCGGGATCTTTTAAGGATGCCTAGAAGGGCCTGAACTTCTTAGGGAAGGAAAAAGTAAAAAACCTTTGATCACATTGGATCAGGGAGTTACCGAGTGTTTTCACGCACAAGGACCTCTTGTGCCACTGACACCCATACTGGCTGACCCTGTGTTGTGCTGTCCTCCTGCAGGGTGGTGTGTGTCTGTCTAATGACAGGAGCTTTGGAGGCTTCTCAGGTGTCATTAGAGACTAAAAGTATGATTATTACTGCGGCAGCCTGAGGTTATGAGGGAAACAAAGATTTGCAGGGGAGAGGACACTTTATATTAGCCGTTAGATTTTGTTGACAACACAGCTTTTGTGGGTCACTGACAAGACGACCATGGAGGTGGTGGCTGAGCTTGTGTAATGGAAATTCTGTTGTTCTGGAATTGAAGCCCAAAGCGCCCTCCAACAGTCTTAGGCTCCTGAATCTGGAAGCATACGGTTCTTCTCTCAAAACTGAAGATGATTCAGTTAGAGGGAGAGGCTGTTTGGAAGTTGTAGTAGGTTGGGGACAGAGGCCAGTTGGGGGGTGGGGCCCTCGGGGTGGGGGCTGTTTCTACCCTGTGCCCTTGGCCTGGTACTCACAGCTGGGAAGGGGCTTTCCAAAATGCTGCTGGAAGGAGCCAGATGTGGCCACCACCTCCGGCACGGGCTCAGGGTCTGCTGCCAGCCTGCTTTGAAATCAGCTCTTCCCAGCAGGACATTGCCCAGGAATAACACTGAATGTTGCTGTTCTCCTTCAGGAAGCATGGTACCCATGAAGCAGAGGCAGAGCTGCGCCTGTGCCAGGAGAAGACTTCACGCACTGCTGGTTCTGATGGTGACAGTTCCCACCAGCTGTCCAGCTCAGGAAGATGCAGGTAAGATGGCACCCAGGGGGCACTGACTGATTGTGGCTTCTCTTGCAGGAACAGGATTTAACAGCAGAGGGGAGGCAGAACGCAAGGGCCCATGAGATCCAAAAGTGCCTCCAACAGCTGGTGCAGTCACGATGAGAGCAGAGGGAGAAGAGAAGGAGATGCAGGTGACCTGGCTGGGACAATGCTTCTGAGGTAACGTCTGCCACCCAAACACAGAGACAGACAGAGGCGTTGGGAGGTCGTGGAGCGGGTGAGAAAGGTGCCTGGGAGAGAGGAGAGCGTGGGGAGATGGGAGACAGAGGTGGAGATGGAGGGGAAAAAGCCAGGGTGTTGGAGATGAGGCGTCTCCTGCTGTGCAGGTGCTTGTGAGGTCAGTGGTGGCTGAGTAGGTGTTAGGCCAGGAGCCAGCCCCTGGCTTGTGCAGATGCTAGTGAGGTCATAGGCACGAGAGTAGGTGGTAAGTTATGAACGGGCCCCTGGCTTGTGCAGCTGCTTGTGATGTCATAGGTGGCTGAGTAGGTGGTTGGGCAGGAACATGCACCTGGCTTGTGTAGGTGCTTGTGACGTCACTGGTGGCTGCGTAGTTGATTAGGTATGAATGGGCACCTGGCTTGTGTAGGTGCTTGTGATGTCACCTGATCCCAAGCAGGTGACAGGGCAGGAGCAGGCATCTGGCTTCTGCAGCTGCTTATGTTGTCCCTGATGACTGAGGAGCTGATAGGCCAGGAGCAAGCACACATCTTGAGTGTCCAAACCCTCATTTCTAAGGTGCAAACCCCTCTTTTAGGTCCCAAAGCCTCCTTTTTAGAGCCCAAAGCTTTGGTTCTAGGGTTGAAACCTCATTTGTATGGTCCACACCCTCATTTCTCGGCTCAAACCCTAATTTCTAAGTTCCATGCCCCGCTTTTGCAGTTCAAGGACTCATTTTAAGGGCCCAACACGTCATCTTTAAGGCCCAAAGTCTCACTTTGAATGTCAAAAGCCTCCTTTTTAGAGTCCAAAGCCTTCTTTATAAGGTCCAAAGGCTCAGTTTCTGGGACCAAAGCCTCATTTTCAGGAACCGTAGCTTCATTTTTAGGATGCAGTCTGCAATTTTGAGGGCCCAAAGCCTCATTTTAGGGAGCAAACTCCTCAGTTAGGGAACAAAGCCTCATTTGTTTCATGTCCAAAGCCTCATTTTCAGGGTGCAAAGCCTCACTTTTAGGATCCAGCCAGTCATTTTCAGGGTCCAAGCTGCATCTTGGGTGCCCAAACACTCATTATGAGCGGCCAAAGACCCATTTTTAGGGTGCAAAGCCTTACTTTTTGGTACCAAAGCATCATTTCAGGACACAAAACCTAATTTCAGGGTTTGAAACCTCATTTTCATTTCCAAAACCCCATTCTTCATGCCCAAACTCTCCTTTTGAGGGTCCAAACTCGCATTTATAGGGTCCAGCCCCCTCTTTTACAGCTCTAAGCCTCAACTGTAGTGCCCAAAGCCCTGCATTAGGGACGCAAGCTTCAGTTCTTGGGTCCATAGAGGAACCAATAGGTTCCCCTCTTTTTCAGCATCCAAAGCCTCAGGTTTTGCATCTAGCCCATCATTTTTAGGGCCCGAAGCCCCTTTTTAGGGCCGAAATCTTCATTTTTTAGGGTCCAAGCCTGTGTTTTAGTACCCATGGCCTTTTTGAGGACCCCCAGTTTCAATTTTAGCGTCCAAAGCCTCATTTGTAGGGTCCAAGCCTCATTTTTAAGTTCCAAGGTTTACGCTTTTAAGGTTCAAGACTCCTTTGAAGGGCCCAGAGCATGGTTTTGAAGCCCCAAAGTCTGCTATTGAAGGTCCAAAGCCTCATTTGTAGAGCCCAAAGCCTCATTTGTAGGGTCCAGGAGCTCAGTTTCAGTTTGTAAAGTCTCATCCTCAGGGTCCAAAGCATCGCCTTTAGGATCCAGCCAGGCATTTTGAGGGTCCAAGATGCGCCTTGAGCGTCCAAACCCTCATTTGGAGGATCCAGAGCCCTCTTTTGGGGCTCAAAGCCTCAGTTTAAGGTCCCAAAGCCTCCATTTCAGGGTCCAAAGCTTTGATTCTAGGCTTGAAAGACTTGTTTTGATGGTCCAAACCCTCATTTGAGGGTACAAGCCCTCCTTCATAAGTTCCAAGCCCTCCTTTTAAGGTTCAGACTCATTTTAAGGGCTCCGAGCATCATTTTTCATCCCCAAAGACCGACTTTGAAGCCTCATTTTATGCTCCAAAGCCACGTTTTTAGTTGCCAAAGCCTCCTTTTCAGGGTCGAAAGCCTCCCTTTTAGGATCCAGCCAGTCGTGTTAGGGTCTGAGCCGCATTTTGGATGTCCAAACATTCCTTTGGAGTGCCCTAAGACCCATTTTTAGGGTGCAAAGCCTTAGGTTTGGAACCAAAGCACGATTTTAAGGCACAAAACCTAATTTCAGGCTTCAACACCCCCGTTTCATTGCCAAACTCCCATTTGAAGGGCCCAGAGAGCCATTTTGAAGGCCCCAACCCTCAGTTTCAGGGTTGAACGCTCATTTATAGGGTCCAACCCCCTCTTTTACAGCCCTAAGCCTCAACTGTAGTGCCCAAAGCCCTGCATTAGGGACGCAAGCTTCAGTTCTTGGGTCCATAGAGGAACCAATAGGTTCCCCTCTTTTTCAGCATCCAAAGTCTCAGGTTTTGCATTTAGCCCGTCATTTTTAGGGCCCCAAGCCCCCTTTATAGGGCCTCAAATCCTCATTTTTAGGGTCCAAACTGTCTTTTAGTACCCACCGCCTTTTTTGAGGGCCCAGTTTCCTTTTTAGGATGGAAAGCCTCACTTTCAGGGCAGAAGGCCTCTTTTCAGGGTCCAGAGCTCTATTTAGAGTGTCCAAAGCCTCGTTTTTCCTTTCCAAAGTCTCTTTTTAGGCTCCAGAGCCTCATTTGTAGGGTCCAAAGGCTCAGCTGTAGCTTGCCAGGTCTCCTTTTAAGAGTGCAAAGCCGCATTTTTAGTTTCCAAAGCCTCATTTTCAGACTCCAAAGCAGCATTTTTAGGATCCAGACAGTCGTTTTGAGGGTCCAGGCTGCATCCTGAGTGTCCAAACTCTCATTTTTGTGCTCCAAACCCCTGTTTCAGGGCCAAAAGTCTCATTTTTGTGTCCCACGGCCTCATTTTGAGTCCAAATCTTCAATTCTACAGTTGAACGCCTCCTTTTTAGGTCCCAAAGCCTCATTGTTAGGGTCCCAAAGCCTCATTTATAAGTTCCAAGCCCCCCTTTTAAGGTCCAAAGACTCATTTCAAGGGCCCAGAGTGTCATTTTTAAGGCCCAAAGTCTGGTTTGGAAGATCCAAAGCCTCTTGTTTAGAGTGCAAAGCCTTATTTATAGGGTCCAAACCTGTCTTCCTAACAACAGCCTATTTTAAGGACACACACTTTCAGTTCCATGGTCTAAACCCTCACTTTTATGGCAGAAAAACCTCATTTTAGGCTCCAAAGCCTCATTTTTATGGTCCAGAGGCTTCATTTCAGTTTGCAAAGTCTCCTTTTTAGAGTCCAAAGCCACATTTTGTGTTTCCAAAGCCTCATTTTCAGGCTCCAAAGCAGCATTTTTAGGATCCAGCCAGTCATTTTGAGGATCCAAGCCACATCCTGAGTATCCAAACCCCCATTTTTATGGTCCAAAGCCTCTTTTAGGGCTCCAAGCTTCATTGTTAGGGTCCAGCGCTTTGATTGTAGTGTTGAAAGGCTTTTTATGGTCCAAACCCTCCTTTTTATGGTCTCTGGTTCCCATGCCCAGCTCCCTGCTGACACCATGGGCATCCATGTCCCTCCGTGTGTGATGGATGCCATCTCTCGTTGTTTTTACTTTCTGTCCTTGCTCTGCCTACGTCTGTAGCTGGGTCTGCTCTTGTTGAGGCAGGGTCACTTTTAACTGACACTTGCCACAGTAAGAAGGGGTTTCAGAAAAGAGTGCCCATGAATTGAGAGGCCAGGTAAAACATCTTACAGCAGAAATCTCAGTAGGCTGTGGCCAGTAACTATGTTGCGAATGAGCGATTTAGGTCGCTCAAAAAAATGACCGTCAAAGGTATTAGCAAAAGTGGTTTTAATGTGATTAATAAAAGTGCGACTTTACAAAGTTCAATGGCAAGGTTCACTCCACTAACGGAAGAAACATACACAGGAAAATTGGGTTACACTCGAGTTCAAGTGATTCACAGAGAGACCGAGGATACAAAGGGTACGGAGGACCCTCCCGTTGAGTCACGAGGTTCAGAATAGACCCCCTTGCTTTCTAAACTTCTGATGGAGCTTAGGTGCGGCTACAGCCCAGTCTTAGTCTCGCACTTGGACAAGAGTTTATGTCTATTGGAAGGCATACGAAGAGTAATGAAGAGCCTCCTGTTGAGTCACGAGGTTCAGAGTAGACCCCCTTGCTTAGGTGCGGCTGAGTCCAATCTTAGTCTCAGACTTGGACAACGGTTTCTGTCTAAGGGATTATATATGCAAGATTTATCAACTCAGCATGCAATTGAAGTTACCAAGACAGAATCAATGTTACCATCCTGCAAGGTTATGTGCGATATCAGTCGCTTACCAAAGATCTGCCGTTGGTAAAAGGTCTCTCTTCCTTGAGGAGCAACCTTGAGAGCTGTCCCAGCTCAAGGGGAGATCACCGCCATGCAGCCACGCTGCCTAGCAGGGAGAGCTCAAAGAAGGCTCCCTTTGCCTGTCATATTTATAGATAAAGCGGTTGTCTCGCAGTCAAATTACATGCAATAGGAGCGATATGCATGAGGCTCCTTGTACCCACAACTTCCTTTGTTCCTTGAGAAATGAGTCTTGGAAAAGCCACCTGCTATTCCTGCGTTAACTGCATGATCGGTGTTCCAAGCTCATATGCATCGATGCTCACTGCGTCGCTCCTTGGTGAGTGGTTGCAGCACTTGTTTTTTTTCCTGGCTTGTGTTGCCCTCTCTCTCTCTCTTACTGTTTTCCTTTTCATTACATTTTTTTTCCCAATTATTAAACTGCTCTAATCTCAACTCACAGGTTTTCTTACTGTTCTAAGTTTTCTTATTTTTCAGGGCACATCCACCTGCTCCAGCATGGGGTCCTCCACAGGCTGCAGGGGGGATATGTGCTCTACCTTGGTCCTCCATGGGCTGTAGGTGGACACTTTGCATCACCATGGTCTTCACCGCAGGCTGCAGGGGAATCTCTGCTCCGGTGCCTGGAGCACCCCTCCTTCTTCACTGACCTTGGTGTCTGCAGAGTTGTTTCTCTCACAGATTCTCATTCCTCTCTCCTGGCTGCTGTTGCGCAGCATTTTTTTCCCCTTCTGAAATATGTTATCCCAGATGCGCTACCATCGCCACTGATGGGCTCAGCTTTGTCCAGTGGCAGGTCCATCTTGGAGCTGGCTGGAACTGGCTCTGTCGGACATGAGAGAAGCCTCTGGCATCTTCTCACAGAAGTCCCCCTTGTGCCCTCCTCCCCCCGCTACCAACACCTTGCCATGCAAACCCAATACATCAGGCAGGACTCTAGGACTCGGGGCCAGGGAAACTTCTCCCCTGGCTCACGGGCAAGAATGTGGAGGCAGGTCCATGCCCAGTAGATGCCAGGGGCACCTCCCAGGAATCTCCAGGTGTCTTTTGGCTTCATCTGGAAACAGCTGAAGAGCCAGGTAGCATACGCAGACTCCTCCAAGGTAGCTAGCCGAGGAGTTTCTTGATGCAGGAGGCAGGTCCGTGCCTGGAGCTCTCCAGTACTCCTCCCAGGCAGCTCTTGAAGTCTTTCAGTCTCCTGTGGAGGCAGCTGAAGTCCAAGGTAGCAGCCACCCCCTCCCTCAAGGTAGCTACCCAGTGAGGTTTTGTGTACGTTGGAGGCAGTTCCATGCCCAGGAGCCCCTGTGGGACCACTGTGAGGCATCTCCTGGAGAATTTTGGCCTCCTGTGGAGGGAGGAAAAATCCTGGGTAGCATACCCAGACTCCTCTAAGGAAGCTAGCTGGGAGTTGTCTTTGATGTAGGAGGCAGGTCCATGCCCAGTAGCTCCCCAGGACTCCTCCCAGGCAGCTCCCAACTTCTTTTTGCCTCCTGTGGAGGGAGGAAAATCCTGGGTTACCGCCCCCGACTCCTCCAAGGTAACTAACCAAGTAGTTTGGCATATGCTGGCGGCAGGTCCATACCTGGTAGATGCCTGGAACTCCTCTCGGGAATCTCCATGTGTCTTTTGGCTTCCTCTGGAGACATCTGAAGACCCAGGTAGCATCCCCACATTCCTCCAAGATAGCTACCCCAAGAAGTTTTCTTGAGGTCGTGTTACATAAGAAAAAGCTCCAGTGTAAAGATGCCTTCCAAGACCTGTGCAGTCGAACTTGACCAACAGTCACCTTACCTATGCAAGTGGCTTTGCTGTGAGAAGAAACCAGGCCAAACCAGCTGAAAGCGGCAAAGTTGCAACAAAAGCAGGCAAACTCAGCTAATAAATATGCATTAAGCGCACGCCAAGGCAGATCGATACTGACATACCTTGCTGTACATCGTCAAGACAAATGCTGTTGATACCCATTAAGTGGAAAGAATTAAATAGCCTCTTCTTCCAGCTATGATGTCAAAAGGCAGGGAGCTCTGTTCCCAGGGCAAATACTTGTGGGCAGGTTAAAAAAAACAGGTGCTGTATAAAATTGTGTGAGACTTGCCTACAAAGTTGCACGGTGATAATCGGTGATGAGAAAGATTCATGGTAGAAAAGAGAAGGAAAACACCACTTAGGAAAACCTGAGAGTGACAGGATGGTTTAGCAAAAGGGGAGAAGAGGCTGTGTATGTGCAAGGGCTTTCTTTTTCAGCTCACAGGAAAGACAGAAACTTGCGCCTTCAGGGTGACTGTGCTGGTCACATGCCACAGAGCACACTCGGGAGCAGGCAGTTCAGCTGCGAGGAGCCTGGCACGCTTGCCTTGGTCTTCCTCAGCTCTCGGCTCTCTGCTACTTGAATTTTCAACACAGGACGTGTTGCTTGGGAGGATCCATGGGCAAAAGAGAAGCTGGGGTTCATTTCTTCTAGTAACCTATTGGAACTAGCAATTCCTCCCTAACATTTGGTTTTCCAGTGGTAACAAGCAGATAGTAGAGTGCTTTAGTCATTTGGATGGATCGGACACGAGTGTTGGAGAGCCAAGCCTGGCAGTTCTGGCTTCTCCAAGTGGATATGTGAATGACAGCTTGTTTTGCCAAACTCTTGTAATATTGTGAAGCTTCCTGGGGGATGGAAGAAGGAGAGCACTAAGCTCCTGGAATCTCAAAATCCCAAACTCTTGCTGGGAGTTTACAAGAGGACCTTGCCAGCTGACCCCCCCGTGTGTGGTACCAGACCCCTGAGTTACCTGTGGTAGGCACGGTCATAAAGAACAAAACCAATCCCACCCATCAGATTAGCAATCCAATGTGTATTGAGGTAGTCCAAACCAGAGAGGTGTGGCAGTATCATCATGCCTGTGGATAGGATTTTCCAACTCCTCTTCCAACTGAAGCCCAGCACATAGCACACATATAGCTTCCACCAAAGGACAGAGCCCAGGTTGCTTCCCATCCACCACGTTTTTAGGTCAACAGAGTTGATTTGAGAAAGCTACAGCAACACTGAAACATTTTGAACCACATTTAAAACATCCCGACAGGTGCTGGTCCCTTAGGATCCACGTGGCCAAGGTCAGCAGGTCAGGGGTGGCCGTGTCACAGTGGGCAGCAGAGTCAGCACTGGTCGTGTCACCGTGGTGTCGGAGTGGGGTACAAAAGGGGCCGCAGGGCGGTGGGTCCTGCACCCTGGAGGAGTGTCCATAGGACAAAGGCAGGGATGAGCTCCCACATGGCTGTCGCCACCAAGGAGCAACCCGCCAGCATGAGGCGGACCAAGATGGACTTCTGGAACGGGATGGAGCACACCTTCATGATGCCCAGCATCACCAGCAAAGGTACAGGCATCCACAGGCACCGCAGGAGTGTGGTCATGACCAACAGTTGCAGCGTTGCGTGGGTGAGACTCAGCACTGCAGCCATCTCAGGGGCGTCAGCATGTGGGGCTGAGGACAGCAATGATACTTTACATCTGCCTATGCGCCGCAGCTCAGGGGGTGTTGGAGGGTTGAGAGCTGGCAGTCGCAGAGCGTGACCTGATTTTCCTTTGCTTTCCAGAGCGAACAGCCGTCTGGGACGCAGTGGCCGGCTATGTTCAAGAAGAGCTCTTGCTGCGCAAGGTGGGGCGACACCCACATCCTCCTAGTCAACCCAGAGGGGTGGGGAGTCCCCATGGGCCTGGGGCATGGCCTGCAGTTACTCTTGCCCTCCTCAGAAAGCAGGAAGCTCACCCCAAAAGTCCCCAACCCAATGGACAAAGAGGGCTCATGCAAGGGTGGTATCACCTCTGGTAGGTGGTAATGTACCACAGGGCTGATCCTGCTCGCTGGAAGCCCCCTGAATGCCCTCAGGCTGCTTCTGCCCTGACTCCAGCACTTATTTTTCGGAGGCGGAAGGAGAGGACTCGGCAGCTCCTCCTTAAAGCTCTCACCACTGCCTGGGCTCATGCCTCTGACCAGCAGGAGTGGGCAGGATCCAGCCTGAAGCACCATCCCTGGTCAGGGCTACCTCCAGCTCTTCCCTCCAGCCAGTCCTCACCCTTCTGCCCTTCCCTTCTCTTCCACTCGCAGGGGGTCCGAATTCCCACCCTTGGCTCCTTCGATGTTGTCCCCAAATGGATTCAGGTTGGGGACGAGGCCGTGATTATCCAGAGGCCCGTGTTTCGGTTGGCCAGGAACCTTGCAGGTGTCCACAACCTCAAGGACAACAAGGACTACCTGCCTGGTAAGACTGCCCATTAATCCCTGGCCGGCTGCATGGTCAAGGTGAAGGGGGGTATCGCGTCCCTTCCCGGGGTCTGAGACGCTTCTCTAAAGCCAACTGCCTCCTCTGCGGAGCAGGTCCGAAAATGGGGCCTTTCTGGGCAATGACTGCAATAAGCAGCCCTTGGGAAACGCCCGCAGAAGGGCCGCTGGGTGAGCGCCTCCATCCCTCTTGTGTGCTTTTCCAGGCAATAAGGAGCTGGAGCCCCTCAAATACGCCAAGGTGGCCGCAGCCGCCTCTGTGTCCCGACGGAAAGTGGAGGCCTGCATCCAAGGCACCATGTCCCTCCTCTCTCACTGCCTGGGGAAGGGGGAGAACGTCGCCCTTGTCCTGAGGGACATAGGCTTGCTTCTCATCGAAGGCATGAGAGTACAAATGAAATTTTTTTACAACTTCCTGGAGAGGATGTCTGGGAAGGAGAACTTGGAAAAAGCTGCTTTTGAGGTGAGTGTTTTGGCTTCTCCACGGCTCAGGCAGTCCCACAGCAGTGCTCCAGCACTGCTTGCATGTGGCCCGCCAGGACATAACCAGCCACCCAGGCCAGGCGAGAGCTACGGTCCTACCGACTCTCACTGCCTCGGGCTCCCCCAATATTGAGTGCCCCAGCCATGCTGAGGACGTCGTGCCATCTTCGTGCTCCTCCATTGCAGGTCCCCCAGCTGCTGGACATGGTGGTGTCCCAGGTGGTACCTGTGGCCTCACTGACATTTTCTGGCCGTGTCATCATCTTTCCTGAGTGAGTACATCTGCGGATGTTGCCTCTAGTTGCTCAGCTGTGGTTTGGTAGCATTTGCTCCATGTGACCACAGGTGTCCTGCCATGGGGGCACCAGGCAGTGACATGTCCCCAGCCCATAGTCATTCCTGTGAGGCAGATCCGATGGGAAAGATGGAGGACTTTTAGGCAACACTTTCTTCCCATCATGGCCTGGACTTCTTTGCAGGGTGACTCCCTTTCCCAGGACGGTCCTCGGGGATGGGGTGTAGTCAACTTGGGGAAAAAAAAAGGAGTTTTTGTGCAGTGCCAAAATCTGCTTGTGAGCAGGTGATCGTGGCAAGCGGCAAGGGCTGGTGGTGCTGTGGATCATGCTGGTGTCATCTCTGTCTGCAGGTTTGAACTGGAGTTTGTGCCCAAACCACCACCCAGGGCCCCTGTCAAGCACTTGAGAAAAGTCCCTGGTGAGGACAAGCGGAAGGAAGAAGAGGTTTTGCCAGCTCTCAGGCAGGGCAAAAAAGGTAAAGCTGCTCCTGGCGCCTTTCCATAGCATAGCCAACCAACTTCTGGGATATAGTGGGGAAAATCCTCCGGTGAGGATTGTCAAAGGACTCCGATTTGCGCCAAAGCTTCATGACAGCTCAGCACAGCCTTTTCTGCTCATGACTCATTGGCTTGCACAAAAAAAACCCCCAGGGAGGGATGTGCCCAAGGGAACAGTGGGAAGATGGCAAGCCAAGGCCCCCGGGAAATGACCCCTCTGCAAGGGTCCCTGTCCTGTCACCGGCACCACCCAGCTCCTCTTTCCCAAATCTGGTGCCGATAACACAGTCACAAAACCACGTTGACCGTGGAAATGAGGAGCTGGGCAAGAGCTGGTGTCAGGGTGGCTGCGAGGGGAGCAGAATGGCCCTCCCGGATGTTTTGGGAAGAGGCCTGAGCACCACTATGCGTCACCAGCGTCGGCAGTGTCCCAGCGATGCTCTTCTGACAAGGTCTCTCCTTCCCGGTCCCAGTGGGATTTGCTGAACTGCCCTTGCCTGCCTGTTCAAGCTCGACTCCTAATGAAGCCCCACAGCTCCGGGAAATGAAGGAGATGGAGAAGAGGAAGAAGTCTCGGGTCAGGTGAGTCTGGAGATTCAGGGCTGGCGTCTGCACAGGCTTGCTTTCTGACCCAGCAAGAGCCCATTCCCCAGCCCCAAACACTCGCCGTTCATCACTGCCCAGCAGTGGTGAAGGCAGCACCCAGAGGGGCAGGATGAGGCTGCCGGGAGCCCTCCATTGCACAGGCCTGGCTCCTCTCCTTCCATTCAGGAGAGCCCCAGCGTGGCCTCCTAAGCTGTGCATGGGGACAGCCGTGTGTCAGCCAAGGGTCCTAGCTCAGGGGGTTTCCTCTCCTGAGCTGAGGGCAGCCATGGGCTGAGCTGCCAGCAGCTGTGCAGACAAGTACATGGCTCATAGGGACAGGATGAGGCCCCAAACCCATCGTGTCCTCAGGCAGACCCCTCCCGTTGTGTCCTTTCAGGTGGCTGCCACTGATCCCAGGGGACTCCTCTGGAATAAAACAGCCTGTGACCAGCCAACCCAAGGGCAAATCCAAGCTCGAAGGCCAAGCGTCAAAGCAGAGTCGAGCGCAGGCAGCAAAACCTGGGAGGTGCAGAGGAGGAGGACAAGGAGAAAAGAAAGTTCCCGTTGGAAGCAAATTGCTGTCAATGAGCTCTGAGGCTGGGCTGCCTGAGGAGCCCACCTACAAGGTCTTCATTCCACAGCCACCAAGACCTGAGGCAGCACAATTACTAAAATCAAGGCCTGAGATGTTCTGGTCAGTGGTGAAAGAACCGCAGAAGACCGTATTAGCGGGATACAGCTTTGAGCCCTCCCTTTTGGTGCCACCAATGTACGAGGAGTCCAGGTCTACGCAATGCCACCCACTGAAGACCAGATCGGTGGTCTCCAGGATGGAGTGGCCTTGGCTGGAGTGATCAGGGCTTGGGGTGCCCGGAGCAGAGGGAGCACCACTGCGGTGGCAAAACAGGTACGTGATTCAGATCTGTGTCGTTCTTGGGTGCTACTTCCTTGTAGAAATGCCGAGTTAGAG
The DNA here is from genome assembly GCF_035582795.1 of Mycteria americana. Lineage (NCBI taxonomy): Eukaryota > Metazoa > Chordata > Aves > Ciconiiformes > Ciconiidae > Mycteria > Mycteria americana. Next base: position 451,053 of record NW_027445629.1, on the reverse strand, counting down.
AGACAGTGGGGACTCTTCAAAGAGCCCTTAGTTCTGATTGATGTTCCCACCTTGGGCTCTTCCATCACCAGGGGCGAGGTACTTCTTTTCCAATGTTGCCCTCTCTTCTGTAGCCTCAGAAAACACACAAGGCCGTGCTATTTGGCCATGTTTGGAAGGCCTAAGTAACCGCAAGGCTGCTCTGGGCTGGAGAGGGGACTGTTTCTTCCCAGCTTGTTGCTCCTTTAGATCCCCAGTGGGAAGAGAAAGGCTTTTTGGGTGGGTCTGGCCCGGTGCTTTGGGAGCAAAGTGCTGCTGCTGGAGAGGCTGCACGGAAAGGGTACATAGAGGGAGAGAAACAGGTGCCCTCCCCTCACTGTCCTGACCTGAAGCCATCCAAGGGGTCTGGGTGTGGGCAAAGAGCTCCCCAAAGCTGCAGTATTGTTTTAGAAGAGTCTCTCTTCTTTTGCAGAAACCCACCCATCTTCGGGACCCAAGGAGCTCGGGAAAGAGATGAATAAAAACACAAAGGAGACGTTGCAAAAGAGCATGGACTTTTTTAACTGTTTGCGGTCCTTTTTAACGGTCCTTCACCGGAAAAGGGGAGAGGGCTTTGACAGTTGGCCATGGCTCTGAGATCAGCCCAACATGGTGCTGGAAGCAGGGCCATCAGAGAGACCTTCCCTCAGGACCTTTTCCATCCGAGGGACCTTTTGCATGGCCGCTATGGACAGGAACCTGCTTTCTGGGGCAGGAGAGGGCAACCAGGCACTCGGAGCAATGTGGGGGACAACTGAACATCCCTGGAGGGGAAAGGAGAGGATGCGAGTGCAGCTGGGGAGGCATGGAGGGCACCTATGTGCAGGGGCAGTGGAGGCCAGCTGAGCTTTCACCCAGGAGCGTAAGGGACCAGGGAAGGAGAGATAGCAAGGCTGAGCCCAGCTCTGCTGGGCTGGATTTTCTACTTCCACTTGGGGTAGAGCCAGGGCTCTTTACTGTGCTCTTTCTCTCCCAGTTTATCCAATTTATAGCCAATTTAGATCTCTTACTTAGGAAATCCTCCGAGCAGGTCTGCCTTTTGGCCATCCTGTGGGCCACCCACACTGACAGAGAAGGTCCATCTCCAGTCCCAGCCCTATGGCACTCATGTAGCCTGCTGTTACCTGGCACTTTCCTCCTTGCCCAAACCCACCCTATTCAACCCAGGAACCCAACCCTCCTAACAGGAAGCTTCTGCTTAGGACCCCCTCCAGGATCTGGGGGCAGGGGCCACCCTGCTGCCGCCCTCAAAATTCAATCCCTGACCTTGAGCTAAGGTTGTTCTGAGGACACCGTCACGAGTGAGCGATGAGTGTCTGCAAAGCCCAAGGTCACTTTGTAGGGGCAGATCTTTCTGCACAGGTTTGCAAGAGATCTGAGGGTGCCAGGCTGGGAATTGGAACATCTTGTGGAAGTGCCAACATGGAGACATCTACCCAGAGCCAGGAGCTCAGTGCTGGGGTGAGGTGTGTCTCACCAGGGAGCCTGTAGTGTCATCCTTTCCAGCCGATCTTATCAAATCAGGTCTTTCTGCTGGGAATCACGGGATATCACGAAGTCATGGACTAAATCAGGTCAAAGGGGACATGGATTGCTCTCCAGCCCAACCCTGTGCTCAGAACAGGTCCCATCAGGCTGCTCCAGGACATGCCCAATTTAGGTATGAACACCATCAAAGTCTTGCCTCTCTGGCTGCAAGATCTGCGCCCACTTTGGGTGAAAAAGCCCTCCTTTCTAAAGCCCAAATCCCTCATTTTTTGACTCTCAACCCTCACGTTTAGGGCACAAAGCCTCATTTCTTAAAGTCCATTTTTCAGGACTGGAGGGATTTAAGAGACATGTAGAGGTGGCGCTTAGGGACATGGTGTAGTGATGGACTTGGTAGTGTTAGGTTAACGGTTGGACTCAATGATCTTAAAGGTCTTTTCCAACCTAAATGATTCTACGATTGTATGATTCTAAAATTGCCCCCAAGCAGCTTTGGCGCAAGCTGCACAAAGGGCACCAGCAGCCCAGCCCAGCCCTCCTCCCAGAGCCACCTCTGGCCAGCAAGAGCTCAGAGAGAGCTTCTAGAGACACGGACAGCTCTGCCGACTGGCCTGCCTGCCCACAGGTCTCAAGGAAGAGCTTTAATCCCTGTTCAGCTGTTGGGCTCGCCTTGGGAAAACAATACTCCTTTGGTGCCAAGAGGCAGAAAAGCCAAAGCCAGAATTCAAAGCACGTGTTGGACTTGCATATGTAATTTATGGGGTAGTTTTTCTCTGTAGGCGTGGAGTCACTTGGTGGAAACTGGTAACTGATGGGATTGGTAAGAGCGCAAGTGTTGTGCAGCCAGGGAGCCCCTGGCACTCGGTCTGGCCCCTTTTGGGCCATGAAGCCCTCCAAGGTGGGGCAGGCAAAGGCTGGGGCAAAGCAGGACCCCAGCTGGGCATGGGCGGGAGCATGGGCAGAATGACGTGCCCCATGGGGGCCAGGGGCACAAAGAGCTGCCCTGAGCAGGACAGGGACAAAATGCAGTCCCCCATACAGGGCAGGGGCAAAACTAGCCACCCCAGTTTGGGCAGGGGCATAAAAGAACAGCTGAGCAGGGCCGGAGTAAATCCAGGCACCCTGTGTGGGGAAGGGGCAAAATGAGCCTCCGCAAGCGGAAGAGAGGAAAAACTCAGCTGTCCCAAGAGGGACATGCTGAAAGCAAGCCACCCGAGCAAGGCTGTGGCCAAACTGGATGCCTCAAGCAAAACATCAAAAGAGAAGAGCCTCCCCGAGTGGAGCAGGGGCAAAACTACCTGCCCTGAGCTGATCATGAGTACAAGTAACTGCCCCAAGCAGGACTGGGGAACACCAGATTACACGAGTGGGGCAAGGGCCAAAGCGGCCAATTCAACTGTGGCAGGAATAACAACCAGCTACCTCGCTGGGGCAGGAGCAATACTCACTGCCCTCCGAGCAGACCAAGGAATTAAACCTGATGCTAAAAAGCCACCCACAGACATTTTTCACAGCTCCAGGGTGAGAGAGCAGCTGGGTGGGGGCCTGGCAGCCAGCCAAGGCCAACCCAGCGCAGTCGCTGAAGGTGTTTCTTTGGTAGCGCTAGTTCAGAGTCAGCCTGTGGCTGTATCTTGAGGGGGCAGAAAAAATTCATTGGAAATGAACCTGTAAGAGCCCAGGTGCTTTGCTCCACGAGTCTCACAGACACGGTTCCTGTACCTGGGAAGAGTGGAAAAGAAACCCTCAGCAACCCAAATGTGCCAGCCAAAGCTGTGAACACGCACGCTTACAGCCCGGGGCAGGTTTTGATTCATCCAGTTGGTGCGGCTCAGGGAAGAGGTGGGAGCTCTGCCGGCGGATGAACAGCCCTTCAGCAGCAGCACGTGGGGAAGCCCAGCAGCTGCCGGCTGCGGCAGGAGCCCAGGCTGTGTCAGCTGCGTGGTTGTCTGGCTCAAGGGGACACGTCCCCCTGCGGCCCCGTGTCACAAAGGGGCAGTGATGCGGCACCCGCCCGGCGCTTGTGAGCTCAGCTGGCCAGGGCTTGGGATCCTGAAGAGCGGGCCAGCGAAAGCTAGTTGGGCTGAGCTGGCCTTCGGGATAACTCAGCTCCTTCCTTTGCTACTTGCGTGCCTACTTTTTTCCAGCCATTGCTGCTTTACTGCCCACTTCTCCTCAACTTCCATCCTCTTTCAAAGGTAACTGTGATTTGACTTTCAGGACAGCTCATAGAGGAGGTAGATACGGGATAAAGTATAGGCTGGTCTGTAGCTTCCAAGCTCCAGGCTGAGCTATTACACCTTTAGAGGCTGGCCAAATATGGGCTATGGGTAGAGTTCCTATTTGTTTAATTCTTATTTCTTTGCCATGTGCTAGGACAGGTAAGTAGAGGGGTGGCAGTGTTGTCTGAGGCGTTGGGCCCAGTCTAGAATGACAAGAAGCCCACCCTGACTGATGAGGTAGGAAGGGAGACAGAAAAGGAGCACGGCAAAGGCAGCCGTTAAAGCAGCGGCCGAAAGCCGGTCACTCCTGCGTACAAGGTGGGCCAGCGTGTGCTGGAGAGCCAGAGGGCTCTGCTGCTAACGCTAGCCACAGGTAAGCAGCAGGTCCTCTTCAGAGAAGGTGACAAGCAATGCAGTGTTTCAAAAGGGCCTTGGTAATTGCTGTCAGTTGACAGCAGACAGAGTCCTGTGACAGGGACACTAGGGCCATCAGCCTGCAGCTCTGCAGCAGTTACAGCTGCCACTGAAACACTTTGGATGGCGGATGCTGCTCTGTGAGTTGCCTTTGGGGTCTTTTTTAATCATTTTGTTGAGCTACAATTCTTTCTTTGCAATCAGGTGACGGGATTGGCGCTGATCTCTTTCTGGAGCGTGTCCTGACATCCTTTGTCAAGCAAAGCTTTCCCCTCTGTTCCGGAGAGGAGCCATGGCTGCAATGGGGAACGACTCCTGTGAGTAACGGCTTCAGCAGCAGGCCTGGACTTTGTGACCCCCCAAAGGCAACGGAGGTGGCTGGTGCTCCACCCCTGAATGTTGATGTGCTCACAACCTAGCATCAATTCTGGGGCGTTTCCTGGTAGCGGCCACGCTGACCCAGGTGTTCTCAATTAGACACAGGAAAACACATTTTGTCACTCCTCTGACACTATGTACAAGACTTGGAAAGGTGACATTGCTCGTAGCAAGATCTGACATCAGGAGGGTTACCTTCTGTGCTAGCTACTTGCTTGTTTTTGTCAAGTTACAATGAGGAAAAGGGAAGACTTGACTTGATCATCCCATTCAAGACTCTAGAGGGAAAGGAAGGTAGCCCGAGGCACAGAAATCAGAGTGTGGGTTTGCTGGGCTTTTGGCAAAGTAAGCAGGGGAACAGACTCTTTTCCAAAACTGTTTCTTGACCAGTAAATGTCAACGGCAGTGTCAGGCTTCCCCCAATGTTTCTGTGTTGGAGGTTAGAGCTGGTTGTCCAGGGTGCTCCTGGACAGAGCTCAACTTTTAAATATGCTTTCATGCAACAATATCGTCTCACCTCTTTTCAAATGTCATTTCCCTGCAGTCATTGTCGAGGGAATGGCTCCGCCACAAAGGATCCTCTTTCCCCCGGAGAAGATTTGCATGGACTGGCAGCAAAGACAGAGAGCGGGAGCGGGACTCTACAACCTGGGCAATACGTGCTTCCTCAACTCCGTCCTGCAGTGCCTGACGTACACCCCCCCTCTGGCCAACTACCTGCTCTCGCGTGAGCACAGCCAGTCGTGTGAGTACTTTTGGGAACATCTCCTTGTAAATCTGTTGGGCACTTCCCAAGGGTTCCCAGCATCTGGAATTTGATTTAGGAGAAAAGTGGCCCTTCTTTGTCAACCCCCCGAGCGGGTGTTCTTTGAACACTCAAGCCTAGAAGCCGCTTGTCGAATCTAGGGCTGTTCATCTTCAGAAAGGCACCTCTTTCTAGCCCCGGGTCTCGGTCCCTGTTGCTGCAAATTAAACTCTCTTTGCTTATTGCACAGACAACTTTTGTCAGTTTAGCATCCCTGCGAAGAAAGTTTTCTAGGCACTAACATGTCCTGGGCTTGTTGGGAAATTGGCACCTTGGGAGAAGTGGAGTAGAGACTGTTCTTATACCTTCAAGATCTCCATTAGGTTTCCCAGTGCTATGGAGATTTTGCTAAGCTGAGGAGCTTGCTTCCTTCCCTCCCTCCCTGTTCAGGTCGTCAGCAAGGCTTCTGCATGATGTGCATAATGGAAGCGCACGTTAACAAGGTCCTGCGTGCCTCAGTGAGGGTCATCCAGCCTAGCGCTGTCATCACTGTCCTCACACGTAAGTCATTTCAGGTGCTTTGACAGGTTTGCTTCCCTTCTTGTAGGAGAGAACCACTAACTTCTTCTCTCTTAGGCATAGGAGAACATTTCCGGCTTGGCATGCAGGAAGACGCCCACGAGTTCCTGCGCTATACTGTCGATGCCATGCAGAGAGCTTGTCTGAGCAGAAGCAGCGAGTAAGCGCAAGCAAATGACCTTTTCAATGTTCCCGAGCCCTTTGGACTCCTTGATGTACTGCCATCAAGGCAAACCTACGCCCAGGGCTTTCAGACAAAGCAAAACTCTTGGAGGAGATAACTCTCTGCCTCACCATTTCTTTCCAGCTTGGACATCTCTTCTCAAGCAACTACCATCGTCCATCAAATCTTTGGGGGCTTTCTGAGATCCAGAGGTACTTTTCCACAACTACTGCTCTCCTTGGAATTGTCTGTGCCCTTCCGTCTGCCCGTGACAAACAGCTGATCGGGTGCCTGGCGTAGGAGGCACAGTCAGTCGACTTCCCTTATCGCTGAGCATTTTCATTTGCCTTCCAGTCACATGCTTGAGCTGCAAAGCCATTTCCGATTCCTACGAGGCCTTCCTGGATGTCCCTTTGCATATAAAAGTAAGAGGGTTTATAATTGCGCGTCAAGACATCCCAAGGCCCCTGTAGCTTTCCAGAATCCATGCGGCTGACTTAAAAACGTAGACTGGGAACACAAGAGAGCTTGGTGGTGGGTGGGAAGTGGAGTGGGCTGTGTCCTTCTGGGGAGGCCATGGCAGTGGTCTCCCTGCAGGTGCTGCCTTTAAGCTGGAAAAGTATGAATTATCCTCTCTGCACCCTTGGCCTACTCTCTTCCTGCTTCCTTTTGCCCTCCCTCAACACCCGTCTGGCTTCCAGGCTGATGGGCTGTGGTGTTTTCATTGTTGATGCCCTGCACCCCTTGGGTAGCTGAACTGGGTGGTGCCACAGAGAGGTAGCTCTTGATAGCCCCGGGAATCCCTGGGAACGGAGGGAAATGTTCAGCGTCATACCCTCTTTCTGCCTCCTTCTGGACACTGCTTGCGGGTTCACAGTGGGTCTCCTCAGCCTCAGCTACCTGGGTCTTCCTGTCAACTCCTAGGAAGTGTTTGGGAGAGGGCGTTTCCCCAGCTCAGTGCTCTCCTTTCTCACTCCTCCAGGCAGCCTCATCTGTCACCGCAGCTCTGCAGGACTTTGTGAAACCCGAGCGGCTGGATGGCGAAAACTGCTTTAAATGTAGCAAGTAAGACGATTACTAACGACATATTAATACTAGATCCTGCGTGAAGGTGCTGCCTGTCAGGGAGCATAAGTCATCTTTTCACGTAGGTTTAATGAAGGCTAACGAGAGGCGGCTTTTTTTTAAGATGGCCTTATGGTACTGAATAGGCTTAAAATAGCGTAAGGATGTGGGAGACAGGAAAGGTTGTCTGGCCTTCTTGGGGGAAGATAGGGGGCATTTCAGCACTGGGCTCTGTGCTTGGTTTCCAGGTGTGACAAGATGGTTGCCGCCTCCAAGAGGTTCACAGTCCATCGCGCACCCAAGGTTCTCACGGTGTGCCTCAAAAGGTTTGAAGATTTCACCGGCAGGAAGATCGGCAAGGTGTGTATGCAATTGGAGTGCAACTTTCTCTTGCTGGAGCGGGAGATTTCCGAAAGCAGTACGCTCTTTCACAAGTTGTTCGTGTTGGGTTTTTGGTGTTCCCTTCCGGGGAGAGGAGAGTTCCCGTGGGAAGACAAGCACGTACTCTGCTCCGACAGAGCTGCTTTGGCCGAGAAGAGTTTCCTGCCACCCAAACCATGACGTGTTGAAGGCTATTTCAGGCAATATTTCAGGATCATTTCTGAGCCCTCTTGGTCTCTCCCTAGCTTGTGGAGTACCCCGAGTACTTGGATCTTCGGCCATACATGTCTCAGACAGCTGGAGAACCACTCCTCTACACCTTATATGCCGTCCTGGTCCATAGCGGTGGCAGCTGTCATGCAGGACACTATTTCTGCTACACAAAGGTAAAGAGCAGCTTCCTTCCTAGCAGGGGAAAAATGTGTGCTGGGCAAGACAACCATTCACGGCAGTGTTACACAGGCCAAGGGTTTTGGGGAGAAGGTCTCCTTAGGGGCTGCATTGCATTTGTTTTGGCCTGCTCTTGGTTCTGTAGTTCTCTGCCTGTGTTTTTGTGGAGAACCATCTCCAGATATCGATGCCTTTCTTTGCAGGCCAGCAACGGACTGTGGTACGAGATGAACGACGCGTCTGTGGATGGTCGTGGCATCGACACAGTTCTCAGGCAGCAAGCCTATCTGCTGTTTTATGTCAGGTAATAACAAGTCTTACAATGTGTTGAGAATACGTTTGCTTTTCCGGGCTTTGCTGTTTTCCTTCTCAACCTCCTGAGTGTTTCTCTTTCTGTCATAGGAGACAATGACTACCTGCATCATTCAGTGCTGTCAAATGTGAACTACCCCACGTCAGTCCTTATCTTCCCTTGCTGGGCTTTAGGCTGCTGCCCTGCTGTCAACTGCTACTTGTCTGCTATCTGAAGCTGGCTAATGTAGAGAAGAGTACTTGAAGGGGGCCTGCAGTAGGGAAGATGGGGAGGGACTCTTTATCAGGGAGTGCAGCGATAGGACGAGGGGTACCGGTTTTAAACTGAGAGAGGGAAGATTTCGATTCGCTATTAGGAAGAAATTCTTTACTGTGAGGGTGGTGAGACACCGGAAGAGGTTGCCCAGAGAAGTTGTGGATGCCCCCTCCCTGAAAGTGTTCAAGACCAGGGTGGTGGATGGGGCTTTGAGCAACCTGCTCTAGCGGAAGGTATCCCTGCCCACGGCAGGGGAGTTGGAACTAGATGATCTTTAAGGTCTCTTCCAAGCCAAACCCTTCTGTGATTCTATGAGTCTATGAAATGGAGGCCATAGGGGGTATAAAGATGAGGACTTGCTCTGGCAGGGGCAGACCTGGTGGGAAGACCCCAATCGAATTTGCCATTTCTAGTCCTGTTTATGTCTTCTCTCTGTCGTAGAAACCGCTCCAAGAAAATGCCTGGACCCCAGAGGAGGCTGCAAGAACAGCCCTAACCAGAGATCCCTTTGTTTTTCTCCAGGCGCTCTGATTTGAAAATTGGAGAGAGGGTTTCTTCCTCGCTGGCACCATCATATCTCCCTTCCTTCCTCAGTCGGTGGCGGGCTGACAGCAAGCAGGCAGGTTCTGTGGGACCACAGGCTCTGCCTCACAGGACTAAGGTAACTCTGGGGAGGTGGGTCAGGGCACCAGATGGACAGTGGATTTCTTGCTGGCATCTTGGCCTTGCTCTCTTTTCCCTCCCACGCTGCATCTTTCTTCACAGCCGCAGCGCTGCTCCCTCTCAAAGCATCCCACCTAGATCCATCCCATTTGTCCGCCTGTGGCCCTTCTGCCTTTGCAGCCCTCCAGGAGAGCCTTTGGGAGGCCCTGAGCTGTCCCCTCACACAGCTTCTGGGGTTTCGCCACTGGTCTGGTCCTTTCAGGAGGAAAGGGCAGGCCCTTTTCAGCGCTCTCTTTGCAGGACGTGGCGGTGGGCATGGAAGACTCTCCAGAGGACAGCAACTCCTGTGCAACTGCCAGCACAAGCCAGCTAAGCTGGGCAGGTACACGGGAGGGATCTGCAGGCCGGCCATGGCCCATCTGGCCAGGCGGGCTCAGCATCACCTCCTACGTGGGCTTCTGCCTGCATCGCTTCTTCTGCGGCTGCGTAAGGCTGGTGTCTAGAAGGAAAGCTGCGTGCCCGGTCTGCTCTCAACCATTTGACCGTGTGCTGCACAGCGTGCCAGACGACCACAACAAAGAGGAGCACAGGTTCAGCCCTTCTTCCCGCTGCCAGAGGAACGGTGCCGGGGAGAGGGCCCGCAGCAGATCCCCCCAGTGGGGAAAAGATCTCCGCAGCTGGTTTGTGGACACCACGGACTATGACGACTCAACATGGAGAAAGAGGAGGAGAACAAGTCCTCCAAGTCGTGGCTGCACTCCCAGGGATAACGCAGCTCCAGGGCCCTCCAAGGGCAGCCCCCAGTTGGCTCCCGCACCCTGTGCTGCTGGGGAGCAAACCCTGCCAACGCAGAGAGAAGAGAGCAGATCCCTGCAGCAGGGCTATGGTCTCCGCAGCCGGTTTTTGGAGATCATGGACGACCGGGACTCAGCAAGGAGGAGGAGGAGGACAACAAGGAAAACAAGTTCTCGATGTGGTGACCAATCCCCAAGGGATGATGCAGCTGCCGGGCCCTCCAACGCCAGCTCCAAGCGGGCTCCCGCCCCCAGGGCTGCTCGGGAGGAAACTCAGCAGAGGCGGAGAGAGCGGAGCAGATCCCCGCGGCGTGGCTGTGATCTCCGCAGCCAGTTTTTGGAGATCACGGACGACCAGGACTCAACAAGGAGGAGGAGGAGGACAACGACAAGGAACGCAAGTTCTCAACGTCGTGCCCGATCCCCAAGGGATGATGCAGCTGCCGGGCCCTCCCATGCCAGCTCCAAGCGGGCTCCCGCCCCCAGGGCTGCTCGGGAGCAAACTCAGCGGAGGCAGAGAGAGCGGAGCAGATCCCCACGGCGTGGCTGTGATCTCCGCAGCCGCTTTGTGGACACCAGATTATGACCCCTCAGCAGGGAGGAGGAGGAGGAGGGTCTCAGCGCTCCAGAGATGCACGTCGGACAAACACTCGGGGTGCTGCGGTTGTGGCGGGGGCAGATTGCGACCCTGGATGAGGGAGGAGCACTGCTCCTCCTTGACTTCTGCAAGGCCAGAGAGGAAGAGGAGGAAGAATCCAGGAAGCACCAAAACTGCCCCCAGCAGGGCCCAAGCTGCACAAAGGGCACCAGCAGCCCACCCTGTCCCTCCTCCCAGTGCTGCCTCTGGCCAGGAAGAGCTCGGAGAGACCTTCCAGAGACTCAGACAGCTCTGCTGGCTGGTCTGCCTGCCCACAGGTCCCTCGAGGAAGAGCTTTAATCCACATTAAGCTTTTGGGATCACCTTGCAAAAAGAACACCTGTTTGGAACCAACAGGCAGAAAAGCCCAAGCCAGAATTAAAAACACTTGTTGGCCTTGCATGTGTAATTTACGGGGTGTTTCCTTCTCTGTGGGTCTTGGAGCAATTGGTAGAAATACCCAGTGTGGGAGGTTTCTGTCTTGGGATTGGGAAAGCAGTGTGCTTGCATGGGCCCACCTTGCAATCTCTTCTTTTTACATATGGAGTTCAAGTCACTCCAACGGAAATGGGCTGGATAAGCCAACCGTGAGCCGGACTGAAACGGGCTGAACGGCCAGGCCCTGCGGGTGCTGCTCAGCGGCACCAAGTCTAGTTGGAGGCCAGTAACTAGCAGTGTCGCCCAGGGTTCAGTACTGGGCCCGCTGCTGTTGAACATCTTCCTTAGCTAATGGTCTGGATGATGGGGCAGAGTGCACCCTCAGCAAGCTGGCAGATGACAGCAGACTGGGAGGAGTGGCGCTTGGGCCAGGGGGTCGTGCTGCCGTCCCCAGGGACCTGGGCAGGCTGGAGAGATGGGCTGGCAGGGACCTCATGCAGTTTAGCAAGGGGAAGTGCCAAGGGTGCTGTGCGGCTGACGAGCAGCAGCACAGGCTGCCCAGGGAGCTCATGGAGTCTCCACCCTTGGAGATGTGCCACGGCCCTCTGGACATGGTCATGGACAAGCGGCTGCAGGTGGCCCTGCTTGAGCAGGGGGGTGGGAGCACCTAGGCGACTTCACCCTCCAGGTGACCTCCAGGCCAGCCTCAAGTAGCCGGTGATTCTGTGAAATGGATGCCCAGAAGAGGATCCAGCCACCAACGCTGTCACCCTCAGGCAGCCATCGACAGCTGCCCCAGGAAGCTGCAGCCCGTGGAGAGCCCAGGCTGGAGCAGGCTCCTGGCAGGAGCTGTGGCTGCTGGAGAGGAGTCCAGGCAGCAGCAGGTTCTGTGGCCGGAGCTGTGGCCCGTGGGGCCCAGGCGGGAGCAGGGGAACGGTGCGAGGAAGAAGGGGCGGCAGAGGTGAGGTGCTGTGGGCCGCCCGCAGCCCCATTCCCCATCCCCCTGCGCCGCTCCGCGGGGAAAGGGGGCCGAGGAGTGGGGAAGGGAGGAGTGAGGCTGAGTCTGGGAAGAGCAGGGCTGGGGGAAGCTGTTTCCGTTTGGTTTTGTTGCTGCTCTCCTGCTGCTTTTGGAATTGGCAACAAATTACATCAACCTTGCCCCGGTCAGGCCCCCCTCGCCTGGGAGGGGGCGCAGGGCGGCTCTGTGAGGGGAGGCCCGGACTGCACTTGCCCGCCCAGCAGGAGCTGCGCCATTGGCCACTGCTGAGCCAATCAGCGGAGCTGGTGGGGGCTGTCAGTCACAGCTGGCCTGGGGCGGGGCCGGAGGGGCCGGAGGCGGAGCGGCCTGAGGAGAAATGGGTGAGAGAGGGGCCGGGGGCAGCCGGGGGGGCCCCACTCAGCGGCCTAAAGCAGTTACCACCAGTGTAGCACTGGTTCCGGACACCCCTGGTCAAAGCAGCACAAGCCCATTTCCCTTTGCCCACCCTTCCTGGCTGCTGGGTGCAGCCGAGCCAGAGGCTGGGCAGGGGAGGGCTCATGGCGGCAGAGGAGAGAGCGGCCTGATGGTGGTGAGCGCAGGGTCGCTCTCCCGCCTCGGCTGCCCCTTGGCCTGGTGCTGCTCGACACGCCGCTGCCGCACACAGGCCGGGCAGTTTCCCTGTTGAGTGCTGGGGACAGCTGCCGCACAGGAAGGGGGAAATGGCTCTGCTGCGTCCTGCTGCGGGAGCTGGGCTCAGCCATGGTGTTGAGGGCCAAGAGCGGGTGATGTGCAGACAGCTCAAGGCGGGACTGGCTGTGCATCTGCCTTGCTGCTCTCCAGGTCCTCGGGAGTACGTGGAGGCCTCCGTGACCAGCAGTGGGAAGTATGCGGCTCCAGCGTACGCCACCTGTAGATGTCGCAGGGCAAACAGGGAGCTCACGCCTGGACCAAGTGAGTAACAGCCCTCCAGCCGTTCGTTCAGAGCAAGCAAGCAGACTTTTTTTAGCCCGGCGTTCGTGGGGTACAAAACAGTCAGCCCACCCCTTGAGTGAGCTGTGCATGCTTTCAGGCAGCTGGCACTTCTGCAGCTGGTCAGGAGAGCCCGTCCAGGTGAAGCTGCCTCCTTGTCTTGAAAAACAGGCCAGAATGCCACTGCTTTTGTGCTGTTCTCCTCTGCCCTAGCTGATGACTCCGCTGGCAAGTCCAAGAGACACATCTGTAAATGCCCGCCTCTGCAGTGCATGTCCTTCCAGCCCAGGGCCGTCAAAGCAGACCTCCCTGCAGGTAAGTGAACGATGGAGATACATACCCTTGGTCTTGGAAGTTGTTTCTCCCTCCTGGTGGGAGCACACACCAAGGCTTTATTGCGAGAGAAGCAAGTGGGGAGTGCTCCTGGCTGGATGCAGCTCCCTTGGCAGATGCTTGTGCCCCTCTCTCGGCCCCCAGGTCCGATAGGAGCCTTTCCCCCCACCCAAGCTGTGCTGCCGGCTCTTGGGAAATGGGGGTACCAAGGGTGGATGGTTTTACCACAGCCAGGGAGTTCCCGCCAACCCATCAGGGAGGTTATCATGCAGTTACATGTTTTTCAAAGAGGCCAGCAAAGAATTTTTCCAAAGATACTGTCCCAAGGAAAGTGCAGGGTTTAGCTCTGATTGCTCTCTGTGTGGATTGTGTCTGGCCTCAGGCAGGCGCACAGTAGCTTTCAGACAAAGCATGGGACTATTCCAGGATGAAGTGAGCAGTCAGGATCCAAAGTCTGTTTTGGTTAAGGCAATCAGGGGGAAATGTGCGGTTGGAGCCTTCTGCGTCTCTTACCCTTTGATTTCAGTGCTGCCCTCTAGTCGGAATCTTGTACTGGTTTTGCTGAGGCAAAAAATTAAATGGAGAAAGCAGATTTTCCTCACACACACACACACGCTGCCCCAGCTCAAGGTGAACAGAGAAAGTCTGTGGGGGTGCGTTGTTTTATTAAACGTTTATCAGATATCCAGCCTCAGGGGAGTTGTGTACAGCGAATGGCTGCAGGTGCCTGGGGCGTCACTTGACCAGCCTCACCTGGAAGGCGAAAAGGAGAAAAAGGTGAGCATGGGGACTTGTTATCAGTTTGTCTGGGTCCCTGTTGCCCTGCACGCCCCCTGAGCCAAACAGCGTTTCTGGACAGTCAGCCTGCGTCTCTCTGTGTCCCCTTTTGCTCAGGGCTGGGGGTGGGTGCAGTGGAGGTTCAGCGTCCTGACCGAGCAGAGTTGTCTTCAGCGATGGCCGTCTGTCAGGACAAGGGTGCTAAGGTGCACTGGCCATTCCTCATTGCACACTGCAGTACGTGTGCCTTGCGGCTTCCAGCTCGCTGCACCTATGCCCGTGGCACGCTTACTGGAAACCTCCTGTATTAGCAGAGCATTCAAAATGTCCTGATGCTGTTATGCATTGGCTTTTTCTCTGTTTTGGGGGAGGAATGTGAAGAAAAGAGAAAAATAGCTTAGGAACAGATAAAACACATGCCTCGGGTTTCATGAGAACATGAAAACAAATGACCTGACCCATCCCCTGTGCGCGAAGTGTTACCATTTTAAGGTCGGGATCTTTTAAGGATGCCTAGAAGGGCCTGAACTTCTTAGGGAAGGAAAAAGTAAAAAACCTTTGATCACATTGGATCAGGGAGTTACCGAGTGTTTTCACGCACAAGGACCTCTTGTGCCACTGACACCCATACTGGCTGACCCTGTGTTGTGCTGTCCTCCTGCAGGGTGGTGTGTGTCTGTCTAATGACAGGAGCTTTGGAGGCTTCTCAGGTGTCATTAGAGACTAAAAGTATGATTATTACTGCGGCGGCCTGAGGTTATGAGGGAAACAAAGATTTGCAGGGGAGAGGACACTTTATATTAGCCGTTAGATTTTGTTGACAACACAGCTTTTGTGGGTCACTGACAAGACGACCATGGAGGTGGTGGCTGAGCTTGTGTAATGGAAATTCTGTTGTTCTGGAATTGAAGCCCAAAGCGCCCTCCAACAGTCTTAGGCTCCTGAATCTGGAAGCATACGGTTCTTCTCTCAAAACTGAAGATGATTCAGTTAGAGGGAGAGGCTGTTTGGAAGTTGTAGTAGGTTGGGGACAGAGGCCAGTTGGGGGGTGGGGCCCTCGGGGTGGGGGCTGTTTCTACCCTGTGCCCTTGGCCTGGTACTCACAGCTGGGAAGGGGCTTTCCAAAATGCTGCTGGAAGGAGCCAGATGTGGCCACCTCCGGCACGGGCTCAGGGTCTGCTGCCAGCCTGCTTTGAAATCAGCTCTTCCCAGCAGGACATTGCCCAGGAATAACACTGAATGTTGCTGTTCTCCTTCAGGAAGCATGGTACCCATGAAGCAGAGCCCGAGCTGCGCCTGTGCCAGGAGAAGACTTCACGCACTGCTGGTTCTGATGGTGACAGTTCCCACCAGCTGTCCAGCTCAGGAAGATGCAGGTAAGATGACACCGAGGGGGCACTGAGTGATTGTGGCTTCTCTTGCAGGAACAGGATTTAACAGCAGAGGGGAGGCAGAACGCAAGGGCCCATGAGGTCCAAAAGTGCCTCCAACAGCTGGTGCAGTCACGATGAGAGCAGAGGGAGAAGAGAAGGAGATGCAGGTGACCTGGCTGGGACAATGCTTCTGAGGTAACGTCTGCCACCCAAACACAGAGACAGACAGAGGCGTTGGGAGGTCGTGGAGTGGGTGAGAAAGGTGCCTGGGAGAGAGGAGAGCGTGGGGAGATGGGAGACAGAGGTGGAGATGGAGGGGAAAAAGCCAGGGTGTTGGAGGTGAGGCGGCTCCTGCTGTGCAGGTGCTTGTGAGGTCAGTGGTGGCTGAGTAGGTGTTAGGCCAGGAGCCAGCCCCTGGCTTGTGCAGATGCTAGTGAGGTCATAGGCACGAGAGTAGGTGGTAAGTTATGAACGGGCCCCTGGCTTGTGCAGCTGCTTGTGATGTCATAGGTGGCTGAGTAGGTGGTTGGGCAGGAACATGCACCTGGCTTGTGTAGGTGCTTGTGATGTCACCTGATCCCAAGCAGGTGACAGGGCAGGAGCAGGCATCTGGCTTCTGCAGCTGCTTATCACAGAATCACAGAATCATATAGGTTGGAAAAGACCTTTAAGATCATCGAGTCCAACCATAAACCTAACACTGCCAAAAACCACCGCTACACCATGTCTCTAAGTACCTCATCCAAACGTCCTTTAAATACCTCCAGGGATGGCGACTCAACCACTTCCCTGGGCAGTCTGTTCCAATGCTTGATAACCCTCTCGGTGAAGAAAACTTTCCTAATATCCAGTCCAAACCTCCCCTGGCGCAACTTGAGGCCATTTCCTCTTGTCCTATCACTTGTTACCTGGGAGAAGAGACCGACCCCCACCTCTCTACAACCTCCTTTCAGGTAGTTGTAGAGAGCGATGAGGTCTCCCCTCAGCCTCCTTTTCTCCAGGCTAAACAGTCCCAGCTCCCTCAGCCGCTCCTCATAAGACTTCTGCTCCAGACCCTTCACCAGCTTCGTTGCCCTTCTCTGGACACACTCCAGTACCTCAATATCCCTCTTGTAGTGGGGGGCCCAAAACTGAACACGGTATTCGAGGTGCGGCCTCACCAGTGCCGAGTACAGGGGCACAATCACTTCCCTAGTCCTGCTGGCCACGCTATTTTTGATACAAGCCAGGATGCCATTGGCTTTCTTGGCCGCCTGGGCACACTGCTGGCTCATATTCAGGCGGCTGTCAACAAACACCCCCAGGTCCTTCTCTGCCAGGCAGCTTTCCAGCCACTCTTCCCCAAGCCTGTAGCGTTGCATGGGGTTGCTGTGGCCCAAGTGCAGGACCTTGCCCTTGGCCTTGTTAAACCTCATACAATTCACCCCAGCCCATCGATCCAGCCTGTCCAGGTCCCTCTGCAGAGCCTGCCTACCCTCCAGCAGATCAACACTCCCACATAACTTGGTGTCGTCTGCAAACTTACTGAGAGTACACTCGATCCCTTCGTCCAGATCATTGATAAAGATGTTAAACAGAACTGGCCCCAACACAGAGCCCTGGGGAACACCGCTAGTGACCGGCCGCCAACCGGAGTAAACTCCATTCACCACCACTCTTTGGGCCCGGCCGTCCAGCCAGTTCTTTACCCAGTGAAGAGTACACCCGTCCAAGCCATGAGCAGCCAGTTTCTCCAGGAGAATGCTGTGGGAAACCGTGTCGAAGGCTTTACTGAAGTCTAGATAGACAACATCCACAGCCTTTCCCTCATCCACTAGGCGGGTCACCTTGTCATAGAAGGAGATCAGGTTGGTCAAGCAGGACCTGCCTTTCCTGAACCCATGCTGGCTGGGCTTGATCCCTTGGTTATTCTCTACATGCCGTGTGATAGCACTCAGGATGATCTGCTCCATCAGCTTCCCCGGCACCGAGGTCAGGCTAACAGGCCTGTAGTTCCCCGGGTCCTCCTTCCGGCCCTTCTTGAAGATGGGTGTCACATTCGCTAATCTCCAGTCAGCAGGGACCTCCCCAGTTAGCCAGGACTGCTGGTAAATGATGGAAAGGGGCTTGGTGAGCACATCTGCCAGCTCCTTCAACACTCTCGGGTGGATCTCATCAGGCCCCATAGACTTGTGAGTGTCTAAGTGGTGCAGCAGGTCACTCACCATTTCCCCCTGGATTATGGGGGCTCCAGTCTGGTCCCCGTCCCTATCTTCCAACTCCAGGGGCTGGGTACCCATAGAACATTCAGCCCTGCTAATAAAGACTGAGGCAAAGAAGGCATTACGTACCTCAGCCTTTTCCTCATCCTTGGTCACTGTGTTTCCTCCCCCATCTACTAGGGGCTGGAGATTCTCCTTACCTCTCCTTTTGCTGCTAATGTATTTGAAGAAGTGTTTTTTGTTGTCTTTTATAGCAGCAGCCAGACTGAGCTCTAACTCAGCTTTGGCCCTTCTAGTTTTCTCCCTGCACAGCCTCGCTACACCTTTGTAGTCCTCCTGAGTTGCCCGCCCCTTCTTCCAGAGGTCATAGACTCTCCTCTTTCTCCTCAGTTCGAGCCAGAGCTCTCTAGTCAGCCAGGCCGGTCTTCTTCCCTGCCGGCTCGTCTTTCGGCACCTGGGGACAGCCCGCTCTTGTGCCTTTAGGACTTCCTCCTTAAAGAATGTCCAGCCTTCCTGGACCCCTTTGCCCATAAGAGCTGCCTCCCAGGGGACTCTCTCGACCAGTCTCCTAAACAGGCTGAAGTCCGCCCTCCGGAAGTCTAAGGTGGCAGTTTTGCCGACCCCCCTCGCCGCTTCTCCACGTATCAAAAACTCTATCATTTCATGATCGCTCTGCCCAAGACAGCCTCCAACCATCACATCGCTCACAAGTCCATCTCTGTTGGTGAACAAGAGGTCCAGCGGGGCACCTTCCCTCGTTGGCTCACTCACCAGCTGCGTCAGGAAGTTATCTGCCACACGCTCCAGGAACCTCCTGGACTGTTTCCTCTCTGCTGTATTGTATTTCCAGCAGACATCTGGCAGGTTGAAGTCCCCCACAAGAACAAGGGCTAGCGATCGTGAGGCTTCTCCCAGCTGCTTATAGAATAGTTCATCTGTCTCCTCATCCTGGTTGGGGGGTCTGTAATAGACTCCCACCACAATATCTGCCTTGTTGGCCTTCCCCCTGATTCTGACCCATAGACACTCCACCCTATCATCACCATCATCGAGCTCTAAACTATCCAGACTCTCCCTGACGTATAGGGCTACCCCACCACCTCTCCTGCCTTGCCTATCCCTCCTGAAGAGTTTATGTTGACCCTGATGACTGAGGAGCTGATAGGCCAGGAGCAAGCACACATCTTGAGTGTCCAAACCCTCATTTCTAAGGTGCAAACCCCTCTTTTAGGTCCCAAAGCCTCCTTTTTAGAGCCCAAAGCTTTGGTTCTAGGGTTGAAACCTCATTTGTATGGTCCACACCCTCATTTCTCGGCTCAAACCCTAATTTCTAAGTTCCAAGCCCCGCTTTTGCAGTTCAAGGACTCATTTTAAGGGCCCAACACATCGTCTTTAAGGCCCAAAGTCTCACTTTGAATGTCAAAAGCCTCCTTTTTAGAGTCCAAAGCCTTCTTTATAGGGTCCAAAGGCTCAGTTTCTGGGACCAAAGCCTCATTTTCAGGAACCGTAGCTTCATTTTTAGGATGCAGTCTGCAATTTTGAGGGCCCAAAGCCTCATTTTAGGGAGCAAACTCCTCAGTTAGGGAACAAAGCCTCATTTGTTTCATGTCCAAAGCCTCATTTTCAGGGTGCAAAGCCTCACTTTTAGGATCCAGCCAGTCATTTTCAGGGTCCAAGCTGCATCTTGGGTGCCCAAACACTCATTATGAGCGGCCAAAGACCCATTTTTAGGGTGCAAAGCCTTACTTTTTGGTACCAAAGCATCATTTCAGGACACAAAACCTAATTTCAGGGTTTGAAACCTCATTTTCATTTCCAAAGCCCCATTCTTCATGCCCAAACTCTCCTTTTGAGGGTCCAAACTCGCATTTATAGGGTCCAGCCCCCTCTTTTACAGCTCTAAGCCTCAACTGTAGTGCCCAAAGCCCTGCATTAGGGACGAAAGCTTCAGTTCTTGGGTTCATAGAGGAACCAATAGGTTCCCCTCTTTTTCAGCCTGCAAAGCCTCATTTTTAGCATCTAGCCCATCATTTTTAGGGCCCGAAGCCCCGTTTTAGGGCCGAAATCCTCATTTTTCAGGGTCCAAGCCTGTGTTTTAGTACCCATGGCCTTTTTTGAGGCCCCCCAGTTTCAATTTTAGCGTCCAAAGCCTCATTTGTAGGGTCCAGGAGCTCAGTTTCAGTTTGTAAAGTCTCATCCTCAGGGTCCAAAGCATCGCCTTTAGGATCCAGCCAGGCATTTTTAGGGTCCAAGATGCGCCTTGAGCGTCCAAACCCTCATTTGGAGGATCCAAAGCCCTCTTTTGGGGCTCAAAGCCTCAGTTTATGTCGGAGTGGGAGAGAGACCCGGAGTAACGGTGAATCTCAATATGAGTATGGTCGTTCTCGTTTATTCAGATTACTTAACAGGTTTATATAGAAGCTAAGCAAAGCACGCGCTAACAGCGACTATTCTATTGGATAACTATACTTGTCCACGCGCTTAAAACAATTATATGATTGGTACAAAGTTGCCGTTCACGCACTGTTCACAAAGGGGGGTTTATCAGCACTTTCCCAGACTTAGTCCCGCTTATCTTGTTTTACCAAGTACTCCTTCTGCTGTTCTCAAGGGAATTTCACCTTGATCTCTGGCTCCCAGGCCCCATCAAAGGCTGGATTGCTCACATCAATTAAGCTGTGTCCTTTTTCACTTAACCATTCTTCCACAATTCCCCCTTCTTGTTTTTGAGCGATCCAGGCATGATTTATCATGGTTCTAAAAGCCTTTTTGATACAGCTACAT
This sequence comes from Mycteria americana, assembly GCF_035582795.1. Classification (NCBI taxonomy): domain Eukaryota; kingdom Metazoa; phylum Chordata; class Aves; order Ciconiiformes; family Ciconiidae; genus Mycteria; species Mycteria americana. The sequence goes on along the minus strand of NW_027445629.1, from coordinate 430,757 downwards.
GCTACACAAGAACACAGACCTATGATAACTGAAATTCTTAAAAGTCGTAATCCCTCAGCTAACAAACCCTTCAGCCATGATGGTAAGGACCCAAATAAACTGGTTAACCATTCATCAAAAAACCCCTTGATTTTGTCGAATTTTGTTGGCATGCTCTTTCAGCCATCGTAGTTGTTTGTGAATTGATTCACTGTGATCAGACAGGTTCATACAACACATGCCTTCAAAATTCTCACAACCATGACCTTGGGCTAATAACAAAAAATCAATTGCTGCTCTATTTTGCAAAATTGCGTGGCGTAAGCTATTTTGATCCTCTAATAATGTTTCTATTACCTGGGTGGTGACATTTGCTTGTTTCTCAGCCCAACAGGCTAATTGCCCAGCCTGTTTCAGGGCTCGTCCTGCTGCCCCCCCAGGTATGAGCAGGGACAGGAACACTCTCTCAGTGGTACTGAGGAGGGTAGGTTCATCATCGCAATCCGGGGAAAGACCCTTGACCCTTTTTTTTTTTTTTTTTTTTTTTTTTTTTAGTACTGTATGTCTAGGTCATAGGATCAAGATGCTTAAAACGTGAAAAGAAAAAAAAACCTTTAACTGTAATTTAAGCAATGAAAAGTTACAATAACTAAGTAGTACTATGCACGACAATCCTTCTCAGTCATCTCTAGAACTTGAGTAGTTTTTCATATTACCATTCACAAAAATTCAATAATGATCAATAATGAAATAATATTGATTTAATATTATAATGAAATTTAATGTCATATTTAATATTATATTCATTTAATAGTATATTTAATTTAATAATTTTAATTTTAATAATTTTAATAATTTTAAATATCAAATTAATAAAATCAATAAAATTAATTTTAGAAATTTTAATAATTTTATTAATTTTAATTTACTTTTATATTTAATATTATATTTAAATTTATATTTAATTTTATTTAATATTATAATGAAATAATAATGGTTAATAATGAGATAATATTGCTTTAATATTATAATGAAATTTAATTTTATATTTAATATTATATTTAAATTTATATTTAATTTTATTTAATATTATAATGAAATAATAATGATTAATAATGAAATAATAATACTTGCCAAATAATGTTTTTGCTTTAGTGGTCTGGATACAGTTACAAAGTAACTGTGAATGACAATCTTGGCATATAAATGGTTAGCAGATATTCATTCCAGAATTTAGGCAGCTGTCTGGTGCAACCCGATACATTTTGTAAATAGTTTTCCATATAAAATGTCTCACAGAAGGCTTTACAGCTAATCATCCTTTGTATATGCATACATAAGAGGATACCAGTTGCAATATAATCCATATTTGTTTTTTGTTTGGTTGGTTGGTTGGTTTTTTTCCCACTTTCCTTGCCCGTTTTCCTGTATAACCGGAAACGCTAATGTCGCAGGGCCTTCAGCCCCCCCCCCAGGCTTCCAGTGTCCTTCTAGAATTGCATCTTTGATGACACCGCTCCAGCGTGTGGTTCTAGGGAGCGCTGGAGGGTTCATTAAACATGGAGGCACAGCTTCTCCTTTCCTTTTTGTTTGTAATTCCAGAGTATCAAGACGTTTTAAAACTGCTTGCAACACTTTTGCAGTGGCATCAGAGGATTGTGGCAGCTCCTCCCCGTTAGGTGATGTGGTAGTTCCAGAGGATTTCGTAGAGGGAGGTAGAGGCGGATAGAACGAGGTTGAGGGCGGCAACGGAGGCGCGGAGGGTGGTTCACTGGGCAGAGCTGTAGGGGGAAGTCGGCAGGTTGCTCTGCCCAAGTCGTTAGGTTCTGTCGCTCCCGTCCCTCCAGGGGGTTTTGGCGGAGCTACTTCCGCATTCGCTTCACAGTTTGCATTAACCCTGCTAACTGGAACTTCCGCCTTTTCTGGCGTCTGCACTGATTCCACCATAACACGCAGTTCAGAAACGTTTTTACAGACAGTTCCAGACGCGCCTCTCACGGCAGGCAGCCCAAAAAATCGCGCCATAGGTCCCGGTTTGTTTTCGGGCTTATCTTTAGACACTCCCGGACCTAACATTTGGGCAGCAGCGCAAGCTACTTCCCTCTCCGCCTTCATCGCTTTCAGAGTTTCTAAGACAGTGTTCCAGAGTCCACGAACCGCCTTTATTTCCTTTTCGTCCTTTTCATTCCCCTCTATTGTTTTCTGCCACATCGTTCCTCCAAAATCTCGCCATTCCGATACGGAAAATAACATGCGGGTGTCAGAAAAGTGACCCCAACATTGTCCCAACTTAATCAACCTTATTAACTGCTTCACTGGTGCTTCTATCCCTCTCTTAGAGAGGATTCCAGTGAGCAACGTGGCCTCAGCTTCTGTTTCCATCACTGCGCCTGAGAGGTGAGGAGCGACCTCACACCGGCGTCTGCCCTGCTTCTTGCCCCACGCAGCGCTTCTCTCAGCCGTGGTTTCCCACTCCCTTCCTCTAGCTGCTTACCGCAGTCACGGAGATTTCATCGGTGCGTAACCATCCTCTGCTACCAGATGTCGGAGTGGGAGACGGACCCGGAGTAACGATGAATCTCAATATGAGTATGGTCGTTCTCGTTTATTCAGATTACTTAACAGGTTTATATAGAAGCTAAGCAAAGCACGCGCTAACAGCGACTATTCTATTGGATAACTATACTTGTCCACGCGCTTAAAACAATTATATGATTGGTACAAAGTTGCCGTTCACGCACTGTTCACAAAGGGGGGTTTATCAGCACTTTCCCAGACTTAGTCCCATTTATCTTGCTTTACCAAGTACTCCTTCTGCTGTTCTCAAGGGAATTTCACCTTGATCTCTGGCTCCCAGGCCCCATCAAAGGCTGGATTGCTCACATCAATTAAGCTGAATCCTTTTTCACTTAACCATTCTTCCACAAGTTTAAGGTCCCAAAGCCTCCATTTCAGGGTCCAAAGCTTTGATTCTAGGCTTGAAAGACTTGTTTTGATGGTCCAAACCCTCATTTGAGGGTACAAGCCCTCCTTCATAAGTTCCAAGCCCTCCTTTTACGGTTCAGACTCATTTTAAGGGCTCCGAGCATCATTTTTCATCCCCAAAGACCGACTTTGAAGCCTCATTTTATGCTCCAAAGCCATGTTTTTAGTTGCCAAAGCCTCATTTTCAGGGTCCAAAGCCTCCCTTTTAGGATCCAGCCAGTCGTGTTAGGGTCTGAGCCGCATTTTGGATGTCCAAACACTCCTTTTGAGTGCCCTAAGACCCATTTTTAGGGTGCAAAGCCTTAGGTTTGGAACCAAAGCACGATTTTAAGGCACAAAACCTAATTTCAGGCTTCAACACCCCCGTTTCATTGCCAAACTCCCATTTGAAGGGCCCAGAGAGCCATTTTGAAGGCCCCAACCCTCAGTTTCAGGGTCGAACGCTCATTTATAGGGTCCAACCCCCTCTTTTACAGCCCTAAGCCTCAACTGTAGTGCCCAAAGCCCTGCATTAGGGACGCAAGCTTCAGTTCTTGGGTCCATAGAGGAACCAATAGGTTCCCCTCTTTTTCAGCATCCAAAGCCTCAGGTTTTGCATTTAGCCCGTCATTTTTAGGGCCCCAAGCCCCCTTTATAGGGCCTCAAATCCTCATTTTTAGGGTCCAGACTGTCTTTTAGTACCCACCGCCTTTTTTGAGGGCCCAGTTTCCTTTTTAGGATGGAAAGCCTCACTTTGAGGGCAGAAGGCCTCTTTTCAGGGTCCAGAGCTCTATTTAGAGTGTCCGAAGCCTTGTTTTTCCTTTCCAAAGTCTCTTTTTAGGCTCCAAAGCCTCTCATTTGTAGGGTCCAAAGGCTCAGCTGTAGTTTGCCAGGTCTCCTTTTAAGAGTGCAAAGCCGCATTTTTAGTTTCCAAAGCCTCATTTTCAGGCTCCAAAGCAGCATTTTTAGGATCCAGCCAGTCGTTTTGAGGGTCCAGGCTGCATCCTGAGTGTCCAAACTCTCATTTTTGTGCTCCAAACCCCTGTTTCAGGGCCAAAAGTCTCATTTTTGTGTCCCACGGCCTCATTTTGAGTCCAAATCTTCACTTCTACAATTGAACGCCTCCTTTTTAGGTCCCAAAGCCTCATTGTTAGGGTCCCAAAGCCTCATTTATAAGTTCCAAGCCCCCCTTTTAAGGTCCAAAGACTCATTTCAAGGGCCCAGAGTGTCATTTTTAAGGCCCAAAGTCTGGTTTGGAAGATCCAAAGCCTCTTGTTTAGAGTGCAAAGCCTTATTTATAAGGTCCAAACCTGTCTTCCTAACAACAGCCTTTTTTAAGGACACACACTTTCAGTTCCATGGTCTAAACCCTCACTTTTATGGCAGAAAAACCTCATTTTAGGCTCCAAAGCCTCATTTTTATGGTCCAGAGGCTTCATTTCAGTTTGCAAAGTCTCCTTTTTAGAGTCCAAAGCCACATTTTGTGTTTCCAAAGCCTCATTTTCAGGCTCCAAAGCAGCATTTTTAGGATCCAGCCAGTCATTTTGAGGATCCAAGCCACATCCTGAGTATCCAAACCCCCATTTTTATGGTCCAAAGCCTCTTTTAGGGCTCCAAGCTTCATTGTTAGGGTGCAGCGCTTTGATTGTAGTGTTGACAGGCTTTTTATGGTCCAAACCCTCCTTTTTATGGTCTCTGGTTCCCATGCCCAGCTCCCTGCTGACACCATGGGCATCCATGTCCCTCCGTGTGTGATGGATGCCATCTCTCGTTGTTTTTACTTTCTGTCCTTGCTCTGCCTACGTCTGTAGCTGAGTCTGCTCTTGTTGAGGCAGGGTCACTTTTAACTGACACTTGCCACAGTAAGAAGGGGTTCTCCCTCCTCCCCCCACAGTAAGAGGGGTTCTCCCTCCTCCCCCCGCTACCAACACCTTGCCATGCAAACCCAATACATCAGGCAGGACTCTAGGACTCGGGGCCAGGGAAACTTCTCCCCTGGCTCACGGGCAAGAATGTGGAGGCAGGTCCATGCCCAGTAGATGCCAGGGGCACCTCCCAGGAATCTCCAGGTGTCTTTTGGCTTCATCTGGAAACAGCTGAAGAGCCAGGTAGCATACGCAGACTCCTCCAAGGTAGCTAGCCGAGGAGTTTCTTGATGCAGGAGGCAGGTCCGTGCCTGGAGCTCTCCAGTACTCCTCCCAGGCAGCTCTTGAAGTCTTTCAGTCTCCTGTGGAGGCAGCTGAAGTCCAAGGTAGCAGCCACCCCCTCCCTCAAGGTAGCTACCCAGTGAGGTTTTGTGTACGTTGGAGGCAGTTCCATGCCCAGGAGCCCCTGTGGGACCACTGTGAGGCATCTCCTGGAGAATTTTGGCCTCCTGTGGAGGGAGGAAAAATCCTGGGTAGCATACCCAGACTCCTCTAAGGAAGCTAGCTGGGAGTTGTCTTTGATGTAGGAGGCAGGTCCATGCCCAGTAGCTCCCCAGGACTCCTCCCAGGCAGCTCCCAACTTCTTTTTGCCTCCTGTGGAGGGAGGAAAATCCTGGGTTACCGCCCCCGACTCCTCCAAGGTAACTAACCAAGTAGTTTGGCATATGCTGGCGGCAGGTCCATACCTGGTAGATGCCTGGAACTCCTCTCGGGAATCTCCATGTGTCTTTTGGCTTCCTCTGGAGACATCTGAAGACCCAGGTAGCATCCCCACATTCCTCCAAGATAGCTACCCCAAGAAGTTTTCTTGAGGTCGTGTTACATAAGAAAAAGCTCCAGTGTAAAGATGCCTTCCAAGACCTGTGCAGTCGAACTTGACCAACAGTCACCTTACCTATGCAAGTGGCTTTGCTGTGAGAAGAAACCAGGCCAAACCAGCTGAAAGCGGCAAAGTTGCAACAAAAGCAGGCAAACTCAGCTAATAAATATGCATTAAGCGCACGCCAAGGCAGATCGATACTGACATACCTTGCTGTACATCGTCAAGACAAATGCTGTTGATACCCATTAAGTGGAAAGAATTAAATAGCCTCTTCTTCCAGCTATGATGTCAAAAGGCAGGGAGCTCTGTTCCCAGGGCAAATACTTGTGGGCAGGTTAAAAAAAACAGGTGCTGTATAAAATTGTGTGAGACTTGCCTACAAAGTTGCACGGTGATAATCGGTGATGAGAAAGATTCATGGTAGAAAAGAGAAGGAAAACACCACTTAGGAAAACCTGAGAGTGACAGGATGGTTTAGCAAAAGGGGAGAAGAGGCTGTGTATGTGCAAGGGCTTTCTTTTTCAGCTCACAGGAAAGACAGAAACTTGCGCCTTCAGGGTGACTGTGCTGGTCACATGCCACAGAGCACACTCGGGAGCAGGCAGTTCAGCTGCGAGGAGCCTGGCACGCTTGCCTTGGTCTTCCTCAGCTCTCGGCTCTCTGCTACTTGAATTTTGAACGCAGGACGTGTTGCTTGGGAGGATCCATGGGCAAAAGAGAAGCTGGGGTTCATTTCTTCTAGTAACCTATTGGAACTAGCAACTCCTCCCTAACATTTGGTTTTCCAGTGGTAACAAGCAGATAGTAGAGTGCTTTAGTCATTTGGATGGATCGGACACGAGTGTTGGAGAGCCAAGCCTGGCAGTTCTGGCTTCTCCAAGTGTATATGTGAATGACAGCTTGTTTTGCCAAACTCTTGTAATATTGTGAAGCTTCCTGGGGGATGGAAGAAGGAGAGCACTAAGCTCCTGGAATCTCAAAATCCCAAACTCTTGCTGGGAGTTTACAAGAGGACCTTGCCAGCTGACCCCCCCGTGTGTGGTACCAGACCCCTGAGTTACCTGTGGTAGGCACGGTCATAAAGAACAAAACCAATCCCACCCATCAGATTAGCAATCCAATGTGTATTGAGGTAGTCCAAACCAGAGAGGTGTGGCAGTATCATCATGCCTGTGGATAGGATTTTCCAACTCCTCTTCCAACTGAAGCCCAGCACACAGCACACATATAGCTTCCACCAAAGGACAGAGCCCAGGTTGCTTCCCATCCACCACGTTTTTAGGTCAACAGAGTTGATTTGAGAAAGCTACAGCAACACTGAAACATTTTGAACCACATTTAAAACATCCCGACAGGTGCTGGTCCCTTAGGATCCACGTGGCCAAGGTCAGCAGGTCAGGGGTGGCCGTGTCACAGTGGGCAGCAGAGTCAGCACTGGTCGTGTCACCGTGGTGTCAGAGTGGGGTACAAAAGGGGCCGCAGGGCGGTGGGTCCTGCACCCTGGAGGAGTGTCCATAGGACAAAGGCAGGGATGAGCTCCCACATGGCTGTCGCCACCAAGGAGCAACCCGCCAGCATGAGGCGGACCAAGATGGACTTCTGGAACGGGATGGAGCACACCTTCATGATGCCCAGCATCACCAGCAAAGGTACAGGCATCCACAGGCACCGCAGGAGTGTGGTCATGACCAACAGTTGCAGCGTTGCGTGGGTGAGACTCAGCACTGCAGCCATCTCAGGGGCGTCAGCATGTGGGGCTGAGGACAGCAGTGATACTTTACATCTGCCTATGCGCCACAGCTCAGGGGGTGTTGGAGGGTTGAGAGCTGGCAGTCGCAGAGCGTGACCTGATTTTCCTTTGCTTTCCAGAGCGAACAGCCGTCTGGGACGCAGTGGCCGGCTATGTTCAAGAAGAGCTCTTGCTGCGCAAGGTGGGGCGACACCCACATCCTCCTAGTCAACCCAGAGGGGTGGGGAGTCCCCATGGCCCTGGGGCATGGCCTGCAGTTACTCTTGCCCTCCTCAGAAAGCAGGAAGCTCACCCCAAAAGTCCCCAACCCAATGGACAAAGAGGGCTCATGCAAGGGTGGTATCACCTCTGGTAGGTGGTAATGTACCACAGGGCTGATCCTGCTCGCTGGAAGCCCCCTGAATGCCCTCAGGCTGCTTCTGCCCTGACTCCAGCACTTATTTTTCGGAGGCGGAAGGAGAGGACTCGGCAGCTCCTCCTTAAAGCTCTCACCACTGCCTGGGCTCATGCCTCTGACCAGCAGGAGTGGGCAGGATCCAGCCTGAAGCACCATCCCTGGTCAGGGCTACCTCCAGCTCTTCCCTCCAGCCAGTCCTCACCCTTCTGCCCTTCCCTTCTCTTCCACTCGCAGGGGGTCCGAATTCCCACCCTTGGCTCCTTCGATGTTGTCCCCAAATGGATTCAGGTTGGGGACGAGGCCGTGATTATCCAGAGGCCCGTGTTTCGGTTGGCCAGGAACCTTGCAGGTGTCCACAACCTCAAGGACAACAAGGACTACCTGCCTGGTAAGACTGCCCATTAATCCCTGGCCGGCTGCATGGTCAAGGTGAAGGGGGGTATCGCGTCCCTTCCCTGGGTCTGAGACGCTTCTCTAAAGCCAACTGCCCCCTCTGCGGAGCAGGTCCGAAAATGGGGCCTTTCTGGGCAATGACTGCAATAAGCAGCCCTTGGGAAACGCCCACAGAAGGGCCGCTGGGTGAGCGCCTCCATCCCTCTTTTGTGCTTTTCCAGGCAATAAGGAGCTGGAGCCCCTCAAATACGCCAAGGTGGCCGCAGCCGCCTCTGTGTCCCGACGGAAAGTGGAGGCCTGCATCCAAGGCACCATGTCCCTCCTCTCTCACTGCCTGGGGAAGGGGGAGAACGTCGCCCTTGTCCTGAGGGACATAGGCTTGCTTCTCATCGAAGGCATGAGAGTACAAATGAAATTTTTTTACAACTTCCTGGAGAGGATGTCTGGGAAGGAGAACTTGGAAAAAGCTGCTTTTGAGGTGAGTGTTTTGGCTTCTCCACGGCTCAGGCAGTCCCACAGCAGTGCTCCAGCACTGCTTGCATGTGGCCCGCCAGGACATAACCAGCCACCCAGGCCAGGCGAGAGCTACGGTCCTACCGACTCTCACTGCCTCGGGCTCCCCCAGTATTGAGTGCCCCAGCCATGCTGAGGACGTCGTGCCATCTTCGTGCTCCTCCATTGCAGGTCCCCCAGCTGCTGGACATGGTGGTGTCCCAGGTGGTACCTGTGGCCTCACTGACATTTTCTGGCCGTGTCATCATCTTTCCTGAGTGAGTACATCTGCGGATGTTGCCTCTAGTTGCTCAGCTGTGGTTTGGTAGCATTTGCTCCATGTGACCACAGGTGTCCTGCCATGGGGGCACCAGGCAGTGACATGTCCCCAGCCCATAGTCATTCCTGTGAGGCAGATCCGATGGGAAAGATGGAGGACTTTTAGGCAACACTTTCTTCCCATCATGGCCTGGACTTCTTTGCAGGGTGACTCCCTTTCCCAGGACGGTCCTCGGGGATGGGGTGTAGTCAACTTGGGGAAAAAAAAAGGAGTTTTTGTGCAGTGCCAAAATCTGCTTGTGAGCAGGTGATCGTGGCAAGCGGCAAGGGCTGGTGGTGCTGTGGATCATGCTGGTGTCATCTCTTTGTCTGCAGGTTTGAACTGGAGTTTGTGCCCAAACCACCACCCAGGGCCCCTGTCAAGCACTTGAGAAAAGTCCCTGGTGAGGACAAGCGGAAGGAGGAAGAGGTTTTGCCAGCTCTCAGGCAGGGCAAAAAAGGTAAAGCTGCTCCTGGCGCCTTTCCATAGCATAGCCAACCAACTTCTGGGATATAGTGGGGAAAATCCTCCGGTGAGGATTGTCAAAGGACTCCGATTTGCGCCAGAGCTTCATGACAGCTCAGCACAGCCTTTTCTGCTCATGACTCATTGGCTTGCACAAAAAAAACCCCCAGGGAGGGATGTGCCCAAGGGAACAGTGGGAAGATGGCAAGCCAAGGCCCCCGGGAAATTACCCCTCTGCAAGGGTCCCTGTCCATCACCGGCACCACCCAGCTCCTCTTTCCCAAATCTGGTGCCGATAACACAGTCACAAAACCACGTTGACCGTGGAAATGAGGAGCTGGGCAAGAGCTGGTGTCAGGGTGGCTGCGAGGGGAGCACAATGGCCCTCTCGGATGTTTTGGGAAGAGGCCTGAGCACCACTATGCGTCACCAGCGCCGGCGGTGTCCCAGCGATGCTCTTCTGACAAGGTCTCTCCTTCCCGGTTCCAGTGGGATTTGCTGAACTGCCCTTGCCTGCCCGTTCAAGCTCGACTCCTAATGAAGCCCCACAGCTCCAGGAAATGAAGGAGATGGAGAAGAGGAAGAAGTCTCGGGTCAGGTGAGTCTGGAGATTCAGGGCTGGCGTCTGCACAGGCTTGCTTTCTGACCCAGCAAGAGCCCATTCCCCAGCCCCAAACACTCGCCGTTCATCACTGCCCAGCAGTGGTGAAGGCAGCACCCAGAGGGGCAGGATGAGGCTGCCGGGAGCCCTGCATTGCACAGGCCTGGCTCCTCTCCTTCCCTTCAAGAGAGCCCCAGCGTGGCGTCCTAAGCTGTGCATGGGGACAGCCGTGTGTCAGCCGAGGGTCCTAGCTCAGGGGGTTTCCTCTCCTGAGCTGAGGGCAGCCATGGGCTGAGCTGCCAGCAGCTGTGCAGACAGGCACATGGCTCATAGGGACAGGATGAGGCCCCAAACCCATCGTGTCCTCAGGCAGACCCCTCCCGTTGTGTCCTTTCAGGTGGCTGCCACTGATCCCAGGGGACTCCTCTGGAATAAAACAGCCTGTGACCAGCCAACCCAAGGGCAAATCCAAGCTCGAAGGCCAAGCGTCAAAGCAGAGTCGAGCGCAGGCAGCAAAACCTGGGAGGTGCAGAGGAGGAGGACAAGGCGAAAAGAAAGTTCCCGTTGGAAGCAAATTGCTGTCAATGAGCTCTGAGGCTGGGCTGCCTGAGGAGCCCACCTACAAGGTCTTCATTCCACAGCCACCAAGACCTGAGGCAGCACCATTACTAAAATCAAGGCCTGAGATGTTCTGGTCAGTGGTGAAAGAACCGCAGAAGACAATATTAGCGGGATACAGCTTTGAGCCCTCCCTTTTGGTGCCACCAATGTACGAGGAGTCCAGGTCTACGCAATGCCACCCACTGAAGACCAGATCGGTGGTCTCCAGGATGGAGTGGCCTTGGCTGGAGTGATCAGGGCTTGGGGTGCCCGGAGCAGAGGGAGCACCACTGCGGTGGCAAAACAGGTACGTGATTCAGATCTGTGTCGTTCTTGGGTGCTACTTCCTTGTAGAAATGCCGAGTTAGAGAGACAGTGGGGACTCTTCAAAGAGCCCTTAGTTCTGATTGATGTTCCCACCTTGGGCTCTTCCATCACCAGGGGCGAGGTACTTCTTTTCCAATGTTGCCCTCTCTTCTGTAGCCTCAGAAAACACACAAGGCCGTGCTATTTGGCCATGTTTGGAAGGCCTAAGTAACCGCAAGGCTGCTCTGGGCTGGAGAGGGGACTGTTTCTTCCCAGCTTGTTGCTCCTTTAGATCCCCAGTGGGAAGAGAAAGGCTTTTTGGGTGGGTCTGGCCCGGTGCTTTGGGAGCAAAGTGCTGCTGCTGGAGAGGCTGCACGGAAAGGGTACATAGAGGGAGAGAAACAGGTGCCCTCCCCTCACTGTCCTGACCTGAAGCCATCCAAGGGGTCTGAGTGTGGGCAAAGAGCTCCCCAAAGCTGCAGTATTGTTTTAGAAGAGTCTCTCTTCTTTTGCAGAAACCCACCCATCTGTGGGACCCAAGGAGCTCGGGAAAGAGAGGAATAAAAACACAAAGGAGACGTTGCAAAAGAGCATGGACTTTTTTAACTGTTTGCGGTCCTTTTTAACGGTCCTTCACCGGAAAAGGGGAGAGGGCTTTGACAGTTGGCCATGGCTCTGAGATCAGCCCAACGTGGTGCTGGAAGCAGGGCCATCAGAGAGACCTTCCCTCAGGACCTTTTCCATCCGAGGGACCTTTTGCATGGCCGCTATGGACAGGAACCCGCTTTCTGGGGCAGGAGAGGGCAACCAGGCACTCGGAGCAATGTGGGGGACAACTGAACATCCCTGGAGGGGAAAGGAGAGGATGCGAGTGCAGCTGGGGAGGCATGGAGGGCACCTATGTGCAGGGGCAGTGGAGGCCAGCTGAGCTTTCACCCAGGAGCGTAAGGGACCAGGGAAGGAGAGAGAGCAAGGCTGAGCCCAGCTCTGCTGGGCTGGACTTTCTACTTCCACTTGGGGTAGAGCCAGGGCTCTTTACTGTGCTCTTTCTCTCCCAGTTTGTCCAATTTATAGCCAATTTAGATCTCTTACTTAGGAAATCCTCCGAGCAGGTCTGCCTTTTGGCCATCCTGTGGGCCACCCACACTGACAGAGAAGGTTCATCTCCAGTCGCAGCCCTATGGCACTCATGTAGCCTGCTGTTACCTGGCACTTTCCTCCTCTCCCAAACCCACCCTATTCAACCCAGGAACCCAACCCTCCTAACAGGAAGCTTCTGCTTAGGACAATCTGCTGGTCAGCTTATTCAGCAGGGCTAGTTGAAAGCCTACGCAGCAGCACACGCCTCCTGCCTGACCAGTTTTCTTTCTATCCCAGAGGAGCTCGACTTGATGGTGATAACGCCATTTCTAGCTTTCCTTGGGAGACAAGGGGGACCAAAGCTCTTGTATCACAGCTTGGCTTGGTCTGAGAAGGCAGGGCAAAAGCTGTGTGGTGGTCACAGACAAGGCTGTCCTGGGCTGTGAGCTGTGCAAATGCCAGCAGGAAGCTCTGGGAACTCTTTGCACATGTACCAAAGCATTCCTGCTGCTACCCCAAGGCCTGCCAGCATGAGCCACGGACGCTGGAGACGGGTGTTTCAGCCAGCAGGCCAGGGGAAGGTAGAGTTGCCTCCTCTCCAACGGGAGGCTGCCCAGCTATGGAGCAGGCGTGCCCTGGTGGGTCAGACCAGGTACCTTTGCTGTCTCCTGGCCTTCATGTGCTTCTCATGCTCATGGACAGCCCCATCTCTGTTGACAGTCTTTCTGAAATGGGGATTTGGAGCAGTGGAAGTTGTTTCTCCCTCCTGCTGGGAGCACACACCAAGGCTTTATTGCGAGAGAAGCAAGTGGGGAGTGCTCCTGGCTGGATGCAGCTCCCTTGGCAGATGCTTGTGCCCCTCTCTCGGCCCCCAGGTCCGATACGAGCCTTTCCCCCCACCCAAGCTGTGCTGCCGGCTCTTGGGAAATGGGGTACCAAGGGTGGATGGTTTTACCACAGCCGGGGAGTTCCCGCCAACCCGTCAGGGAGGTTATCATGCAGTTACAGGTTTTCAAACAAGCCAGCAAAGAAGTATCTTTCCAAAGATACTGTCCCAAGGGAAGTGCAGGGTTTAGCTCTGATTGCTCTCTGTGTGGATTGTGTCTGGCCTCAGGCAGGCGCACAGTAGCTTTCAGACAAGGCATGGGAGTATTCCAGGGTGAAGTGAGCAGTCAGGATCCAAAGTCTGTTTTGGTTAAGGCAATCAGAAGAAAGATGTCCAAAGAAGAGCAACGAAGCTGGTGAAGGGTGTAGAGCACAAGTCTTCTGAGGAGCGGCTGAGGGAACTGGGGTTGTTTAGCCTGGAGAAAGGGAGGCTGAGGGGAGACCTTATTGCTCTCTACATCTACCTGAAAGGAGGTTGTAGAGAGGGGGGGGTCGGTCTTTTCTCCCAGGTAAGTAGTGATAGGACGAGAGGAAGTGGCCTCAAGTTGCACCGGGGAGGTTTAGACTGGATGTTAGGAAATTTTCCTTCACTGAAAGGGTTATCAAGCATTGGAACAGGCTGCCCAGAGAAGTGGTTGAGTCACCGTCCCTGGAGGTATTTAAAAGACGTTTGGATGAGGTGCGTAGGGACATGGTGTAGTGGTGGACTTGTAGTGTTAGGTTTACGGTTGGACTTGATGATCTTAAAGGTCTTTTCCAACCGATACAATTCTGTGATGCTGTGATCTGGGGGCAAGGGCCACCCTGCTGCCGCCCTCAAAATTCAATCCCTGACCTTGAGCTAAGGTTGTTCTGAGGACACCGTCATGAGTGAGCAGTGAGTGTCTGCAAAGCCCAAGGTCACTTTGTAAAGGCGGATCTTTCTGCACAGGTTTGCAAGAGATCTGAGGGTGCCAGGCTGGGAATTGGAACATCCTGTGCAAGCGCCAACATGGAGACATCTACCCAGAGCCAGGAGCTCAGTGCTGGGGTGAGGTGTGTCTCACCAGGGAGCCTGTAGTGTCACACTGTCCAGCTAAGCTTGTGAAATCAGGTCTTTCTGCTGAGGGAAATCACGAAGTCATGGACTAAATCAGGTCAGAGGGGACATGGATTGCTCTCCAGCCCAACCCTGTGCTCAGAACAGGTCCCATCAGGCTGCTCCAGGACATGCCCAATTGAGGTATGAACACCACCAAAGTCTTGCCTCTCTGGCTGCAAGATCTGCACCCACTTTGGGTGAAAAAGCCCTCCTTTCTAAGGCCCAAATCCCTCATTTTTTGACTCATGTTTAGGGCACAAAGCCTCGTTTCTTAGAGTCCATTTTTCAGGGAACATAGCCTAATGTTTAGGATCCCGTCTGCAAATTTTAGGGACCAAAGCCTCATTTTTCGGCTCCAAACCTTCATTTTAGGTGAAAAGCCTTCAGTCGGGCCTGGCGCCTGATTTTCAGGGTCAACGCCTCAGTTTTAGTTTGCAAGGTCTCATTTTTAGAGCCCAAACCTCACTTTAAGACACAAAAGCTCCTTTCAGAGTCTAAAGCCTCATTTTAGTTTCCAAACCCTCAGTTACAGGGCTCAAAGCTTCATTTTTAGGGTCCAGTTTCTCATTCACAGGGTCCAAACCCCTCTTCTACGGCTCAGAGTCTTAATTTTAGGGCTCATAATCTTAGTTTTAAGGTCCAAAGCTTCATATTCAGGGTCTAATCTCTCATTTTTAGGGCCAAACTCACTTCTTGACGGTCCAAAGCTACATTTATAGAGTCTGAATTATCATTGTAGGGTCCCGAGTGTCATTTTTTGTTTCCAAAGTCTTATTTTTAGAGTCCTAAGCATCAATTGTAGGGCACAAAGCCCTAGGGTTGTCAAGCATTGGAGCAGGCTGCCCAGGGAAGTGCTGGAGTCACCATCCCTGGAGGGATTTAAGAGACATGTAGAGGTGGCGCTTAGGGGCATGGTGTAGTGGTGGACTTGGTAGTGTTAGGTTAACGGTTGGACTCGATGATCTTAAAGGTCTTTTCCAACCTAAATGATTCTACGATTGTATGATTCTAAAATTGCCCCCAAGCAGCTTTGGCGCAAGCTGCACAAAGGGCACCAGCAGCCCAGCCCATCCCTCCTCCCAGAGCCACCTGTGGCCAGCAAGAGCTCAGAGAGAGCTTCTAGAGACACGGACAGCTCTGCCGACTGGCCTGCCTGCCCACAGGTCTCTCAAGGAAGAGCTTTAATCCCTGTTCAGCTGTTGGGATCGCCTTGGGAAAACAATACTCCTTTGGTGCCAAGAGGCAGAAGAGCCAAAGTTTTTCTCTGTAGGCGTGGAGTCACTTGGTGGAAACTGGTAACTGATGGGATTGGTAAGAGCGCAAGTGTTGTGCAGCCAGGGAGCCCCTGGCACTCGGTCTGGCCCCTTTTGGGCCATGAAGCCCTCCAAGGTGGGGCAGGCAAAGGCTGGGGCAAAGCAGGACCCCAGCTGGGCATGGGCGGGAGCCTGGGCAGAATGACGTGCCCCATGGGGGCCAGGGGCACAAAGAGCTGCCCTGAGCAGGACAGGGACAAAATGCAGTCCCCCATACAGGGCAGGGGCAAAACTAGCCACCCCAATTTGGGCAGGGGCATAAAAGAATAGCTGAGCAGGGCCGGAGTAAATCCAGGCACCCTGTGTGGGGAAGGGGCAAAATGAGCCTCCGCAAGCGGAAGAGAGGAAAAACTCAGCTGTCCCAAGAGGGACATGCTGAAAGCAAGCCACCCGAGCAAGGCTGTGGCCAAACTGGATGCCTCAAGCAAAACATCAAAAGAGAAGAGCCTCCCCGAGTGGAGCAGGGGCAAAACTACCTGCCCTGAGCTGATCATGAGTACAAGTAACTGCCCCAAGCAGGACTGGGGAACACCAGATTACACGAGCGGGGCAAGGGCCAAAGCGGCCAATTCAACTGCGGCAGGAATAACAACCAGCTGCCTCGCTGGGGCAGGAGCAATACTCACTGCCCTCTGAGCATACCAAGGAATTAAACCTGATGTTAAAAAGCCACCCACAAACATTTTTCAGAGCTCCAGGGTGAGAGAGCAGCTGGGTGGGGGCCTGGCAGCCAGCCAAGGTCAACCCAGCGCAGTCGCTGAAGGTGTTTCTTTGGTAGTACTAGTTCAGAGTCAGCCTGTGGCTGTACCTTGGGGGAGCAGATAAAATTCATTGGAAATGAACCTGTGAGAGCCCAGGTGCTTTGCTCCACAAGTCTCACAGACATGGTTCCTGTACCTGGGAAGAGTGGAAAAGAAACCCTCAGCAACCCAAATGTGCCAGCCAAAGCTGTGAACACGCACGCTTACAGCCCGGGGCAGGTTTTGATTCATCCAGTTGGTGCGGCTGAGGGAAGAGGTGGGAGCTCTGCCGGCGGACGAACAGCCCTTCACCAGCAGCACGTGGGGAAGCCCAGCAGCTGCCGGCTGCGGCAGGAGCCCAGGCTGTGTCAGCTGCGTGGTTGTCTGGCTCAAGGGGACACGTCCCCCTGCGGCCCCGTGTCACAAAGGGGCAGTGATGTGGCACCCGCCCGGCGCTTGTGAGCTCAGCTGGCCAGGGCTTGGGATCCTGAAGAGCGAGCCAGCGAAAGCTAGTTGGGCTGAGCTGGCCTTCGGGATAACTCAGCTCCTTCCTTTGCTACTTGCGTGCCTACATTTTTCCAGCCATTGCTGCTTTACTGCCCACTTCTCCTCAACTTCCATCCTCTTTCAAAGGTAACTGTGATTTGACTTTCAGGACAGCTCATAGAGGAGGTAGATACGGGATAAAGTATAGGCTGGTCTGTAGCTTCCGAGCTCTACGCTGAGCTATTACACCTTTAGAGGCTGGCCAAATATGGGCTACGGGTCGAGTTCCTATTTGTTTAATTCTTATTTCTTTGCCATGTGCTAGGATAGGTAAGTAGAGGGGTGGCAGTGTTGTCTGAGGCGTTGGGCCCAGTCTAGAATGACAAGAAGCCCACCCTGACTGATGAGGTAGGAAGGGAGACAGAAAAGGAGCACGGCAAAGGCAGCCTTTAAAGCAGCGGCCGAAAGCCGGTCACTCCTGCGTACAAGGTGGGCCAGCGTGTGCTGGAGAGCCAGAGGGCTCTGCTGCTAACGCTAGCCACAGGTAAGCAGCAGGTCCTCTTCAGAGAAGGTGACAAGCAATGCAGTGTTTCAAAAGGGCCTTGGTAATTGCTGTCAGTTGACAGCAGACAGAGTCCTGTGACAGGGACACTAGGGCCATCAGCCTGCAGCTCTGCAGCAGTTACAGCTGCCACTGAAACACTTTGGATGGCGGATGCTGCTCTGTGAGTTGCCTTTGGGGTCTTTTTTAATCATTTTGTTGAGCTACAATTCTTTCTTTGCAATCAGGTGACGGGATTGGCGCTGATCTCTTTCTGGAGCGTGTCCTGACATCCTTTGTCATCCAAAGCTTTCCCCTCTGTTCCGCAGAGGAGCCATGGCTGCAATGGGGAACGACTCCTGTGAGTAACGGCTTCAGCAGCAGGCCTGGACTTTGTGACTCCCCAAAGGCAACGGAGGTGGCTGGTGCTCCACCCCTGAATGTTGATGTGCTCACAACCTAGCATCAATTCTGGGGCGTTTCCTGGTAGCGGCCACGCTGACCCAGGTGTTCTCAATTAGACACAGGAAAACACATTTTGTCACTCCTCTGACACTATGTACAAGACTTGGAAAGATGACATTGCTCGTAGCAAGATCTGACATCAGGAGGGTTACCTTCTGTGCTAGCTACTTGCTTGTTTTTGTCAAGTTACAATGAGGAAAAGGGAAGACTTGACTTGATAATCCCATTCAAGACTCTAGAGGGAAAGGAAGGTAGCCCGAGGCACAGAAATCAGAGTGTGGGTTTGCTGGACTTTTGGCAAAGTAGGCAGGGGAACAGACTCTTTTCCAAAACTGTTTCTCGACCAGTAAATGTCAATGGCAGTGTCAGGCTTCCCCCAATGTTTCTGTGTTGGAGGTTGGAGCTGGTTGTCCAGGGTGCTCCTGGACAGAGCTCAACTTTTAAATATGCTTTCATGCAACAATATCGGCTCACCTCTTTTCAAATGTCATTTCCCTGCAGTCATTGTCGAGGGAATGGCTCCGCCACAAAGGATCCTCTTTCCCCCGGAGAAGATTTGCATGGACTGGCAGCAAAGACAGAGAGCGGGAGCGGGACTCTACAACCTGGGCAATACGTGCTTCCTCAACTCCGTCCTGCAGTGCCTGACGTACACCCCCCCTCTGGCCAACTACCTGCTCTCGCGTGAGCACAGCCAGTCGTGTGAGTACTTTTGGGAACATCTCCTTGTAAATCTGTTGGGCACTTCCCAAGGGTTCCCAGCATCTGGAATTTGATTTAGGAGAAAAGTGGCCCTTCTTTGTCAATCCCCCGAGCGGGTGTTCTTTGAACACTCAAGCCTAGAAGCCGCTTGTCGAATCTAGGGCTGTTCATCTTCAGAAAGGCACCTCTTTCTAGCCCCGGGTCTCGGTCCCTGTTGCTGCAAATTAAACTCTCTTTGCTTATTGCACAGACAACTTTTGTCAGTTTAGCATCCCTGCGAAGAAAGTTTTCTAGGCACTAACATGTCCTGGGCTTGTTGGGAAATTGGCACCTTGGGAGAAGTGGAGTAGAGACTGTTCTTATACCTTCAAGATCTCCATTAGCTTTCCCAGTGCTATGGAGATTTTGCTAAGCTGAGGAGCTTGCTTCCTTCCCTCCCTCCCTGTTCAGGTCGTCAGCAAGGCTTCTGCATGATGTGCATAATGGAAGCGCACGTTAACAAGGTCCTGCGTGCCTCAGTGAGGGTCATCCAGCCTAGCGCTGTCATCACTGTCCTCACACGTAAGTCATTTCAGGTGCTTTGACAGGTTTGCTTCCCTTCTTGTAGGAGAGAACCACTAACTTCTTCTCTCTTAGGCATAGGAGAACATTTCCGGCTTGGCATGCAGGAAGACGCCCACGAGTTCCTGCGCTATACTGTCGATGCCATGCAGAGAGCTTGTCTGAGCGGAAGCAGCGAGTAAGCGCAAGCAAATGACCTTTTCAATGTTCCCGAGCCCTTTGGACTCCTTGATGTACTGCCATCAAGGCAAACCTACGCCCAGGGCTTTCAGACAAAGCAAAACTCTTGGAGGAGATAACTCTCTGCCTCACCATTTCTTTCCAGCTTGGACATCTCTTCTCAAGCAACTACCATCGTCCATCAAATCTTTGGGGGCTTTCTGAGATCCAGAGGTACTTTTCCACAACTACTGCTCTCCTTGGAATTGTCTGTGCCCTTCCGTCTGCCCGTGACAAACAGCTGATCGGGTGCCTGGCGTAGGAGGCATGAAGGACGGTAAGCGGCACAGTCAGTCGACTTCCCTTATCGCTGAGCATTTTCATTTGCCTTCCAGTCACATGCTTGAGCTGCAAAGCCGTTTCCGATTCCTACGAGGCCTTCCTGGATGTCCCTTTGCATATAAAAGTAAGAGGGTTTATAATTGCGCGTCAAGACATCCCAAGGCCCCTGTAGCTTTCCAGAATCCATGCGGCTGACTTAAAAACGTAGACTGGGAACACAAGAGAGCTTGGTGGTGGGTGGGAAGTGGAGTGGGCTGTGTCCTTCTGGGGAGGCCATGGCAGTGGTCTCCCTGCAGGTGCTGCCTTTAAGCTGGAAAAGTACGAATTATCCTCTCTGCACCCTTGACCTACTCTCATCCTGCTTCCTTTTGCCCTCCCTCAACACCCGTCTGGCTTCCAGGCTGATGGGCTGTGGTGTTTCCATTGTTGATGCCCTGCATCCCTTGGGTAGCTGAACTGGGTGGTGCCACAGAGAGGTAGCTCTTGATAGCCCCGGGAATTCCTGGGAACGGAGGGAAATGTTCAGCATCATACCCTCTTTCTGCCTCCTTCTGGACACTGCTTGCGGGTTCACAGTGGGTCTCCTCAGCCTCAGCTACCTGGGTCTTCCTGTCAACTCCTAGGAAGTGTTTGGGAGAGGGCGTTTCCCCAGCTCAGTGCTCTCCTTTCTCACTCCTCCAGGCAGCCTCATCTGTCACCGCAGCTCTGCAGGACTTTGTGAAACCCGAGCGGCTGGATGGCGAAAACTGCTTTAAATGTAGCAAGTAAGACGATTACTAACGACATATTAATACTAGATTCTGCGTGAAGGTGCTGCCTGTCACGGAGCATAAGTCATCTTTTCACGTAGGTTTCATGCAGGCTAACGAGAGGCGGCTTTTTTTTAAGATGGCCTTATGGTACTGAATAGGCTTAAAATAGCGTAAGGATGTGGGAGACAGGAAAGGTTGTCTGGCCTTCTTGGGGGAAGATAGGGGGCATTTCAGCACTGGGCTCTGTGCTTGGTTTCCAGGTGTGACAAGATGGTTGCCGCCTCCAAGAGGTTTACAGTCCATCGCGCACCCAAGGTTCTCACGGTGTGCCTCAAAAGGTTTGAAGATTTCACCGGCAGGAAGATCGGCAAGGTGTGTATGCAATTGGAGTGCAACTTTCTCTTGCTGGAGCGGGAGATTTCCCAAAGCAGTACGCTCTTTCACAAGTTGTTCGTGTTGGGTTTTTGGTGTTCCCTTCCGGGGAGAGGAGAGTTCCCGTGGGAAGACAAGCACGTACTCTGCTCCGACAGAGCTGCTTTGGCCGAGAAGAGTTTCCTGCCACCCAAACCATGACGTGTTGAAGGCTATTTCAGGCAATATTTCAGGATCATTTCTGAGCCCTCTTGGTCTCTCCCTAGCTTGTGGAGTACCCCGAGTACTTGGATCTTCGGCCATACATGTCTCAGACAGCTGGAGAACCACTCCTCTACACCTTATATGCCGTGCTGGTCCATAGCGGTGGCAGCTGTCATGCGGGACACTATTTCTGCTACACAAAGGTAAAGAGCAGCTTCCTTCCTAGCAGGGGAAAAATGTGTGCTGGGCAAGACAACCATTCACGGCAGTGTTACACAGGCCAAGGTTTATGGGGAGAAGGTCTCCTTAGGGGCTGCATTGCATTTGTTTTGGCCTCCTCTTGGTTCTGTAGTTCTCTGCCTGTGTTTTTGTGGAGAACCATCTCCAGATATTGATGGCTTTCTTTGCAGGCCAGCAACGGACTGTGGTACGAGATGAACGACGCGTCTGTGGATGGTCGTGGCATCGACACAGTTCTCAGGCAGCAAGCCTACCTGCTGTTTTATGTCAGGTAATAACAAGTCTTACAATGTGTTGAGAATACGTTTGCTTTTCCGGGCTTTGCTATTTTCCTTCTCAACCTCCTGAGTGTTTCTCTTTCTGTCATAGGAGACAATGACTACCTGCATCATTCAGTGCTGTCAAATGTGAACTACCCCCCGTCAGTCCTTATCTTCCCTTGCTGGGCTTTAGGCTGCTGCCCTGCTGTCAACTGCTACTTGTCTGCTATCTGAAGCTGGCTAATGTAGAGAAGAGTACTTGAAGGGGGCCTGCAGTAGGGAAGATGGGGAGGGACTCTTTATCAGGGAGTGCAGCGATAGGACGAGGGGTACCGGTTTTAAACTGAGAGAGGGAAGATTTCGATTCGCTATTAGGAAGAAATTCTTTACTGTGAGGGTGGTGAGACACCGGAAGAGGTTGCCCAGAGAAGTTGTGGATGCCCCCTCCCTGGAAGTGTTCAAGACCAGGGTGGTGCATGGGGCTTTGAGCAACCTGCTCTAGCGGAAGGTATCCCTGCCCACGGCAGGGGAGTTGGAACTAGATGATCTTTAAGGTCTCTTCCAAGCCAAACCCTTCTGTGATTCTATGAGTCTATGAAATGGAGGCCATAGGGGGTATAAGGATGAGGACTTGCTCTGGCAGGGGCAGACCTGGTGGGAAGACCCCATTTCTAGTCCTGTTTATGTCTTCTCTCTGTCGTAGAAACCGCTCCAAGAAAATGCCTGGACCCCAGAGGAGGCTGCAAGAACAGCCCTAACCAGAGATCCCTTTGTTTTTCTCCAGGCGCTCTGATTTGAAAATTGGAGAGAGGGTTTCTTCCTCACTGGCACCATCATATCTCCCTTCCTTCCTCAGTCGGTGGCGGGCTGACAGCAAGCAGGCAGGTTCTGTGGGACCACAGGCTCTGCCTCACAGGACTAAGGTAACTCTGGGGAGGTGGGTCAGGGCACCAGATGGACAGTGGATTTCTTGCTGGCATCCTGGCCTTGCTCTCTTTTCCCTCCCACGCTGCATCTTTCTTCACAGCCGCAGCGCTGCTCCCTCTCAAAGCATCCCACCTAGATCCATCCCATTTGTCCGCCTGTGGCCCTTCTGCCTTTGCAGCCCTCCAGGAGAGCCTTTGGGAGGCCCTGAGCTGTCCCCTCACACAGCTTCTGGGGTTTCGCCACTGGTCTGGTCCTTTCAGGAGGAAAGGGCAGGCCCTTTTCACCGCTCTCTTTGCAGGACGTGCCGGTGGGCATGGAAGACTCTCCAGAGGACAGCAACTCCTCTGCAACTGCCAGCACAAGCCAGCTAAGCTGGGCAGGTACACGGGAGGGATCTGCAGGCCGGCCATGGCCCATCTGGCCAGGCGGGCTCAGCATCACCTCCTACGTGGGCTTCTGCCTGCATCGCTTCTTCTGCGGCTGCGTAAGGCTGGTGTCTAGAAGGAAAGCTGCGTGCCCGGTCTGCTCTCAACCATTTGACCGTGTGCTGCACAGCGTGCCAGACGACCACAACAAAGAGGAGCACAGGTTCAGCCCTTCTTCCCGCTGCCAGAGGAACGGTGCCGGGGAGAGGGCCCGCAGCAGATCCCCGCAGTGGGGAAAAGATCTCCGCAGCTGGTTTGTGGACACCACGGACTATGACGACTCAACATGGAGAAGGAGGAGGAGAACAAGTCCTCCAAGTCGTGGCTGCACTCCCAGGGATAACGCAGCTCCAGGGCCCTCCAAGGGCAGCCCCCAGTTGGCTCCCGCACCCTGTGCTGCTGGGGAGCAAACCCTGCCAACGCAGAGAGAAGAGAGCAGATCCCTGCAGCAGGGCTATGGTCTCTGCAGCCGGGTTTTGGAGATCATGGACGACCGTGACTCAACAAGGAGGAGGAGGAGGACAACAAGGAAAACAAGTTCTCGATGTCGTGACCAATCCCCAAGGGATGATGCAGCTGCCGGGCCCTCCAACGCCAGCTCCAAGCGGGCTCCCGCCCCCAGGGCTGCTCGGGAGCAAACTCAGCAGAGGCGGAGAGAGCGGAGCAGATCCCCGCGGCGTGGCTGTGATCTCCGCAGCCAGTTTTTGGAGATCACGGACGACCAGGACTCAACAAGGAGGAGGAGGAGGACAACGACAAGGAACGCAAGTTCTCAACGTCGTGCCCGATCCCCAAGGGATGATGCAGCTGCCGGGCCCTCCCATGCCAGCTCCAAGCGGGCTCCCGCCCCCAGGTCTGCTCGGGAGCAAACTCAGCGGAGGCAGAGAGAGCGGAGCAGATCCCCACGGCGCGGCTGTGTTCTCCGCAGCCGCTTTGTGGACACCAGATTATGACCCCTCAGCAGGGAGGAGGAGGAGGAGGGTCTCAGCGCTCCAGAGATGCATGTCGGACAAACACTCGGGGTGCTGCGGTTGTGGCGGGGGCAGATTGCGACCCTGGATGAGGGAGG
The DNA here is from genome assembly GCF_035582795.1 of Mycteria americana. Taxonomy (NCBI): domain Eukaryota; kingdom Metazoa; phylum Chordata; class Aves; order Ciconiiformes; family Ciconiidae; genus Mycteria; species Mycteria americana. Next base: position 407,139 of record NW_027445629.1, on the reverse strand, counting down.
AGCACTGCTCCTCCTTGACTTCTGCAAGGCCAGAGAGGAAGAGGAGGAAGAATCCAGGAAGCACCAAAACTGCCCCCAGCAGGGCCCAAGCTGCACAAAGGGCACCAGAAGCCCACCCTGTCCCTCCTCCCAGTGCTGCCTCTGCCCGGGAAGAGCTCGGAGAGACCTGCCAGAGACTCAGACAGCTCTGCTGGCTGGTCTGCCTGCCCACAGGTCCCTCGAGGAAGAGCTTTAATCCACGTTCAGCTTTTGGGATCACCTTGCAAAAACAACACCTGTTTGGAACCAACAGGCAGAAAAGCCCAAGCCAGAATTAAAAACACTTGTTGGCCTTGCATGTGTAATTTACGGGTTGTTTCCTTCTCTGTAGGTCTTGGAGCAATTGGTAGAAATACCCAGTGTGGGAGGTTTCTGTCTTGGGATTGGGAAAGCAGTGTGCTTGCATGGGCCCACCTTGCAATCTCTTCTTTTTACATATGGAGTTCAAGTCACTCCAACGGAAATGGGCTGGATGAGCCAACCGTGAGCCGGACTGAAACGGGCTGAACGGCCAGGCCCTGCGGGTGCTGCTCAGCGGCACCAAGTCTAGTTGGAGGCCAGTAACTAGCAGTGTCGCCCAGGGTTCAGTACTGGGCTCGCTGCTGTTGAACATCGTCCTTAGCTAATGGTCTGGATGATGGGGCAGAGTGCACCCTCAGCAAGCTGGCAGATGACAGCAGACTGGGAGGAGTGGCGCTTGGGCCAGGGGGTCGTGCTGCCGTCCCCAGGGACCTGGGCAGGCTGGAGAGATGGGCTGGCAGGGACCTCATGCAGTTTAGCAAGGGGAAGTGCCAAGGGTGCTGTGCGGCTGACGAGCAGCAGCACAGGCTGCCCAGGGAGCTCATGGAGTCTCCACCCTTGGAGATGTGCCACGGCCCTCTGGACGTGGTCATGGACAAGCGGCTGCAGGTGGCCCTGCTTGAGCAGGGGGGTGGGAGCACCTAGGCGACTTCACCCTCCAGGTGACCTCCAGGCCAGCCTCAAGTAGCCGGTGATTCTGTGAAATGGATGCCCAGAAGAGGATCCAGCCACCAACGCTGTCACCCTCAGGCAGCCATCGACAGCTGCCCCAGGAAGCTGCAGCCCGTGGAGAGCCCAGGCTGGAGCAGGCTCCTGGCAGGAGCTGTGGCTGCTGGAGAGGAGTCCAGGCAGCAGCAGGTTCTGTGGCCGGAGCTGTGGCCCGTGGGGCCCAGGCGGGAGCAGGGGAACGGTGCGAGGAGGAAGGGGCGGCAGAGGTGAGGTGCTGTGGGCCGCCCACAGCCCCATTCCCCATCCCCCTGCGCCGCTCCGCGGGGAAAGGGGGCCGAGGAGTGGGGAAGGGAGGAGTGAGGCTGAGTCTGGGAAGAGCAGGGCTGGGGGAAGCTGTTTCCGTTTGGTTTTGTTGCTGCTCTCCTGCTGCTTTTGGAATTGGCAACAAATTACATCAACCTTGCCCCGGTCAGGCCCCCCTCGCCTGGGAGGGGGCGCAGGGCGGCTCTGTGAGGGGAGGCCCGGACTGCACTTGCCCGCCCGGCAACAGCTGTGCCATTGGCCACGGCTGAGCCAATCAGCGGAGCTGGTGGGGGCTGTCAGTCACAGCCGGCCTGGGGCGGGGCCGGAGGGGCCGGAGGCGGAGCGGCCTGAGGAGAAATGGGTGAGAGAGGGGCCGGGGGCAGCCGGGGGGGCCCCACTCAGCGGCCTAAAGCAGTTACCACCAGTGTAGCACTGGTTCCGGACACCCCTGGTCAAAGCAGCACAAGCCCATTTCCCTTTGCCCACCCTTCCTGGCTGCTGGGTGCAGCCGAGCCAGAGGCTGGGCAGGGGAGGGCTCATGGCGGCAGAGGAGAGCGCGGCCTGATGGTGGTGAGCGCAGGGTCGCTCTCCCGCCTCGGCTGCCCCTTGGCCTGGTGCTGCTCAACACGCCGCTGCCGCACACAGGCCGGGCAGTTTCCCTGTTGAGCGCTGGGGACAGCTGCCGCACAGGAAGGGGGAAATGGCTCTGCTGCGTCCTGCTGTGGGAGCTGGGCTCAGCCATGGTGTTGAGGGCCAAGAGCGGGTGATGTGCAGACAGCTCAAGGCGGGACTGGCTGTGCATCTGCCTTGCTGCTCTCCAGGTCCTCGGGAGTACGTGGAGGCCTCCGTGACCAGCAGTGGGAAGTATGCGGCTCCAGCGTACGCCACCTGTAGATGTCGCAGGGCAAACAGGGAGCTCACGCCTGGACCAAGTGAGTAACAGCCCTCCAGCCGTTCGTTCAGACCAAGCAAGCAGACTTTTTTTTGCCCGGCGTTCGTGGGGTACAAAACAGTCAGCCCACCCCTTGAGTGAGCTGTGCATGCTTTCAGGCAGCTGGCACTTCTGCAGCTGGTCAGGAGAGCCCGTCCAGGTGAAGCTGCCTCCTTGTCTTGAAAAACAGGCCAGAACGCCACTGCTTTTGTGCTGTTCTCCTCTGCCCTAGCTGATGACTCCGCTGGCAAGTCCAAGAGACACATCTGTAAATGCCCGCCTCTGCAGTGCATGTCCTTCCGGCCCAGGGCCGTCAAAGCAGACCTCCCTGCAGGTAAGTAAACGATGGAGATACATACCCTTGGTCTTGGAAGTTGTTTCTCCCTCCTGGTGGGAGCACACACCAAGGCTTTATTGCGAGAGAAGCAAGTGGGGAGTGCTCCTGGCTGGATGCAGCTCCCTTGGCAGATGCTTGTGCCCCTCTCTCGGCCCCCAGGTCCGATAGGAGCCTTTCCCCCCACCCAAGCTGTGCTGCCGGCTCTTGGGAAATGGGGGTACCAAGGGTGGATGGTTTTACCACAGCCAGGGAGTTCCCGCCAACCCATCAGGGAGGTTATCATGCAGTTACATGTTTTTCAAAGAGGCCAGCAAAGAAGTTTTCCAAAGATACTGTCCCAAGGGAAGTGCAGGGTTTAGCTCTGATTGCTCTCTGTGTGGATTGTGTCTGGCCTCAGGCAGGCGCACAGTAGCTTTCAGACAAGGCATGGGAGTATTCCAGGTTGAAGTGGGCAGTCAGGATCCAAAGTCTGTTTTGGTTGAGGCAATCAGGGGGAAATGTGCGGTTGGAGCCTTCTGCGTCTCTTACCCTTTGATTTCAGTGCTGCCCTCTAGTCGGAATCTTGTACTGGTTTTGCTGAGGCAAAAAATTAAATGGAGAAAGGAGATTTTCCTCCCACACACACACACGCTGCCCCCAGCTCAAGGTGAACAGAGAAAGTCTGTGGGTGTGCGTTGTTTTATTAAACGTTTATCAGATATCCAGCCTCAGGGGAGTTGTGTACAGCGAATGGCTGCAGGTGCCTGGGGCGTCACTTGACCAGCCTCACCTGGAAGGCGAAAAGGAGAAAAAGGTGAGCATGGGGACTTGTTATCAGTTTGTCTGGGTCCCTGTTGCCCTGCACGCCCCCTGAGCCAAACAGCGTTTCTGGACAGTCAGCCTGCGTCTCTCTGTGTCCCCTTTTGCTCAGGGCTGGGGGTGGGTGCAGTGGAGGTTCAGCGTCCTGACCGAGCAGAGTTGTCTTCAGCGATGGCCGTCTGTCAGGACAAGGGTGCTGAGGTGCACTGGCCATTCCTCATTGCACACTGCAGTACGTGTGCCTTGGTGCTTCCAGCTCGCTGCACCTATGCCCGTGGCACGCTTACTGGAACCCTCCTGTATTAGCAGAGCATTCAAAATGTCCTGATGCTGGTATGCATTGGCTTTTTCTCTGTTTTGGGGGAGGAATGTGAAGAAAAGAGAAAAATAGCTTAGGAACAGATAAAACACATGCCTCGGGATTCATGAGAACACGAAAACAAATGACCTGACCCATCCCCTGTGCGCGAAGTGTTACCATTTTAAGGTCGGGATCTTTTCAGGATGCCTAGAAGGGCCTGAACTTCTTAGGGAAGGAAAAAGTAAAAAACCTTTGATCACATTGGATCAGGGAGTTACCGAGTGTTTTCACGCACAAGGACCTCTTGTGCCACTGACACCCATACTGGCTGACCCTGTGTTGTGCTGTCCGCCTGCAGGGTGGTGTGTGTCTGTCTAATGACAGGAGCTTTGGAGGCTTCTCAGGTGTCATTAGAGACTAAAAGTATGATTATTACTGCGGCAGCCTGAGGTTATGAGGGAAAAAAAGATTTGCAGGGGAGAGGACACAGAGCCAGAGCTGCGCCTGTGCCAGGAGAAGACTTCACGCACTGCTGGTTCTGATGGTGACAGTTCCCACCAGCTGTCCAGCTCAGGAAGATGCAGGTAAGATGACACCGAGGGGGCACTGAGTGATTGTGGCTTCTCTTGCAGGAACAGGATTTAACAGCAGAGGGGAGGCAGAACGCAAGGGCCCATGAGGTCCAAAAGTGCCTCCAACAGCTGGTGCAGTCACGATGAGAGCAGAGGGAGAAGAGAAGGAGATGCAGGTGACCTGGCTGGGACAATGCTTCTGAGGTAACGTCTGCCACCCAAACACAGAGACAGACAGAGGCGTTGGGAGGTCGTGGAGTGGGTGAGAAAGGTGCCTGGGAGAGAGGAGAGCGTGGGGAGATGGGAGACAGAGGTGGAGATGGAGGGGAAAAAGCCAGGGTGTTGGAGGTGAGGCGTCTCCTGCTGTGCAGGTGCTTGTGAGGTCAGTGGTGGCTGAGTAGGTGTTAGGCCAGGAGCCAGCCCCTGGCTTGTGCAGATGCTAGTGAGGTCATAGGCACGAGAGTAGGTGGTAAGTTATGAACGGGCCCCTGGCTTGTGCAGCTGCTTGTGATGTCATAGGTGGCTGAGTAGGTGGTTGGGCAGGAACATGCACCTGGCTTGTGTAGGTGCTTGTGATGTCACTGGTGGCTGCGTAGTTGATTAGGTATGAATGGGCACCTGGCTTGTGTAGGTGCTTGTGATGTCACCTGATCCCAAGCAGGTGACAGGGCAGGAGCAGGCATCTGGCTTCTGCAGCTGCTTATGTTGTCCCTGACGACTGAGGAGCTGATAGGCCAGGAGCAAGCACACATCTTGAGTGTCCAAACCCTCATTTCTAAGGTGCAGACCACTCTTTTAGGTCCCAAAGCCTCCTTTTTAGAGCCCAAAGCTTTGGTTCTAGGGTTGAAACCTCATTTGTATGGTCCACACCCTCATTTCTGGGGTCAAACCCTAATTTCTAAGTTCCAAGCCCCGCTTTTGCAGTTCAAGGACTCATTTTAAGGGCCCAACACGTCATCTTTAAGGCCCAAAGTCTCACTTTGAATGTCAAAAGCCTCCTTTTTAGAGTCCAAAGCCTTCTTTATAGGGTCCAAAGGCTCAGTTTCTGGGACCAAAGCCTCATTTTCAGGAACCGTAGCTTCATTTTTAGGATGCAGTCTGCAATTTTGAAGGCCCAAAGCCTCATTTTAGGGAGCAAACTCCTCAGTTAGGGAACAAAGCCTCATTTGTTTCATGTCCAAAGCCTCATTTTCAGGGTGCAAAGCCTCACTTTTAGGATCCAGCCAGTCATTTTCAGGGTCCAAGCTGCATCTTGGGTGCCCAAACACTCATTATGAGCGGCCAAAGACCCATTTTTAGGGTGCAAAGCCTTAGTTTTTGGTACCAAAGCATCATTTCAGGACACAAAACCTAATTTCAGGGTTTGAAACCTCATTTTCATTTCCAAAACCCCATTCTTCATGCCCAAACTCTCCTTTTGAGGGTCCAAACTCGCATTTATAGGGTCCAGCCCCCTCTTTTACAGCTCTAAGCCTCAACTGTAGTGCCCAAAGCCCTGCATTAGGGACGCAAGCTTCAGTTCTTGGGTCCATAGAGGAACCAATAGGTTCCCCTCTTTTTCAGCATCCAAAGCCTCAGGTTTTGCATCTAGCCCATCATTTTTAGGGCCCGAAGCCCCTTTTTAGGGCCGAAATCTTCATTTTTTAGGGTCCAAGCCTGTGTTTTAGTACCCATGGCCTTTTTGAGGACCCCCAGTTTCAATTTTAGCGTCCAAAGCCTCATTTGTAGGGTCCAAGCCTCATTTTTAAGTTCCAAGGTTTACGCTTTTAAGGTTCAAGACTCCTTTGAAGGGCCCAGAGCATCGTTTTGAAGCCCCAAAGTCTGCTATTGAAGGTCCAAAGCCTCATTTGTAGAGCCCAAAGCCTCATTTGTAGGGTCCAGGAGCTCAGTTTCAGTTTGTAAAGTCTCATCCTCAGGGTCCAAAGCATCGCCTTTAGGATCCAGCCAGGCATTTTGAGGGTCCAAGATGCGCCTTGAGCGTCCAAACCCTCATTTGGAGGATCCAGAGCCCTCTTTTGGGGCTCAAAGCCTCAGTTTAAGGTCCCAAAGCCTCCATTTCAGGGTCCAAAGCTTTGATTCTAGGCTTGAAAGACTTGTTTTGATGGTCCAAACCCTCATTTGAGGGTACAAGCCCTCCTTCATAAGTTCCAAGCCCTCCTTTTAAGGTTCAGACTCATTTTAAGGGCTCCGAGCATCATTTTTCATCCCCAAAGACCGACTTTGAAGCCTCATTTTATGCTCCAAAGCCATGTTTTTAGTTGCCAAAGCCTCATTTTCAGGGTCGAAAGCCTCCCTTTTAGGATCCAGCCAGTCGTGTTAGGGTCTGAGCCGCATTTTGGATGTCCAAACATTCCTTTTGAGTGCCCTAAGACCCATTTTTAGGGTGCAAAGCCTTAGGTTTGGAACCAAAGCACGATTTTAAGGCACAAAACCTAATTTCAGGCTTCAACACCCCCGTTTCATTGCCAAACTCCCATTTGAAGGGCCCAGAGAGCCATTTTGAAGGCCCCAACCCTCAGTTTCAGGGTCGAACGCTCATTTATAGGGTCCAACCCCCTCTTTTACAGCCCTAAGCCTCAACTGTAGTGCCCAAAGCCCTGCATTAGGGACGAAAGCTTCAGTTCTTGGGTCCATAGAGGAACCAATAGGTTCCCCTCTTTTTCAGCATCCAAAGCCCCAGGTTTTGCATTTAGCCTGTCATTTTTAGGGCCCCAAGCCCCCTTTATAGGGCCTCAAATCCTCATTTTTAGGGTCCAAACTGTCTTTTAGTACCCACCGCCTTTTTTGAGGGCCCACAGTTTCCTTTTTAGGATGGAAAGCCTCACTTTGAGGGCAGAAGGCCTCTTTTCAGGGTCCAGAGCTCTATTTAGAGTGTCCGAAGCCTCGTTTTTCCTTTCCAAAGTCTCTTTTTAGGCTCCAAAGCCTCTCATTTGTAGGGTCCAAAGGCTCAGCTGTAGCTTGCCAGGTCTCCTTTTAAGAGTGCAAAGCCGCATTTTTAGTTTCCAAAGCCTCATTTTCAGGCTCCAAAGCAGCATTTTTAGGATCCAGCCAGTCGTTTTGAGGGTCCAGGCTGCATCCTGAGTGTCCAAACTCTCATTTTTGTGCTCCAAACCCCTGTTTCAGGGCCAAAAGTCTCATTTTTGTGTGCCACGGCCCCATTTTGAGTCCAAATCTTCAATTCTGCAGTTGAACGCCTCCTTTTTAGGTCCCAAAGCCTCATTGTTAGGGTCCCAAAGCCTCATTTATAAGTTCCAAGCCCCCCTTTTAAGGTCCAAAGACTCATTTCAGGGGCCCAGAGTGTCATTTTTAAGGCCCAAAGTCTGGTTTGGAAGATCCAAAGCCTCTTGTTTAGAGTGCAAAGCCTTATTTATAGGGTCCAAACCTGTCTTCCTAACAACAGCCTTTTTTAAGGACACACACTTTCAGTTCCATGGTCTAAACCCTCACTTTTATGGCAGAAAAACCTCATTTTAGGCTCCAAAGCCTCATTTTTATGGTCCAGAGGCTTCATTTCAGTTTGCAAAGTCTCCTTTTTAGAGTCCAAAGCCACATTTTGTGTTTCCAAAGCCTCATTTTCAGGCTCCAAAGCAGCATTTTTAGGATCCAGCCAGTCATTTTGAGGATCCAAGCCACATCCTGAGTATCCAAACCCCCATTTTTATGGTCCAAAGCCTCTTTTAGGGCTCCAAGCTTCATTGTTAGGGTCCAGCGCTTTGATTGTAGTGTTGAAAGGCTTTTTATGGTCCAAACCCTCCTTTTTATGGTCTCTGGTTCCCATGCCCAGCTCCCTGCTGACACCATGGGCATCCATGTCCCTCCGTGTGTGATGGATGCCATCTCTCGTTGTTTTTACTTTCTGTCCTTGCTCTGCCTACGTCTGTAGCTGAGTCTGCTCTTGTTGAGGCAGGGTCACTTTTAACTGACACTTGCCACAGTAAGAAGGGGTTTCAGAAAAGAGTGCCCATGAATTGAGAGGCCAGGTAAAACATCTTACAGCAGAAATCTCAGTAGGCTCTGGCCAGTAACTATGTTGCGAATGAGCGATTTAGGTCGCTCAAAAAAATGACCGTCAAAGGTATTAGCAAAAGTGGTTTTAATGTGATTTATAAAAGTGCGACTTTACAAAGTTCAATGGCAAGGTTCACTCCACTAACGGAAGAAACATACACAGGATAATTGGGTTACACTCGAGTTCAAGTGATTCACAGAGAGACCGAGGATACAAAGGGTACGGAGGACCCTCCCGTTGAGTCACGAGGTTCAGAATAGACCCCCTTGCTTTCTAAACTCCTGATGGAGCTTAGGTGCGGCTACAGCCCAGTCTTAGTCTCGGACTTGGACAAGAGTTTATGTCTATTGGAAGGCATACGAAGAGTAATGAAGAGCCTCCTGTTGAGTCACGAGGTTCAGAGTAGACCCCCTTGCTTAGGTGCGGCTGAGTCCAATCTTAGTCTCAGACTTGGACAACGGTTTCTGTCTAAGGGATTATATAGGCAAGATTTATCAACTCAGCATGCAATTGAAGTTACCAAGACAGAATCAATGTTACCATCCTGCAAGGTTATGTGCGATATCAGTCGCTTACCAAAGATCTGCCGTTGGTAAAAGGTCTCTCTTCCTTGAGGAGCAACCTTGAGAGCTGTCCCAGCTCAAGGGGAGATCACCGCCATGCAGCCACGCTGCCTAGCACGGAGAGCTCAAAGAAGGCTCCCTTTGCCTGTCATATTTATAGATAAAGCGGTTGTCTCGCAGTCAAATTACATGCAATAGGAGTGATATGCATGAAGCTCCTTGTACCCACAACTTCCTTTGTTCCTTGATAAATGAGTCTTGGAAAAGCCACCTGCTATTCCTGCGTTAACTGCATGATTGGTGTTCCAAGCTCGTATGCATCGATGCTCACTGTGTCACTCCTTTGTGGGTTTTCAGAGAACAGATGGGGACCAGAGGAGTTCCAGACCTGGTCACGGCTCAGGCCTTTACCTCCTTTGGAGCCTGGACCAAAGTACTGCTAGTTTGGTTAAGAGGTGGAGTGCATCCGTCACACTCCACCCCGTGACTACGGTCAATGCACTTTATCGACTCTTAGAGCGGTAGTACAGTTACCTCTTGCCTCTATGTCATTAATATTGCAGTATTTATGACAAAGGCGTATTGCAGTGACGTACTGCAGATCAGTGGTAAGAGTCCAATTAATTGATAAGCTGTTTAGATAAGTGTCCTAATTAATGTTAGTTATATAGCATTTCACACACAGAATCAATTGTATGTGTTTTACATGCTGGGTGGATGTAATTTGTTTCATTGTTTGCCAAACTTTGATATACAGAACTTGTTGCTGAGATCATTTTGTTTGCTAAAGCTTCAGCGTCCATGCTGTTTAATACTCCTAATCCAGCTTCTAAAGTACCAGTCACATCTCTTCTTGATCGTTTTGGAGAGGTGAGGGCTCGTCCATGCAACCACGCTAACCGTCCTGCATAGGGCACACTTAGGAATGGTGAGCAGGTAGGTTTAATTGCAGAGATACTGATCTGCGTTGATAGTGCCACTCGTTTGAGGGACCATGATGGATTAAACAGCACTTGTTGCTGGCCTGTATGTTTGATGGCATAAGGCCCAATTTTAAAACTTTGTGGGGATAGAGCAGAAATTTGTGGGGATAGAGTTTTCTTGTCCTTTACAGTCGGGGGGGATGTTAAGGGAGGAGTTGCTGTTGTTGTGCTAGGCTCAATAATGTGTATTTTGAATTTAAATGACAGTCCTGTGTTCCTGCGAGCCCAGACGCAGATTACGGAACCAGGTTGTGTTAAGGTAAAATGGTACCAACAGTCCAATCTTTCAGAGGCAGAAAGTTTTCTATTTTTTGTTATTGCATTTGATGTAATGTTATATACAGAAATCTGAGTTGCCTTTTCATGGGTAGACCCATTGATCATCCGGCATCCTATTTTAATTTCTGTCGCTACCGTTCTCCAAAGTCAGGGAATTGTATTAACATCCGTCTCATTTCTGTCCCAGCTCCATTCATTTTCTAAGTATACTTCAGTTCCACGCATGACCACGGTGGAAAGATTTAAATTTCCCTTCCTAGGGAGCGTTCCCATAGCGCCATTAGACTTAGCATGAGCTTGAGACCATGGCCACTCTGGTGTTGTCTCAGTAAGGCTCCTTAGTAAAACTAGGGGAGTATTCAGAGGAGGCACTGACATCATTGTGATAGGTTTAGTGATTGTGAGAGCTATTGTTCCTAATATTACATTGCGTCCCTTCAGAGCATTCCATCTGCATGCTATTTTAACATCATAATGTTCCTTCAGCGTGTCATGTATTGAGCAATGACTTTATGTTACAGCATTTTCTAGATGGCGTGTAAGAGTTGCTGTAAATAATCGTAACAGAAATAGGTGGTTGTGTTTTACACCACCTCACTAACAGGTGGTTGTGTTTTACAAGTCAGGTTGATATTGCTGTCTGTGAGTAACAAGGCAGGTGGCTTATCTGTGTTGACACAATTGTGGCTGCTGTCTTGATTGACAATTAAGTTGAGACAGGTGGGCATCTGTGGGGAAGCAAGTATTCTTGAAGTCTTTGACAGCAGTAGGACAATGTATCTTCTTTTCATCTTGGAGGAGACTGCAAGATAAAAGGGTAGAATAAAGTGGTCTCGGTGGGGTTTTCCGGACAGGTTAACCCATTGGAAAGAAGGGAAAAATCCACCGTGCACTAATTGTGTGTTTTGCACCACTGCTGTCAGTAGCTTCCCAGGCAAGTGGGCCATGAGGTTTAGCTAAGAGTCAGGTACAGTTCCAATTTGTGGTAAATTTGCCATGAGAGGTTGTCCTGGCTGTAATGCTATTGGATGTTTTCTTTCATCAGGAGGTGGAGCATCAGGTCTAGTTTTTGTCAAGAATGCTTGGCTCCCAGGGCTCCCAGTGGGCCCATACCGATTCTTCAATTGATGAAGTACTTTGGAAAGTCAAGTATCCCACTGGGCCTTGTGTGGCTTAAGGCTCTTTTTCAATAAGCCAGTAGCTCTTTCTACCATCCCATTCGATTGAGGATAGTAGGGGGTATGGAATACCCACTGAATTTGCTTCCTGTTTTGCCCATTCTTGCACTTCCTTGTTGGAAAGATGTGAGCTATTGTCACTTTGGATGACATTGGGTGTTGGCAGGCCTGAAAACCAAGAGGATAATCCCTTACTGGTGCTCTGAGCATTAGCCTTCCGACATTTAGTTGCCATGATTAGGCCTGCAACGACCTCTATTCCTGTGAGGATGTATCTATATCGTGAGGAGGGCTTAAAGGGTCCAATGTAATCAATTTGCCATGTTTTCCCTCATAAGGTGTAGGGGTGGTGTTTTAGCAGGGTGATCTGTTTGCAATTTCAGTTGACACTGGAGGCATTCTGTAAGCATGGTTTTACATTTTCCTGTTTAGAGGCCAACCTCGGCTTTGGGCTGCAAAATAAAGTGCTTCTCAGCCTGTGTGGCCTCATTTTTGATGTAACCATTCCCCCAGTCGGTACCACTCGGGATCTGGTGTATCTCCTGCTTTTATTCCCCTCATTCTGGCTAATTCATCTACTTGTTGGTTCCGTTTTGTGGCTGGTTGGTCATTGGTTACATGGCCTTCTACCCATGCTAGTTTAAAGGGTGCTTGTCTAGCGATAGCTAATAGTCATTGCCAGACTTCAGCTCTCCAAGCTGGGGATCGATTGACCTCCTGATTTAGAGCTTCCCATTGAGAAAGCCATTGTGTGGCACCTGCCCACACGGCATAGGAGTCGACATAGATAACTTTTGCTCCATTTTGTGCTGCTAGAACTACTGCCCTTCATTCTCCTACTTGTGCACTCCCTCACCTTCTTCTATTACTTGTTTGCCGGTGGTAATTCCTAATGCGGCGGCTTTATACTGCCATTTGATATTTACCCTATTTGCTGAGGCATCGGTAAACCAAATGCCTTTGGTCGGTGTTTTGTCAGTGAGGGGAGGTGCATTTAGAATCCGTGAAGGTTGAAATGGCTGTTTTAGTGCTAGTGGGTCAGTGTTTATAGGCATTTCTAATTTGGAAATGTTTCTGTGTCCTTCAGTCAGTTGCATTTCATCTGCTACTCCCATCAGGTAGGCATACCATTTTCTGAGGGTGGGTTTCTGTGCAATTCCTTCTGGGGCAGCAGTTCCTTTCAGGACTGTTTCTAGCAAATTAAATGGCCCTCTAGTCTGAACAGGTTGGCCCTGGTGTATTTTCTCAACTTGTTTAACTGCGTGGACCAAAACAAAAGTCCCTTTTCCCATTCGGAGTATCTCTGTTCTGTCTCTTTAAATGCAATCGAGCTAAACATTCAAGGTCTTTTTAGTCCCCTCGGCCCGCTCTGGAAGAGATTGCAATAAGTACCATGTTCTGCAAAAGCCCATTCTGCTATAATAGGGTCGCGGGGGTGTACTGGCCCCAGTGACTGATAGGTTTTTAATTCCTGTAGTAGGGTTTTGTCTGCCTCTTCGTGTTCTGGGTTCCATTTCCATGGTTTCCCCTTTCGTAAAAGTGAGGATAGTGGGCGAGCAATGACAGCAAAATCCAGGTGCGTGTTTCCTCCAGTATCCTAAAGTAGCCATAAGTTGTTGTAGTTCTTTCCTAGTTTGGGGCATCTGTAACTGTTCTATTGTACTTAGGGTGTCCAGTGGGATTGCTGCACTACCTGCAATCCACCAAGTACCTAAAACTTTTACTTCTCTACTTGGTCCCTGACATTTTCCAGGTGGGACTTCACCTTCTGCTTTATGTAGTGCTTGCCATGCTGCTGCTGCTGCTTCTCCCACCTTTTCAGGGGAGGTCCCTCCGATTAGGATATCATCTATATATTGGTCCAGTTTCACATCTTGAGGGAGTGAGACTGTCTGTAAGAGTTCAGCAAGCGCAGCATGAGCAATCGTGGGTGACTGTTTACTCCTGTGGGAGTCTGTTAAAGGTGTATTGTCTACCTTCCCAAGTGAAAGCAAATATCTTTTTGTCCTCCTCCTGCAAGGGGACCATAAAGAACATATCTTTCACATCGAGCACTGCCATGCATGGGTGTGCGGCCGCTTGTAGAGTGGCTGTTAAAGTTGCAGTATTAGGTACTGCAGCCATTAGCGGGGCTGTGTTGGCATTTAAGCGCTGATAATCAGTTGTGAGATGTCATCTCCCATTTGGCTTTCAGACTGGCCAGACTGGTGAATTGTATGGGAAGTGGGTTCTGGAAATAATGTGCCGTTTTTCCAAGTCTGCTATTACTTCAGAAATTCCATTTTGTGATGCGGCAGAAATCAGATATTGCGGTATATTTAGTAACCTTTGAATCAGGGAGCATGGGGGCTGCGCGGAGTACACGCACTGCAGCCTCCCGATTTCTGTCAGGGTTCAGGTTAATATTTGAACCGAAGGACCATACACTGCCATCAGGCAGGCACCAGGTCAGACTGTTCCAAACATCAAAACCCCAAATATTGTCATTGTGGTCTCCCCTGGGAGCCATAAGTTAACTTTCATTGTTTGGCAAATAGGACTTGCTCGTCCAGGTTGCATGCCCAGCTTCTCAGCATTCTGTTGTGTTAGTATTGAAATTTGTGCTCCCGTATCTATAAAAAATTTTACCAGTTGTCGTTGAGGGCCAACTGGAATTAAAATGTAAGGGCCTCCTTCATTTAGCCATTGATAGGCTGCCACTCGCCAGACAGACAGGCCCAATTCCCATCCTGGTGCTCTTCGTTTTTTGATTTCAAGGTTTGTAATTCCTCCTTAAGGGGGAGGAAAGGGTTATCACTCCTTCTTGGAGCAGGCAGTGGCGCCGGAGTATTTTGAGTACGTTCTCTCCTTTCCCCATCATTGCGTTTCTGAAATGCTTGAATTAGATTCAAGATAATGCTAGTAGGCTGTCCCTTAATTGCGGCTCTGGGAATGCCCAGTGCCAATGCTTTCCTCCACAGTTCATTTCTCCACTCCCAAGACTCTGCTTGTGGGTCTCTAGGCGTATTTTCCCTCGGTTTAGTTCCTGTTCCCTGTGGGGGAGTTTGTTTGACTGGTTGCACCCCATGGTCTCCTGTTTGGGATCTTGGGTCTGATTTCTCGGTCGACAGATCATCCCACCCCATTTCACGGCTATGATTTACAATAACCGTGCATTAATTCTGCCCATGTAGGGAGTTGTCTGTGGGGATCGTCACTGTCAAATTCCTCATTTTGCTCTCTGTCTCTTTTGATCTCATCCTGTTTTGCAATCAAATAGGGTTTAAGAATTGCCAGGGCTCCCCTACTTAGTGGCTTCAACATGGTATATTCTACAGTAGCAGGTATCAGGGTATCATTGGGCTCTCCATGTTTGTGCATACCTTGTGTGCAGGCGGCTTTGGTGACGGCAGTGGAGAGTTCACTTAGGGAACGGATGGGAATTATAGAGGGTTCACCTCGATCTAAGGCATCTATTCCCCCAGCCCAGCAGGCTACCCTGCTGGTGATAGATTGGGCTTCATCTGTTGGGTCGGGTCCTAGGTTTAAGAAAACTCCCAGACCCCAATCACCGTTTGCTTTGTCTCCACTCAACATTATTTGGTCACCACTGCTGAGGCAGACACGCCACAAATATTCAGTTTCAGTTTCACCTGGCTTTCTGCTGTACTTCTCTTGTAATCTTGCCCATTGTAATGCATCCCATGGAGTGCTTTGCATACTATATCGCTGACCAGCTCCCAGAGTTCCTTCAAAGTATTCTGCTTTAATAATGGGCCTAGGCTTATATTCAGAGGAGTCTGAAAGGGGTAGTGGGTTAACATTGCCTTTTTCATGGTCATTAGGATCACCCAAAATCTCATCATCCCAGTCCTATGGGGACACCATTAGTTTCCTAATTTGCATGGCATTAGGGGGATATGGGGCCTGCATGAGCATCACCTCAATCTTTTCTTCCAACTTTTTTATTACCTCCTTTTCTTCCTGTAATTGTTTCTGCAGCTGCTCCATTTTCAAGGACAGTATTAATTCAGCTGCCTTTCTGCCTTCTATTTCTTCTTTTTGGTCTTGCTCCATTTTATTGTTCTTTTTCCTATACTGATAAGCAGCTTCTAAACAGGTAGCTAGCATTTTGCAAAGAATTCCTTTCCCTTTTCCATCCTTTATATGCCCCTTGGCCACTTTTAGCTGTTCTTTCACAGCTTCCCAATCACACCCATTATCATGAGCCCATGCTTCTGAGAATTTGGGACTTGGACTGATTCCATGCTTCCATAAGTAATCAGTGATACTACTTGCCCTCCTGCCGACTACACTGTTGCGTAGGAGTCAATTTGTCGCTCTTGCATTAAAAGTCACTGTCGCGTAGGAGTCTGAGGAGTGGCCGGGGTTGGGGAGGGGGGAACCCTTCCATTGAGTCACGAGGTTCAGACAGAACCCCCTTGCTTTCTAAACTCCTTCTCAGAGAGGAGTCTAGGTGCGGCTAAGTCCAGTCTTAGGCTCTGACTTGGTCCAAGGTTGATTTTCTAAGGACTGTATATGTAGCCACCCATCGGAGTCAACGTTTGCCTGCCAGAGCCCTCTCAGGGCTTTCACTGAAACAGCTTCAAAAAGTCGATTAAGGCGTCAGCGTTAATTTGCCAATGTTTTAAGTCCAGTCGCGTTCAGCGTACTGAACTTTCATGATTATGGATTCACAAATAACGCGATGCACCCCCAGTCTAGTCGTGTTGCATGAACTATCACGGCCACACTTAAAGAGTCTGGTCGTGTTCAGTGAGAACTACCACGGCTGGATTAATGAAGAGTGCAGTTTATTAGAGCAACAGACACACAGGTTCTTTGGATCACTGGTGATAAATTCACTGTCTGCAAAGCATGTGCAAATACCAAGACTATGAGTAACGCTGCCGGCTACAAATGCGTTGAAAGATAATAAAGCAACTCTAGAGAGATTTCTAAGTTTCCCGGGGAGGCACTTGGTATAACCAAGTGTTCGGATCTTACCCAAATGCGTCCCGATGGGGGGGAAGAGAGGCTCAGCCCGTCGACTGATCCCAGAGGTCAGAGTGGTACACGACGGTGTCTTCCCTAACATTCTCTCTCTCTTAAGCTATTTTATAGTAATTTTTACCTTCCAGGTGGAGCTTGAGTGACTCTAGTCATACATACCTTTGTTTAGGATTGGTGTAAAGTTTTCTCGCTTTGCTTTTAAAGGTATAAACTAGGAAAATTCAAAGCGCAAGCTCAGTGAGGGGTGGTCGCACCTTGGAGGCGGGGAGCTTTTGGGATGGAGGTGTGTTGTGGTATTATAACGATGTTATAATGAGCAAAGTTCACCAAAAGGACAGCATTTTGTCAAAAACATGACAGACTGTTGGCCCAGGGTAGCAAATATGCAGCTTATCAGTTCCGTGGTACCTTCAACTTCCCATATTATCACAGCGCCTGGCCGCGGTATCTCCACACCACCTCACCCTCTGGGCAGTTCCTCTTAGAGCCAACACACCAAGTTCCCCTGGCATTGCCGACATCTAAGGTTGCAGGCCTAGGGAACTTGCGTGGCATGGATTCCTTGCATGTGAGCCGCACTCCACCTGAGAAGCTTCTTCAATGCTGTGCCTTACCTAAAAGTGTGACTATAAGTTGAATTTCTAAGTCACCTCCAGCAATTATTCCACAGTCGCGAATGAGCAATTTAGATCACTCATGGGATCTCGTTTGCACTTAGTGCATTTTTGGCAAAGTGCCAGATGATGGTAAAGGACTTCTTTCAGGGAGCACAGGAAGTCGCTGTAGCCAGTTCAGCTGAGGAAAGAGCCCTTCTGAGAAGCACGTCCCATCATGCCGACTCCATCACACAGTAAGGGTAACAGCCACGCACGGAGGACTGAACCCCAAGCTCCTGCAACCATATTCTGGGCACTTTCACAAGTGGCAGTGAAGAGCCCACTGACTCCCAAAACAAGAGGAAAACCACAACCAAGTTATCTAAAACACAACTAGAAACAGACAGCTAGACCACCTGAGGCTGAATTCACAATTCAGAATTACCACCCATCTGAAAGCTCTCCAAAGCATCATTCGCTGACATGACTGACAGCACTGTGGATAAGGGAGAACCATCACTAGCCACGCACCCACCTGGTAGTCCTGTCGCAGCAAGGCCTCTGGGACCGAGCACGTCTACATGGACATCCCTGCCTGACAGGAGACGACCGGCCTGAAAAAAAAATCTTAGGTTATCTTGGCTCTAGTGAAGGCAAAGAATTTATGATAGTGATCCAAACAAGTTGAAGAGAAAGCAGGATAGAGGAAGAGGCAGAAAAGGTGATGTGTCTCACCCACCTCTAATTGCAGAGGACGTTGCAAGGGTTTGGTCTGGTTTGTTTTTTTTTTAATCACAGCACAAGTGAAAAGACACACGCCTGCTGTTTCAGGAGAACTGAAAACTACAAGAGTAGGACTATCGAGTCTGTGTAATTACCCCTCCTTCCAGGACACATTGGTCTTTTTTTAAAAAAAAAAAAAATCTCAGTGGAGACCTTTAACTTAAAATCACTGAGTTCTGATATGGGAATACCAAAATGTCCTCTGTCAATCGTTGAAAAGAAGAGTACATTGAAGGAAAACTGTTCACGTAAAGTGTAAATGACACATTTCCACTCTCAAAGGTTATAATGCTTTTGAGTATCTTTGCCATCTTCATCTTCAGCAGGCAAGACTCTCTCATCTGGCTTAGCCCTGATGCAGCTGCTAGGAAAACAGCTATTTTAGAAAGTCAGGTCTGGTTATGTTGGGAAAGTGTTTCAAGGACATGTTTTTAATACTCTAGAATGGTAAGACTAAGCATGGTAATCTCGCTCCAAGTCCTAGCTCTGCCACAGATAACCTACCTGCTCATTAACACGGATTAAATTTTATTCCTTGCAAAGCTCTACCTTTCTTTTTTTTTTCCTTTTTTTTTTTTTTTTTTCTTTTCAGCAAAAGGGTGGCACTTCTTTCCAAATGCAGGACGAGTTACATGGGGTCTACAGACAGCCCCTGGAAGACTGAGAAATGAGTCTGTGGTGACTTCCATCCCCATTCCTTGGCATTCCAACACTCCTATCACACTCCTTTCCTTGCCAGCAGTCAAGGAACGCAGCCTGCGCAACATGTACAAGACGCTGACTTGGCCGGTGTCCTGCTTTTGGCTGGGATACAGTTAATTTTTTTCCTAGTGACTGGTATAGTGCTGTGTTTGGGATTTAGGCTGAGAATAATGTTGATAACACACTGATGTTTTAGTTGTTGCGAAGTAATGTTTACACTGGTCAAGGCCTTTTCAGCTTCTCCTGCTCTGTCAGGTGCACAGGAAGCTGGGAGGGGGCACAGCCAAGATACTTGATCCAAACTGGCCAAAGGTCTATTCCATACCATATGACAGCATGCTCGGTATATAAACTGGGGGGAGTTGGCTGGGGGGCAGCAATTGCTGCTCGGGAACTGGCTAGGCATCGGCTTGCGAGTGGTGAGTGGTTGCAGCACTTGTTTTTTTTTCCTGGCTTGTGTTGCCCTCTCTCTCTCTCTTACTGTTTTCCTTTTCATTACATTTTTTTTCCCAATTATTAAACTGCTCTAATCTCAACTCACAAGTTTTCTTACTGTTCTAAGTTTTCTTATTTTTCAGGGCACATCCACCTGCTCCAGCATGGGGTCCTCCACAGGCTGCAGGGGGGATATGTGCTCTACTTTGGTCCTCCATGGGTTGCAGGTGGACACCCTGCATCACCATGGTCTTCACCGCAGGCTGCAGGGGAATCTCTGCTCCGGTGCCTGGAGCACCCCTCCTTCTTCACTGACCTTGGTGTCTGCAGAGTTGTTTCTCTCACATATTCTCGTTCCTCTCTCCTGGCTGCTGTTGCGCAGCATTTTTTTCCCCTTCTGAAATATGTTATCCCAGAGGCGCTGCCATCGCCACTGATGGGCTCAGCTTTGTCCAGTGGCAGGTCCATCTTGGAGCTGGCTGGAACTGGCTCTGTCGGACATGGGAGAAGCCTCTGGCATCTTCTCACAGAAGTCCCCCTTGTGCCCCCCTCCCCCTGCTACCAACACCTTGCCATGCAAATCCAATACA
Source organism: Mycteria americana (assembly GCF_035582795.1). NCBI lineage: Eukaryota > Metazoa > Chordata > Aves > Ciconiiformes > Ciconiidae > Mycteria > Mycteria americana. Next base: position 387,779 of record NW_027445629.1, on the reverse strand, counting down.
TCAGGCAGGACTCTAGGACTCGGGGCCAGGGAAACTTCTCCCCTGGCTCACGGGCAAGAATGTGGAGGCAGGTCCATGCCCAGGAGATGCCAGGGAGACCTCCCAGAAATCTCCAGGTGTCTTTTGGCTTCTTCTGGAGACATCTGAAGAGCCAGGTAGCATCCCCACATTCCTCCAAGGTAGCTACCCCAAGAAGTTTTCTTGAGGTCGTGTTACATAAGAAAAAGCTCCAGTGTAAAGATGCCTTCCAAGACCTGTGCAGTAGAACTTGACCAACAGTGACCTTACCTATGCAAGTGGCTTTCTTGTGAGAAGAAACCAGGCCAAACCGGCTGAAAGCGGCAAAGTTGCAACAAAAGCAGGCAAACTCAGCTAATAAATATGCATTAAGTGCACGCCAATGCAGATCAATACTGACATACCTTGCTGTATGTCCTGGTTTCGGCTGGGATAGAGTTAATTTTCTTTCTAGTAGCCGGTATAGTGCTGTGCTTTGGATTTTAGTATAAGAATAATATTGATAACACGCTGATGTTTTGGCTGTCGCTAAGCGGTGTTTATATTGGTCAAGGATTCTTCCCCCCCTTCAGCTCCCCATGCTCTGCCAGGTGCCCAAGAAATGGGAGGGGGCACAGCCAGGATAGTTGATCCAAACTGACCAAAGGGCTATTCCATACCATATGATGTCATGGCCAGTACATAAACTGGGGGGAGTTGGCCGGGGAGTAGCGATCATTGCTCGGGGACTGGCTGGGCGTCGGTCGGCGGGTGGTGAGCGGTTGTAATTTTTTTTTTTATGTATATTTTCTTTTTTTTCCCTCCCTTGGGTTTTGTTCCTTTCTCTCTCTCATTGTTTTTTCTTCCCTCTCATTATAATTCATTATTATTATTACTATTATTTTGTTCCAATTATTAAACTGTTATTATCTCAACCCACGAGTTTTCTTACTTTTGCTCTTTCGATTCTCTCCCCCATCCCACCGGGGTGGGGGGGGGGGGGAAGTGAGCGAGCGGCTGCGTGGTGCTTGGCTGCCGGCTGGGGCTAAACCACGACACTGTACATCGTCAAGACAAATACTGTTGATAGCCACTAAGTGGAAAGAATTAAATAGCCTCTTCTTCCAGCTATGATGTCAAAAGGCAGGGAGCTCTGTTCCCAGGGCAAATACTTGTGGGCAGGTTAAAAAAAACAGGTGCTGTATAAAATTGTGTGAGACTTGCCTACAAAGTTGCATGGTGATAATCGGTGATGAGAAAGATTCATGGTAGAAAAGAGAAGGAAAACACCACTTAGGAAAACCTGAGAGTGACAGGATGGTTTAGCAAAAGGGGAGAAGAGGCTGTGTATGTGCAAGGGCTTTCTTTTTCAGCTCCCAGGAAAGACAGAAACTTGCGCCTTCAGGGTGACTGTGCTGGTCACATGCCACAGAGCACACTCGGGAGCAGGCAGTTCAGCTGCGAGGAGCCTGGCACGCTTGCCTTGGTCTTCCTCAGCTCTCGGCTCTCTGCTACTTGAATTTTGAACGCAGGACGTGTTGCTTGGGAGGATCCATGGGCAAAAGAGAAGCTGGGGTTCATTTCTTCTAGTAACCTATTGGAACTAGCAACTCCTCCCTAACATTTGGTTTTCCAGTGGTAACAAGCAGATAGTAGAGTGCTTTATTCATTTGGATGGATCAGACACGAGGGTTGGAGAGCCAAGCCTGGCAGTTCTGGCTTCTCCAAGTGTATATGTGAATGACAGCTTGTTTTGCCAAACTCTTGTAATATTGTGAAGCTTCCTGGGGGAGGGAAGAAGGAGAGCACTAAGCTCCTGGAATCTCAGAATCCCAAACTCTTGCTGGGAGTTTACAAGAGGACCTTGCCAGCTGACCCCCCCGTGTGTGGTACCAGACCACTGAGTTACCTGTGGTAGGCACGGTCATAAAGAACAAAACCAATCCCACCCATCAGATTAGCAATCCAATGTGTATTGAGGTAGTCCAAACCAGAGAGGTGTGGCAGTATCATCATGCCTGTGGATAGGATTTTCCAACTCCTCTTCCAACTGAAGCCCGGCACATAGCACACAGTGCTCATTCATATGGCTTCCACCAAAGGACAGAGCCCAGGTTGCTTCCCATCCACCACGTTTTTAGGTCAACAGAGTTGATTTGAGAAAGCTACAGCAACACTGAAACATTTTGAACCACATTTAAAACATCCCGACAGGTGCTGGTCCCTTAGGATCCACGTGGCCAAGGTCAGCAGCTCGGGGGTGGCCGTGTCACAGTGGGCAGCAGAGTCAGCACTGGTCGTGTCATCGTGGTGTCAGAGTGGGGTACAAAAGGGGCCGCAGGGCGGTGGGTCCTGCACCCTGGAGGAGTGTCCATAGGACAAAGGCAGGGATGAGCTCCCACATGGCTGTCGCCACCAAGGAGCAACCCGCCAGCATGAGGCGGACCAAGATGGACTTCTGGAACGGGATGGAGCACACCTTCATGATGCCCAGCATCACCAGCAAAGGTACAGGCATCCACAGGCACCGCAGGAGTGTGGTCATGGCCAACAGTTGCAGCGTTGCGTGGGTGAGACTCAGCACTGCAGCCATCTCAGGGGCGTCAGCATGTGGGGCTGAGGACAGCAGTGATACTTTACATCTGCCAATGCGCCACAGCTCAGGGGGTGTTGGAGGGTTGAGAGCTGGCAGTCGCAGAGCGTGACCTGATTTTCCTTTGCTTTCCCGAGCGAACAGCCGTCTGGGACGCAGTGGCCGGCTATGTTCAAGAAGAGCTCTTGCTGCGCAAGGTGGGGTGACACCCACATCCTCCTAGTCAACCCAGAGGGGTGGGGAGTCCCCATGGCCCTGGGGCATGGCCTGCAGTTACTCTTGCCCTCCTCAGAAAGCAGGAAGCTCACCCCAAAAGTCCCCAACCCAATGGACAAAGAGGGCTCATGCAAGGGTGGTATCACCTCTGGTAGGTGGTAATGTACCACAGGGCTGATCCTGCTCACTGGAAGCCCCCTGGATGCCCTCAGGCTGCTTCTGCCCTGACTCCAGCACTAATTTTTTGGAGGCGGAAGGAGAGGACTCGGCAGCTCCTCCTTAAAGCTCTCGCCACTGCCTGGGCTCATGCCTCTGACCAGCAGGAGTGGGCAGGATCCAGCCTGAAGCACCATCCCTGGTCAGGGCTACCTCCAGCTCTTCCCTCCAGCCAGTCCTCACCCTTCTGCTCTTCCCTTCTCTTCCACTCGCAGGGGGTCCGGATTCCCGCCCTTGGCTCCTTCGATGTTGTCCCCAAATGGATTCAGGTTGGGGACGAGGCCGTGATTATCCAGAGGCCCGTGTTTCGGTTGGCCAGGAGCCTTGCAGGTGTCCACAACCTCAGGGACAACAAGGACTACCTGCCTGGTAAGACTGCCCATTAAACCCTGGCCGGCTGCATGGTCAAGGTGAAGGGGGGTATCGCGTCCCTTCCCGGGGTCTGAGACGCTTCTCTAAAGCCAACTGCCTCCTCTGCGGAGCAGGTCCGAAAATGGGGCCTTTCTGGGCAATGACTGCAATAAGCAGCCCTTGGGAAACGCCCGCAGAAGGGCCGCTGGGTGAGCGCCTCCATCCCTCTTGTGTGCTTTTCCAGGCAATAAGGAGCTGGAGCCCCTCAAATACGCCAAGGTGGCCGCAGCCGCCTCTGTGTCCCGACGGAAAGTGGAGGCCTGCATCCAAGGCACCATGTCCCTCCTCTCTCACTGCCTGGGGAAGGGGGAGAACGTCGCCCTTGTCCTGAGGGACATAGGCTTGCTTCTCATCGAAGGCATGAGAGTACAAATGAAATTTTTTTACAACTTCCTGGAGAGGATGTCTGGGAAGGAGAACTTGGAAAAAGCTGCTTTTGAGGTGAGTGTTTTGGCTTCTCCACGGCTCAGGCAGTCCCACAGCAGTGCTCCAGCACTGCTTGCATGTGGCCCGCCAGGACATAACCAGCCACCCAGGCCAGGCGAGAGCTACGGTCCTACCGACTCTCACTGCCTCGGGCTCCCCCAATATTGAGTGCCCCAGCCATGCTGAGGACGTCGTGCCATCTTCGTGCTCCTCCATTGCAGGTCCCCCAGCTGCTGGACATGGTGGTGTCCCAGGTGGTACCTGTGGCCTCACTGACATTTTCTGGCCGTGTCATCATCTTTCCTGAGTGAGTACATCTGCGGATGTTGCCTCTAGTTGCTCAGCTGTGGTTTGGTAGCATTTGCTCCATGTGACCACAGGTGTCCTGCCATGGGGGCACCAGGCAGTGACATGTCCCCAGCCCATAGTCATTCCTGTGAGGCAGATCCGATGGGAAAGATGGAGGACTTTTAGGCAACACTTTCTTCCCATCATGGCCTGGACTTCTTTGCAGGGTGACTCCCTTTCCCAGGACGGTCCTCGGGGATGGGGTGTAGTCAACTTGGGGAAAAAAAAAGGAGTTTTTGTGCAGTGCCAAAATCTGCTTGTGAGCAGGTGATCGTGGCAAGCGGCAAGGGCTGGTGGTGCTGTGGATCATGCTGGTGTCATCTCTTTGTCTGCAGGTTTGAACTGGAGTTTGTGCCCAAACCACCACCCAGGGCCCCTGTCAAGCACTTGAGAAAAGTCCCTGGTGAGGACAAGCGGAAGGAAGAAGAGGTTTTGCCAGCTCTCAGGCGGGGCAAAAAAGGTAAAGCTGCTCCTGGCGCCTTTCCATAGCATAGCAACCAACTTCTGGGATATAGTGGGGAAAATCCTCCGGTGAGGATTGTCAAAGGAGTCCGATTTGCGCCAAAGCTTCATGACAGCTCAGCACAGCCTTTTCTGCTCATGATTCATTGGCTTCCACAAAACGAACCCCCAGGGAGGGATGTGCCCAAGGGAACAGTGGGAAGATGGCAAGCCAAGGCCCCCGGGAAATGACCCCTCTGCAAGGGTCCCTGTCCCGTCACCGGCACCACCCAGCTCCTCTTTCCCAAATCTGGTGCCGGTAACACAGTCACAAAACCACGTTGACCGTGGAAATGAGGAGCTGGGCAAGAGCTGGTGTCAGGGTGGCTGCGAGGGGAGCAGAATGGCCCTCTCGGATGTTTTGGGAAGAGGCCTGAGCACCACTATGCGTCACCAGCGCCGGCGGTGTCCCAGCGATGCTCTTCTGACAAGGTCTCTCCTTCCCGGTTCCAGTGGGATTTGCTGAACTGCCCTTGCCTGCCCGTTCAAGCTCGACTCCTAATGAAGCCCCACAGCTGCGGGAAATGAAGGAGATGGAGAAGAGGAAGAAGTCTCGGGTCAGGTGAGTCTGGAGATTCAGGGCTGGCGTCTGCACAGGCTTGCTTTCTGACCCAGCAAGAGCCCATTCCCCAGCCCCAAACACTCGCCGTTCATCACTGCCCAGCAGTGGTGAAGGCAGCACCCAGAGGGGCAGGATGAGGCTGCCGGGAGCCCTGCATTGCACAGGCCTGGCTCCTCTCCTTCCCTTCAGGAGAGCCCCAGCGTGGCCTCCTAAGCTATGCATGGGGACAGCCGTTTGTCAGCCGAGGGTCCTAGCTCAGGGGGTTTCCTCTCCTGAGCTGAGGGCAGCCATGGGCTGAGCTGCCAGCAGCTGTGCAGACAGGCACATGGCTCATAGGGACAGGATGAGGCCCCAAACCCATCGTGTCCTCAGGCAGACCCCTCCCGTTGTGTCCTTTCAGGTGGCTGCCACTGATCCCAGGGGACTCCTCTGGAATAAAACAGCCTGTGACCAGCCAACCCAAGGGCAAATCCAAGCTCGAAGGCCAAGCGTCAAAGCAGAGTCGAGCGCAGGCAGCAAAACCTGGGAGGTGCAGAGGAGGAGGACAAGGAGAAAAGAAAGTTCCCGTTGGAAGCAAATTGCTGTCAATGAGCTCTGAGGCTGGGCTGCCTGAGGAGCCCACCTACAAGGTCTTCATTCCACAGCCACCAAGACCTGAGGCAGCACAATTACTAAAATCAAGGCCTGAGATGTTCTGGTCAGTGGTGAAAGAACCGCAGAAGACCGTATTAGCGGGATACAGCTTTGAGCCCTCCCTTTTGGTGCCACCAATGTACGAGGAGTCCAGGTCTACGCAATGCCACCCACTGAAGACCAGATCGGTGGTCTCCAGGATGGAGTGGCCTTGGCTGGAGTGATCAGGGCTTGGGGTGCCCGGAGCAGAGGGAGCACCACTGCGGTGGCAAAACAGGTACGTGATTCAGATCTGTGTCGTTCTTGGGTGCTACTTCCTTGTAGAAATGCCGAGTTAGAGAGACAGTGGGGACTCTTCAAAGAGCCCTTAGTTCTGATTGATGTTCCCACCTTGGGCTCTTCCATCACCAGGGGCGAGGTACTTCTTTTCCAATGTTGCCCTCTCTTCTGTAGCCTCAGAAAACACACAAGGCTGTGCTATTTGGCCATGTTTGGAAGGCCTAAGTAACCACAAGGCTGCTCTGGGCTGGAGAGGGGACTGTTTCTTCCCAGCTTGTTGCTCCTTTAGATCCCCAGTGGGAAGAGAAAGGCTTTTTGGGTGGGTCTGGCCCGGTGCTTTGGGAGCAAAGTGCTGCTGCTGGAGAGGCTGCACGGAAAGGGTACATAGAGGGAGAGAAACAGGTGCCCTCCCCTCACTGTCCTGACCTGAAGCCATCCAAGGGGTCTGGGTGTGGGCAAAGAGCTCCCCAAAGCTGCAGTATTGTTTTAGAAGAGTCTCTCTTCTTTTGCAGAAACCCACCCATCTTCGGGACCCAAGGAGCTCGGGAAAGAGATGAATAAAAACGCAAAGGAGACGTTGCAAAAGAGCATGGACTTTTTTAACTGTTTGCAGTCCTTTTTAACAGTCCTTCACCGGAAAAGGGGAGAGGGCTTTGACAGTTGGCCATGGCTCTGAGATCAGCCCAACGTGGTGCTGGAAGCAGGGCCATCAGAGAGACCTTCCCTCAGGACCTTTTCCATCCGAGGGACCTTTTGCATGGCCGCTATGGACAGGAACCCGCTTTCTGGGGCAGGAGAGGGCAACCAGGCACTCGGAGCAATGTGGGGGACAACTGAACATCCCTGGAGGGGAAAGGAGAGGATGCGAGTGCAGCTGGGGAGGCATGGAGGGCACCTATGTGCAGGGGCAGTGGAGGCCAGCTGAGCTTTCACCCAGGAGCGTAAGGGACCAGGGAAGGAGAGAGAGCAAGGCTGAGCCCAGCTCTGCTGGGCTGGACTTTCTACTTCCACTTGGGGTAGAGCCAGGGCTCTTTACTGTGCTCTTTCTCTCCCAGTTTATCCAATTTATAGCCAATTTAGATCTCTTACTTAGGAAATCCTCCGAGCAGGTCTGCCTTTTGGCCATCCTGTGGGCCACCCACACTGACAGAGAAGGTCCATCTCCAGTCCCAGCCCTATGGCACTCATGTAGCCTGCTGTTACCTGGCATTTTCCTCCTTGCCCAAACCCACCCTATTCAACCCAGGAACCCAACCCTCCTAACAGGAAGCTTCTGCTTAGGACAATCTGCTGGTCAGCTTAGTCAGCAGGGCTAGTTGAAAGCCTACGCAGCAGCACATGCCTCCTGCCTGACCAGTTTTCTTTCTATCCCAGAGGAGCTCGACTCGATGGTGATAACGCCATTTCTAGCTTTCCTTGGGAGACAAGGGGGACCAAAGCTCTTGTATCACAGCTTGGCTTGGTCTGAGAAGGCAGGGCAAAAGCTGTGTGGTGGTCACAGACAAGGCTGTCCTGGGCTGTGAGCTGTGCAAATGCCAGCAGGAAGCTCTGGGAACTCTTTGCACATGTACCAAAGCATTCCTGCTGCTACCCCAAGGCCTGCCAGCATGAGCCACAGACGCTGGAGACGGGTGTTTCAGCCAGCAGGCCAGGGGAAGGTAGAGTTGCCTCCTCTCCAAGGGGAGGCTGCCCAGCTTTGGAGCAGGCGTGCTCTGGTGGGGTCAGACCAGGTGCCTTTGCTGTCTCCTGGCCTTCATGTGCTTCTCATGCTCATGGACAGCCCCATCTCTGTTGACAGTCTTTCTGAAATGGGGATTTGGAGCAGTGGAAGTTGTTTCTCCCTCCTGCTGGGAGCACACACCAAGGCTTTATTGTGAGAGAAGCAAGTGGGGAGTGCTCCTGGCTGGATGCAGCTCCCTTGGCAGATGCTTGTGCCCCTCTCTCGGCCCCCAGGTCTGATAGGAGCCTTTCCCCCCACCCAAGCTGTGCTGCCGGCTCTTGGGAAATGGGGGTACCGAGGGTGGATGGTTTTACCACAGCTGGGGAGTTCCCGCCAACCCGTCAGGGAGGTTATCATGCAGTTACAGGTTTTCAAACAAGCCAGCAAAGAAGTATCTTTCCAAAGATACTGTCCCAAGGGAAGTGCAGGGTTTAGCTCTGATTGCTCTCTGTGTGGATTGTGTCTGGCCTCAGGCAGGCACACAGTAGCTTTCAGACAAGGCATGGGAGTATTCCAGGGTGAAGTGAGCAGTCAGGATCCAAAGTCTGTTTTGGTTAAGGCAATCAGAAGAAAGATGTCCAAAGAAGAGCAACGAAGCTGGTGAAGGGTGTAGAGCACAAGTCTTCTGAGGAGCGGCTGAGGGAACTGGGGTTGTTTAGCCTGGAGAAAGGGAGGCTGAGGGGAGACCTTATTGCTCTCTACATCTACCTGAAAGGAGGTTGTAGAGAGGGGGGGGTCGGTCTCTTCTCCCAGGTAAGTAGTGATAGGACGAGAGGAAGTGGCCTCAAGTTGCACCGGGGAGGTTTAGACTGGATGTTAGGAAATTTTCCTTCACTGAAAGGGTTATCAAGCATTGGAACAGGCTGCCCAGAGAAGTGGTTGAGTCACCGTCCCTGGAGGTATTTAAAAGACGTTTGGATGAGGTGCGTAGGGACATGGTGTAGTGGTGGACTTGTAGTGTTAGGTTTACGGTTGGACTTGATGATCTTAAAGGTCTTTTCCAACCGATACAATTCTGTGATGCTGTGATCTGGGGGCAAGGGCCACCCTGCTGCTGCCCTCAAAATTCAATCCCTGACCTTGAGCTAAGGTTGTTCTGAGGACACCGTCACGAGTGAGCGATGAGTGTCTGCAAAGCCCAAGGTCGCTTTGTAGGGGCGGATCTTTCTGCACAGGTTTGCAAGAGATCTGAGGGTGCCAGGCTGGGAATTGGAACATCCTGTGCAAGCGCCAACATGGAGACATCTACCCAGAGCCAGGAGCTCAGTGCTGGGGTGAGGTGTGTCTCACCAGGGAGCCTGTAGTGTCATCCTTTCCAGTCGAGCTTGTCAAATCAGGTCCTTCTGCTGAGGGAAATCACGAAGTCATGGACTAAATCAGGTCAGAGGGGACATGGATTGCTCTCCAGCCCAACCCTGTGCTCAGAATATGTCCCATCAGGCTGCTCGAGGACATGCCCAATTGAGGTATGAACACCACCAAAGTCTTGCCCCTCTGGCTGCAAGATCTGCGCCCACTTTGGGTGAAAAAGCCCTCCTTTCTAAGGCCCAAATCCCTCATTTTTTGACTCATGGTTACGGCACAAAGCCTCGTTTCTTAGAGTCCATTTTTCAGGGAACATAGCCTAATGTTTAGGATCCCGTCTGCAAATTTTAGGGACCAAAGCCTCATTTTTCGGCTCCAAACCTTCATTTTAGGTGAAAAGCCTTCAATCAGGCCTGACGCCTGATTTTCAGGGTCCACACCTCAGTTTTAGTTTGCAAGGTCTCATTTTTAGAGCCCAAACCTCACTTTAAGACACAAAAGCTCCTTTCAGAGTCTAAAGCCTCATTTTAGTTTCCAAACCCTCAGTTACAGGGCTCAAAGCTTCATTTTTAGGGTCCAATTTCTCATTCACAGGGTCCAAACCCCTCTTCTACGGCTCAGAGTCTTAATTTTAGGGCTCATAATCTTAGTTTTAAGGTCCAAAGCTTCATATTCAGGGTCTAATCTCTCATTTTTAGGGCCAAACTCACTTCTTGACGGTCCAAAGCTACATTTATAGAGTCTGAATTATCATTGTAGGGTCCCGAGTGTCATTTTTTGTTTCCAAAGTCTTATTTTTAGAGTCCTAAGCATCAATTGTAGGGCACAAAGCCCTAGGGTTGTCAAGCATTGGAGCAGGCTGCCCAGGGAAGTGCTGGAGTCACCATCCCTGGAGGGATTTAAGAGACATGTAGAGGTGGCGCTTAGGGACATGGTGTAGTGGTGGACTTGGTAGTGTTAGGTTAACGGTTGGACTCGATGATCTTAAAGGTCTTTTCCAACCTAAATGATTCTACGATTGTATGATTCTAAAATTGCCCCCAAGCAGCTTTGGAGCAAGCTGCACAAAGGGCACCAGCAGCCCAGCCCAGCCCTCCTCCCAGAGCCACCGCTGGCCAGCAAGAGCTCAGAGAGAGCTTCTAGAGACACGGACAGCTCTGCCGACTGGCCTGCCTGCCCACAGGTCTCTCAAGGAAGAGCTTTAATCCCTGTTCAGCTGTTGGGATCGCCTTGGGAAAACAATACTCCTTTGGTGCCAAGAGGCAGAAAAGCCAAAGCCAGAATTCAAAGCACGTGTTGGACTTGCATATGTAATTTACGGGGTAGTTTTTCTCTGTAGGCGTGGAGTCACTTGGTGGAAACTGGTAACTGGTAGGACTGGTAAGAGCGCAAGTGTTGTGCAGCCAGGGAGACCCTGGCACTCGGGCTGGCCCCTTTTGGGCCATGAAGCCCTCCAAGGACCCAGGCAGCAGCGCCTGTGGAAAACACAGAGAGCCGCCTGCAGTTGTCTGCCTGCAGAGGGGCCGCCTTTCACCAGGGAACAAAAGTGAGGGATAAGGAGCCCCCAGGGCCAGGTGGCTGTTTGTCCCGTCCCCGCCAGCCCCACAGCCACAGCAGCACCGCAGACCAAAGCCAGGTATGGGGTTGCGCTTGGGAGGGGACCACGGCGCAACCTCCCCAGCCCCTGCCCTGATGGGACAGCGCCTAGTCAGGAGAAACACCCAAGCCGGGACTGGAGGGAAACGAGAGATGCTGGGGCAGGAGGGACTGTGGGGCAGGCAAAGGCTGGGGCAAAGCAGGACCCCAGCTGGGCATGGGCAGGAGCATGGGCAGAATGACGTGCCCCATGGGGGGCCAGGGGCACAAAGAGCTGCCCTGAGCAGGACAGGGACAAAATGCAGTCCCCCATACAGGGCAGGGGCAAAACTAGCCACCCCAGTTTGGGCAGGGGCATAAAAGAATAGCTGAGCAGGGCCAGAGTAAATCCAGGCACCCTGTGTGGGGAAGGGGCAAAATGAGCCTCCGCAAGCGGAAGAGAGGAAAAACTCAGCTGTCCCAAGAGGGACATGCTGAAAGCAAGCCACCCGAGCAAGGCTGTGGCCAAACTGGATGCCTCAAGCAAAACATCAAAAGAGAAGAGCCTCCCCGAGTGGAGCAGGGGCAAAACTACCTGCCCTGAGCTGATCATGAGTACAAGTAACTGCCCCAAGCAGGACTGGGGAACACCAGATTACACGAGCGGGGCAAGGGCCAAAGCGGCCAATTCAACTGCGGCAGGAATAACAACCAGCTGCCTCGCTGGGGCAGGAGCAATACTCACTGCCCTCCGAGCAGACCAAGGAATTAAACCTGATGCTAAAAAGCCACCCACAAACATTTTTCAGAGCTCCAGGGTGAGAGAGCAGCTGGGTGGGGGCCTGGCAGCCAGCCAAGGTCAACCCAGCGCAGTCGCTGAAGGTGTTTCTTTGGTAGTACTAGTTCAGAGTCAGCCTGTGGCTGTATCTTGAGGGGGCAGATAAAATTCATTGGAAATGAACCTGTGAGAGCCCAGGTGCTTTGCTCCACAAGTCTCACAGACACGGTTCCTGTACCTGGGAAGAGTGGAAAAGAAACCCTCAGCAACCCAAATGTGCCAGCCAAAGCTGTGAACACGCACGCTTACAGCCCGGGGCAGGTTTTGATTCATCCAGTTGGTGCGGCTGAGGGAAGAGGTGGGAGCTCTGCCGGCGGACGAACAGCCCTTCGCCAGCAGCACGTGGGGAAGCCCAGCAGTTGCCGGCTGCGGCAGGAGCCCAGGCTGTGTCAGCTGCGTGGTTGTCTGGCTCAAGGGGACACGTCCCCCTGCGGCCCCGTGTCACAAAGGGGCAGTGATGCGGCACCCGCCTGGCGCTTGTGAGCTCAGCTGGCCAGGGCTTGGGATCCTGAAGAGCGAGCCAGCGAAAGCTAGTTGGGCTGAGCTGGCCTTCGGGATAACTCAGCTCCTTCCTTTGCTACTTGCGTGCCTACTTTTTTCTAGCCATTGCTGCTTTACTGCCCACTTCTCCTCAACTTCCATCCTCTTTCAAAGGTAACTGTGATTTGACTTTCAGGACAGCTCATAGAGGAGGTAGATACGGGATAAAGTATAGGCTGGTCTGTAGCTTCCGAGCTCCAGGCTGAGCTATTACACCTTTAGAGGCTGGCCAAATATGGGCTATGGGTAGAGTTCCTATTTGTTTAATTCTTATTTCTTTGCCATGTGCTAGGACAGGTAAGTAGAGGGGTGGCAGTGTTGTCTGAGGCGTTGGGCCCAGTCTAGAATGACAAGAAGCCCACCCTGACTGATGAGGTAGGAAGGGAGACAGAAAAGGAGCACGGCAAAGGCAGCCGTTAAAGCAGCGGCCGAAAGCCGGTCACTCCTGCGTACAAGGTGGGCCAGCGTGTGCTGGAGAGCCAGAGGGCTCTGCTGCTAACGCTAGCCACAGGTAAGCAGCAGGTCCTCTTCAGAGAAGGTGACAAGCAATGCAGTATTTCAAAAGGGCCTTGGTAATTGCTGTCAGTTGACAGCAGACAGAGTCCTGTGACAGGGACACTAGGGCCATCAGCCTGCAGCTCTGCAGCAGTTACAGCTGCCACTGAAACACTTTGGATGGCGGATGCTGCTCTGTGAGTTGCCTTTGGGGTCTTTTTTAATCATTTTGTTGAGCTACAATTCTTTCTTTGCAATCAGGTGACGGGATTGGCGCTGATCTCTTTCTGGAGCGTGTCCTGACATCCTTTGTCAAGCAAAGCTTTCCCCTCTGTTCCGCAGAGGAGCCATGGCTGCAATGGGGAACGACTCCTGTGAGTAACGGCTTCAGCAGCAGGCCTGGACTTTGTGACTCCCCAAAGGCAACGGAGGTGGCTGGTGCTCCACCCCTGAATGTTGATGTGCTCACAACCTAGCATCAATTCTGGGGCGTTTCCTGGTAGCGGCCACGCTGACCCAGGTGTTCTCAATTAGACACAGGAAAACACATTTTGTCACTCCTCTGACACTATGTACAAGACTTGGAAAGGTGACATTGCTCGTAGCAAGATCTGACATCAGGAGGGTTACCTTCTGTGCTAGCTACTTGCTTGTTTTCGTCAAGTTACAATGAGGAAAAGGGAAGACTTGACTTGATCATCCCATTCAAGACTCTAGAGGGAAAGGAAGGTAGCCCGAGGCACAGAAATCAGAGTGTGGGTTTGCTGGACTTTTGGCAAAGTAGGCAGGGGAACAGACCCTTTCCCAAACTGTTTCTCGACCAGTAAATGTCAATGGCAGTGTCAGGCTTCCCCCAATGTTTCTGTGTTGGAGGTTAGAGCTGGTTGTCCTGGGTGCTCCTGGACAGAGCTCAACTTTTAAATATGCTTTCATGCAACAATATCGTCTCACCTCTTTTCAAATGTCATTTCCCTGCAGTCATTGTCGAGGGAATGGCTCCGCCACAAAGGATCCTCTTTCCCCCGGAGAAGATTTGCATGGACTGGCAGCAAAGACAGAGAGCGGGAGCGGGACTCTACAACCTGGGCAATACGTGCTTCCTCAACTCCGTCCTGCAGTGCCTGACGTACACCCCCCCTCTGGCCAACTACCTGCTCTCGCGTGAGCACAGCCAGTCGTGTGAGTACTTTTGGGAACATGTCCTTGTAAATCTGTTGGGCACTTCCCAAGGGTTCCCAGCATCTGGAATTTGATTTAGGAGAAAAGTGGCCCTTCTTTGTCAACCCCCCGAGCAGGTGTTCTTTGAACACTCAAGCCTAGAAGCCGCTTGTCGAATCTAGGGCTGTTCATCTTCAGAAAGACACCTCTTTCTAGCCCCGGGTCTCGGTCCCTGTTGCTGCAAATTAAACTCTCTTTGCTTATTGCACAGACAACTTTTGTCAGTTTAGCATCCCTGCGAAGAAAGTTTTCTAGGCACTAACATGTCCTGGGCTTGTTGGGAAATTGGCACCTTGGGAGAAGTGGAGTAGAGACTGTTCTTATACCTTCAAGATCTCCATTAGCTTTCCCAGTGCTATGGAGATTTTGCTAAGCTGAGGAGCTTGCTTCCTTCCCTCCCTCCCTGTTCAGGTCGTCAGCAAGGCTTCTGCATGATGTGCATAATGGAAGCGCACGTTAACAAGGTCCTGCGTGCCTCAGTGAGGGTCATCCAGCCTAGCGCTGTCATCACTGTCCTCACACGTAAGTCATTTCAGGTGCTTTGACAGGTTTGCTTCCCTTCTTGTAGGAGAGAACCACTAACTTCTTCTCTCTTAGGCATAGGAGAACATTTCCGGCTTGGCATGCAGGAAGACGCCCACGAGTTCCTGCGCTATACTGTCGATGCCATGCAGAGAGCTTGTCTGAGCGGAAGCAGCGAGTAAGCGCAAGCAAATGACCTTTTCAATGTTCCCGAGCCCTTTGGACTCCTTGATGTACTGCCATCAAGGAAAACCTACGCCCAGGGCTTTCAGACAAAGCAAAACTCTTGGAGGAGGTAACTCTCTGCCTCACCATTTCTTTCCAGCTTGGACATCTCTTCTCAAGCAACTACCATCGTCCATCAAATCTTTGGGGGCTTTCTGAGATCCAGAGGTACTTTTCCACAACTACTGCTCTCCTTGGAATTGTCTGTGCCCTTCCGTCTGCCCGTGACAAACAGCTGATCGGGTGCCTGGCGTAGGAGGCATGAAGGACGGAAAGCGGCACAGTCAGTCGACTTCCCTTATCGCTGAGCATTTTCATTTGCCTTCCAGTCACATGCTTGAGCTGCAAAGCCGTTTCCGATTCCTACGAGGCCTTCCTGGATGTCCCTTTGCATATAAAAGTAAGAGGGTTTATAATTGCGCGTCAAGACATCCCAAGGCCCCTGTAGCTTTCCAGAATCCATGCGGCTGACTTAAAAACGTATACTGGGAACACAAGAGAGCTTGGTGGTGGGTGGGAAGTGGAGTGGGCTGTGTCCTTCTGGGGAGGCCATGGCAGTGGTCTCCCTGCAGGTGCTGCCTTTAAGCTGGAAAAGTATGAATTATCCTCTCTGCACCCTTGACCTACTCTCATCCTGCTTCCTTTTGCCCTCCCTCAACACCCGTCTGGCTTCCAGGCTGACGGGCTGTGGTGTTTCCATTGTTGATGCCCTGCACCCCTTGGGTAGCTGAACTGGGTGGTGCCACAGAGAGGTAGCTCTTGATAGCCCCGGGAATCCCTGGGAACGGAGGGAAATGTTCAGCATCATACCCTCTTTCTGCCTCCTTCTGGACACTGCTTGCGGGTTCACAGTGGGTCTCCTCAGCCTCAGCTACCTGGGTCTTCCTGTCAACTCCTAGGAAGTGTTTGGGAGAGGGCGTTTCCCCAGCTCAGTGCTCTCCTTTCTCACTCCTCCAGGCAGCCTCATCTGTCACCGCAGCTCTGCAGGACTTTGTGAAACCCGAGCGGCTGGATGGCGAAAACTGCTTTAAATGTAGCAAGTAAGACGATTACTAACGACATATTAATACTAGATCCTGCGTGAAGGTGCTGCCTGTCAGGGAGCATAAGTCATCTTTTCACGTAGGTTTAATGCAGGCTAACGAGAGGCGGCTTTTTTTTAAGATGGCCTTATGGTACTGAATAGGCTTAAAATAGCGTAAGGATGTGGGAGACAGGAAAGGTTGTCTGGCCTTCTTGGGGGAAGATAGGGGGCATTTCAGCACTGGGCTCTGTGCTTGGTTTCCAGGTGTGACAAGATGGTTGCCGCCTCCAAGAGGTTTACAGTCCATCGCGCACCCAAGGTTCTCACGGTGTGCCTCAAAAGGTTTGAAGATTTCACCGGCAGGAAGATCGGCAAGGTGTGTATGCAATTGGAGTGCAACTTTCTCTTGCTGGAGCGGGAGATTTCCCAAAGCAGTACGCTCTTTCACAAGTTGTTCGTGTTGGGTTTTTGGTGTTCCCTTCCGGGGAGAGGAGAGTTCCCGTGGGAAGACAAGCACGTACTCTGCTCCGACAGAGCTGCTTTGGCCGAGTAGAGTTTTCTGCCGCCCAATCCATGACGTGTTGAAGGCTATTTCAGGCAATATTTCAGGATCATTTCTGAGCCCTCTTGGTCTCTCCCTAGCTTGTGGAGTACCCCGAGTACTTGGATCTTCGGCCATACATGTCTCAGACAGCTGGAGAACCACTCCTCTACACCTTATATGCCGTCCTGGTCCATAGCGGTGGCAGCTGTCATGCAGGACACTATTTCTGCTACACAAAGGTAAAGAGCAGCTTCCTTCCTAGCAGGGGAAAAATGTGTGCTGGGCAAGACAACCATTCACGGCAGTGTTACACAGGCCAAGGGTTTTGGGGAGAAGGTCTCCTTAGGGGCTGCATTGCATTTGTTTTGGCCTCCTCTTGGTTCTGTAGTTCTCTGCCTGTGTTTTTGTGGAGAACCATCTCCAGATATCGATGGCTTTCTTTGCAGGCCAGCAACGGACTGTGGTACGAGATGAACGACGCGTCTGTGGATGGTCGTGGCATCGACACAGTTCTCAGGCAGCAAGCCTACCTGCTGTTTTATGTCAGGTAATAACAAGTCTTACAATGTGTTGAGAATATGTTTGCTTTTCCGGGCTTTGCTGTTTTCCTTCTCAACCTCCTGAGTGTTTCTCTTTCTGTCATAGGAGACAATGACTACCTGCATCATTCAGTGCTGTCAAATGTGAACTACCCCCCGTCAGTCCTTATCTTCCCTTGCTGGGCTTTAGGCTGCTGCCCTGCTGTCAACTGCTACTTGTCTGCTATCTGAAGCTGGCTAATGTAGAGAAGAGTACTTGAAGGGGGCCTGCAGTAGGGAAGATGGGGAGGAACTCTTTATCAGGGAGTGCAGCGATAGGACGAGGGGTACCGGTTTTAAACTGAGAGAGGGAAGATTTCGATTCGCTATTAGGAAGAAATTCTTTACTGTGAGGGTGGTGAGACACTGGAAGAGGTTGCCCAGAGAAGTTGTGGATGCCCCCTCCCTGGAAGTGTTCAAGACCAGGGTGGTGGATGGGGCTTTGAGCAACCTGCTCTAGCGGAAGGTATCCCTGCCCATGGCAGGGGAGTTGGAACTAGATGATCTTTAAGGTCTCTTCCAAGCCAAACCCTTCTGTGATTCTATGAGTCTATGAAATGGAGGCCATAGGGGGTATAAGGATGAGGACTTGCTCTGGCAGGGGCAGACCTGGTGGGAAGACCCCAATCGAATTTGCCATTTCTAGTCCTGTTTATGTCTTCTCTCTGTCGTAGAAACCGCTCCAAGAAAATGCCTGGACCCCAGAGGAGGCTGCAAGAACAGCCCTAACCAGAGATCCCTTTGTTTTTCTCCAGGCGCTCTGATTTGAAAATTGGAGAGAGGGTTTCTTCCTCACTGGCACCATCATATCTCCCTTCCTTCCTCAGTCGGTGGCAGGCTGACAGCAAGCAGGCAGGTTCTGTGGGACCACAGGCTCTGCCTCACAGGACTAAGGTAACTCTGGGGAGGTGGGTCAGGGCACCAGATGGACAGTGGATTTCTTGCTGGCATCTTGGCCTTGCTCTCTTTTCCCTCCCACGCTGCATCTTTCTTCACAGCCGCAGCGCTGCTCCCTCTCAAAGCATCCCACCTAGATCCATCCCATTTGTCCGCCTGTGGCCCTTCTGCCTTTGCAGCCCTCCAGGAGAGCCTTTGGGAGGCCCTGAGCTGTCCCCTCACACAGCTTCTGGGGTTTCGCCACTGGTCTGGTCCTTTCAGGAGGAAAGGGCAGGCCCTTTTCACCGCTCTCTTTGCAGGACGTGCCGGTGGGCATGGAAGACTCTCCAGAGGACAGCAACTCCTCTGCAACTGCCAGCACAAGCCAGCTAAGCTGGGCAGGTACACGGGAGGGATCTGCAGGCCGGCCATGGCCCATCTGGCCAGGCGGGCTCAGCATCACCTCCTACGTGGGCTTCTGCCTGCATCGCTTCTTCTGCGGCTGCGTAAGGCTGGTGTCTAGAAGGAAAGCTGCGTGCCCGGTCTGCTCTCAACCATTTCACCGTGTGCTGCACAGCGTGCGAGACGACAACAACAAAGAGGAGCACAGGTTCAGCCCTTCTTCCCGCTGCCAGAGGAACGGTGCCGGGGGGAGGGCCCGCAGCAGATCCCCGCAGTGGGGAAAAGATCTCCGCAGCTGGTTTGTGGACACCAAGGACTATGACGACTCAACATGGAGAAAGAGGAGGAGAACAAGTCCTCCAAGTCGTGGCTGCACTCCCAGGGATAACGCAGCTCCAGGGCCCTCCAAGGGCAGCCCCCAGTTGGCTCCCGCACCCTGTGCTGCTGGGGAGCAAACCCTGCCAACGCAGAGAGAAGAGAGCAGATCCCTGCAGCAGGGCTATGGTCTCTGCAGCCGGTTTTTGGAGATCATGGACGACCGTGACTCAACAAGGAGGAGGAGGAGGACAACAAGGAAAACAAGTTCTCGATGTGGTGACCAATCCCCAAGGGATGATGCAGCTGCCGGGCCCTCCAACGCCAGCTCCAAGCGGGCTCCCTCCCCCAGGGCTGCTCGGGAGGAAACTCAGCAGAGGCGGAGAGAGCGGAGCAGATCCCCGCGGCGTGGCTGTGATCTCCGCAGCCAGTTTTTGGAGATCACGGACGACCAGGACTCAACAAGGAGGAGGAGGAGGACAACGACAAGGAACGCAAGTTCTCAACGTCGTGCCCGATCCCCAAGGGATGATGCAGCTGCCGGGCCCTCCCATGCCAGCTCCAAGCGGGCTCCCGCCCCCAGGTCTGCTCGGGAGCAAACTCAGCGGAGGCAGAGAGAGCGGAGCAGATCCCCACGGCGCGGCTGTGTTCTCCGCAGCCGCTTTGTGGACACCAGATTATGACCCCTCAGCAGGGAGGAGGAGGAGGAGGGTTTCAGCGCTCCAGAGATGCACGTCGGACAAACACTCGGGGTGCTGCGGTTGTGGCGGGGGCAGATTGCGACCCTGGCTGAGGGAGGAGCACTGCTCCTCCTTGACTTCTGCAAGGCCAGAGAGGAAGAGGAGGAAGAATCCAGGAAGCACCAAAACTGCCCCCAGCAGGGCCCAAGCTGCACAAAGGGCACCAGAAGCCCACCCTGTCCCTCCTCCCAGTGCTGCCTCTGCCCGGGAAGAGCTCGGAGAGACCTGCCAGAGACTCAGACAGCTCTGCTGGCTGGTCTGCCTGCCCACAGGTCCCTCGAGGAAGAGCTTTAATCCACGTTCAGCTTTTGGGATCACCTTGCAAAAACAACACCTGTTTGGAACCAACAGGCAGAAAAGCCCAAGCCAGAATTAAAAACACTTGTTGGCCTTGCATGTGTAATTTACGGGTTGTTTCCTTCTCTGTAGGTCTTGGAGCAATTGGTAGAAATACCCAGTGTGGGAGGTTTCTGTCTTGGGATTGGGAAAGCAGTGTGCTTGCATGGGCCCACCTTGCAATCTCTTCTTTTTACATATGGAGTTCAAGTCACTCCAACGGAAATGGGCTGGATGAGCCAACCGTGAGCCGGACTGAAACGGGCTGAACGGCCAGGCCCTGCGGGTGCTGCTCAGCGGCACCAAGTCTAGTTGGAGGCCAGTAACTAGCAGTGTCGCCCAGGGTTCAGTACTGGGCTCGCTGCTGTTGAACATCGTCCTTAGCTAATGGTCTGGATGATGGGGCAGAGTGCACCCTCAGCAAGCTGGCAGATGACAGCAGACTGGGAGGAGTGGCGCTTGGGCCAGGGGGTCGTGCTGCCGTCCCCAGGGACCTGGGCAGGCTGGAGAGATGGGCTGGCAGGGACCTCATGCAGTTTAGCAAGGGGAAGTGCCAAGGGTGCTGTGCGGCTGACGAGCAGCAGCACAGGCTGCCCAGGGAGCTCATGGAGTCTCCACCCTTGGAGATGTGCCACGGCCCTCTGGACGTGGTCATGGACAAGCGGCTGCAGGTGGCCCTGCTTGAGCAGGGGGGTGGGAGCACCTAGGCGACTTCACCCTCCAGGTGACCTCCAGGCCAGCCTCAAGTAGCCGGTGATTCTGTGAAATGGATGCCCAGAAGAGGATCCAGCCACCAACGCTGTCACCCTCAGGCAGCCATCGACAGCTGCCCCAGGAAGCTGCAGCCCGTGGAGAGCCCAGGCTGGAGCAGGCTCCTGGCAGGAGCTGTGGCTACTGGAGAGGAGTCCAGGCAGCAGCAGGTTCTGTGGCTGGAGCTGTGGCCCGTGGGGCCCAGGCGGGAGCAGGGGAACGGTGCGAGGAGGAAGGGGCGGCAGAGGTGAGGTGCTGTGGGCCGCCCGCAGCCCCATTCCCCATCCCCCTGTGCCACTCCGCGGGGAAAGGGGGCCGAGGGGTGGGGAAGGGAGGAGTGAGGCTGAGTCTGGGAAGAGCAGGGCTGGGGGAAGCTGTTTCCGTTTGGTTTTGTTGCTGCTCTCCTGCTGCTTTTGGAATTGGCAACAAATTACATCAACCTTGCCCCGGTCAGGCCCCCCTCGCCTGGGAGGGAGCGCAGGGCGGCTCTGTGAGGGGAGGCCCGGACTGCACTTGCCCGCCCAGCAGGAGCTGCGCCATTGGCCACGGCTGAGCCAATCAGCGGAGCTGGTGGGGGCTGTCAGTCACAGCCGGCCTGGGGCGGGGCCGGAGGGGCCGGAGGCGGAGCGGCCTGAGGAGAAATGGGTGAGAGAGGGGCCGGGGGCAGCCGGGGGGGCCCCACTCAGCGGCCTAAAGCAGTTACCACCAGTGTAGCACTGGTTCCGGACACCCCAGGTCAAAGCAGCACAAGCCCATTTCCCTTTGCCCACCCTTCCTGGCTGCTGGGTGCAGCCGAGCCAGAGGCTGGGCAGGGGAGGGCTCATGGCGGCAGAGGAGAGCGCGGCCTGATGGTGGTGAGCGCAGGGTCGCTCTCCCGCCTCGGCTGCCCCTTGGCCTGGTGCTGCTCGACACGCCGCTGCCGCACACAGGCCGGGCAGTTTCTCTGTTGAGCGCTGGGGACAGCTGCCGCACAGGAAGGGGGAAATGGCTCTGCTGCGTCCTGCTGCGGGAGCTGGGCTCAGCCATGGTGTTGAGGGCCAAGAGCGGGTGATGTGCAGACAGCTCAAGGCGGGACTGGCTGTGCATCTGCCTTGCTGCTCTCCAGGTCCTCGGGAGTACGTGGAGGCCTCCGTGACCAGCAGTGGGAAGTATGCGGCTCCAGCGTACGCCACCTGTAGATGTCGCAGGGCAAACAGGGAGCTCACGCCTGGACCAAGTGAGTAACAGCCCTCCAGCCGTTCATTCAGACCAAGCAAGCAGACTTTTTTTTGCCCGGCGTTCGTGGGGTACAAAACAGTCAGCCCACCCCTTGAGTGAGCTGTGCATGCTTTCAGGCAGCTGGCACTTCTGCAGCTGGTCAGGAGAGCCCGTCCAGGTGAAGCTGCCTCCTTGTCTTGAAAAACAGGCCAGAACGCCACTGCTTTTGTGCTGTTCTCCTCTGCCCTAGCTGATGACTCCGCTGGCAAGTCCAAGAGACACATCTGTAAATGCCCGCCTCTGCAGTGCATGTCCTTCCAGCCCAGGGCCGTCAAAGCAGACCTCCCTGCAGGTAAGTGAACGATGGAGATACATACCCTTGGTCTTGGAAGTTGTTTCTCCCTCCTGGTGGGAGCACACACCAAGGCTTTATTGCGAGAGAAGCAAGTGGGGAGTGCTCCTGGCTGGATGCAGCTCCCTTGGCAGATGCTTGTGCCCCTCTCTCGGCCCCCAGGTCCGATAGGAGCCTTTCCCCCCACCCAAGCTGTGCTGCCGGCTCTTGGGAAATGGGGGTACCGAGGGTGGATGGTTTTACCACAGCCAGGGAGTTCCCGCCAACCCATCAGGGAGGTTATCATGCAGTTACATGTTTTTCAAAGAGGCCAGCAAAGAAGTTTTCCAAAGATACTGTCCCAAGGAAAGTGCAGGGTTTAGCTCTGATTGCTCTCTGTGTGGATTGTGTCTGGCCTCAGGCAGACGCACAGTAGCTTTCAGACAAGGCATGGGAGTATTCCAGGGTGAAGTGAGCAGTCAGGATCCAAAGTCTGTTTTGGTTAAGGCAATCAGGGGGAAATGTGCGGTTGGAGCCTTCTGCGTCTCTTACCCTTTGATTTCAGTGCTGCCCTCTAGTCGGAATCTTGTACTGGTTTTGCTGAGGCAAAAAATTAAATGGAGAAAGCAGATTTTCCTCCCACACACACACACGCTGCCCCAGCTCAAGGTGAACAGAGAAAGTCTGTGGGGGTGCGTTGTTTTATTAAACGTTTATCAGATATCCAGCCTCAGGGGAGTTGTGTACAGCGAATGGCTGCAGGTGCCTGGGGCGTCACTTGACCAGCCTCACCTGGAAGGCGAAAAGGAGAAAAAGGTGAGCATGGGGACTTGTTATCAGTTTGTCTGGGTCCCTGTTGCCCTGCACGCCCCCTGAGCCAAACAGCGTTTCTGGACAGTCAGCCTGCGTCTCTCTGTGTCCCCTTTTGGTCAGGGCTGGGGGTGGGTGCAGTGGAGGTTCAGCGTCCTGACTGAGCAGAGTTGTTTTCAGCGATGGCCGTCTGTCAGGACAAGGGTGCTGAGGTGCACTGGCCATTCCTCATTGCACACTGCAGTACGTGTGCCTTGGTGCTTCCAGCTCGCTGCACCTATGCCCGTGGCACGCTTACTGGAAACCTCCTGTATTAGCAGAGCATTCAAAATGTCCTGATGCTGTTATGCATTGGCTTTTTCTCTGTTTTGGGGGAGGAATGTGAAGAAAAGAGAAAAATAGCTTAGGAACAGATAAAACACATGCCTCGGGTTTCATGAGAACACGAAAACAAATGACCTGACCCATCCCCTGTGCGCGAAGTGTTACCATTTTAAGGTCGGGATCTTTTAAGGATGCCTAGAAGGGCCTGAACTTCTTAGGGAAGGAAAAAGTAAAAAACCTTTGATCACATTGGATCAGGGAGTTACCGAGTGTTTTCATGCACAAGGACCTCTTGTGCCACTGACACCCATACTGGCTGACCCTGTGTTGTGCTGTCCTCCTGCAGGGTGGTGTGTGTCTGTCTAATGACAGGAGCTTTGGAGGCTTCTCAGGTGTCATTAGAGACTAAAAGTATGATTATTACTGCGGCGGCCTGAGGTTATGAGGGAAACAAAGATTTGCAGGGGAGAGGACACTTTATATTAGCCGTTAGATTTTGTTGACAACACAGCTTTTGTGGGTCACTGACAAGACGACCATGGAGGTGGTGGCTGAGCTTCTGTAATGGAAATTCTGTTGTTCTGGAATTGAAACCCAAAGCAGCCTCCAACAGTCTTAGGCTCCTGAATCTGGAAGCATACGGTTCTTCTCTCAAAACTGAAGATGATTCAGTTAGAGGGAGAGGCTGTTTGGAAGTTGTAGTAGGTTGGGGACAGAGGCCAGTTGGGGGGTGGGGCCCTCGGGGTGGGGGCTGTTTCTACCCTGTGCCCTTGGCCTGGTACTCACAGCTGGGAAGGGGCTTTCCAAAATGCTGCTGGAAGGAGCCAGATGTGGCCACCTCCGGCACGGGCTCAGGGTCTGCTGCCAGCCTGCTTTGAAATCAGCTCTTCCCAGCGGGACATTGCCCAGGAATAACACTGAATGTTGCTGTTCTCCTTCAGGAAGCATGGTACCCATGAAGCAGAGCCAGAGCTGCGCCTGTGCCAGGAGAAGACTTCACGCACTGCTGGTTCTGATGGTGACAGTTCCCACCAGCTGTCCAGCTCAGGAAGATGCAGGTAAGATGGCACCGAGGGGCACTGACTGATTGTGGCTTCTCTTGCAGGAACAGGATTTAACAGCAGAGGGGAGGCAGAACGCAAGGGCCCATGAGGTCCAAAAGTGCCTCCAACAGCTGGTGCAGTCACGATGAGAGCAGAGGGAGAAGAGAAGGAGATGCAGGTGACCTGGCTGGGACAATGCTTCTGAGGTAACGTCTGCCACCCAAACACAGAGACAGACAGAGGCGTTGGGAGGTCGTGGAGTGGGTGAGAAAGGTGCCTGGGAGAGAGGAGAGCGTGGGGAGATGGGAGACAGAGGTGGAGATGGAGGGGAAAAAGCCAGGGTGTTGGAGGTGAGGCGGCTCCTGCTGTGCAGGTGCTTGTGAGGTCAGTGGTGGCTGAGTAGGTGTTAGGCCAGGAGCCAGCCCCTGGCTTGTGCAGATGCTAGTGAGGTCATAGGCACGAGAGTAGGTGGTAAGTTATGAACGGGCCCCTGGCTTGTGCAGCTGCTTGTGATGTCATAGGTGGCTGAGTAGGTGGTTGGGCAGGAACATGCACCTGGCTTGTGTAGGTGCTTGTGATGTCACCTGATCCCAAGCAGGTGACAGGGCAGGAGCAGGCATCTGGCTTCTGCAGCTGCTTATCACAGAATCACAGAATCATATAGGTTGGAAAAGACCTTTAAGATCATCGAGTCCAACCATAAACCTAACACTGCCAAAAACCACCGCTACACCATGTCTCTAAGTACCTCATCCAAACGTCCTTTAAATACGTCCAGGGATGGCGACTCAACCACTTCCCTGGGCAGTCTGTTCCAATGCTTGATAACCCTCTCGGTGAAGAAAACTTTCCTAATATCCAGTCCAAACCTCCCCTGGCGCAACTTGAGGCCATTTCCTCTTGTCCTATCACTTGTTACCTGGGAGAAGAGACCGACCCCCACCTCTCTACAACCTCCTTTCAGGTAGTTGTAGAGAGCCATGAGGTCTCCCCTCAGCCTCCTTTTCTCCAGGCTAAACAGTCCCAGCTCCCTCAGCTGCTCCTCATAAGACTTCTGCTCCAGACCCTTCACCAGCTTCGTTGCCCTTCTCTGGACACGCTCCAGTACCTCAATATCCCTCTTGTAGTGGGGGGCCCAAAACTGAACACGGTATTCGAGGTGCGGCCTCACCAGTGCCGAGTACAGGGGCACAATCACTTCCCTAGTCCTGCTGGCCACGCTATTTTTGATAAAAGCCAGGATGCCATTGGCCTTCTTGGCCGCCTGGGCACACTGCTGGCTCATATTCAGGCGGCTGTCAACAAACACCCCCAGGTCCTTCTCTGCCAGGCAGCTTTCCAGCCACTCTTCCCCAAGCCTGTAGCGTTGCATGGGGTTGCTGTGGCCCAAGTGCAGGACCTTGCACTTGGCCTTGTTAAACCTCATACAATTCACCCCAGCCCATCGATCCAGCCTGTCCAGGTCCCTCTGCAGAGCCTGCCTACCCTCCAGCAGATCAACACTCCCACACAACTTGGTGTCGTCTGCAAACTTACTGAGAGTACACTCGATCCCTTCGTCCAGATCATTGATAAAGATGTTAAACAGAACTGGCCCCAACACAGAGCCCTGGGGAACACCGCTAGTGACCGGCCGCCAACCGGAGTAAACTCCATTCACCACCACTCTTTGGGCCCGGCCGTCCAGCCAGTTCTTTACCCAGTGAAGAGTACACCCGTCCAAGCCATGAGCAGCCAGTTTCTCCAGGAGAATGCTGTGGGAAACCGTGTCGAAGGCTTTACTGAAGTCTAGATAGACAACATCCACAGCCTTTCCCTCATCCACTAGGCGGGTCACCTTGTCATAGAAGGAGATCAGGTTGGTCAAGCAGGACCTGCCTTTCCTGAACCCATGCTGGCTGGGCTTGATCCCTTGGTTATTCTCTACATGCCGTGTGATAGCACTCAGGATGATCTGCTCCATCAGCTTCCCCGGCACCGAGGTCAGGCTAACAGGCCTGTAGTTCCCCGGGTCCTCCTTCCGGCCCTTCTTGAAGATGGGTGTCACATTCGCTAATCTCCAGTCAGCAGGGACTTCCCCAGTTAGCCAGGACTGCTGGTAAATGATGGAAAGGGGCTTGGTGAGCACATCTGCCAGCTCCTTCAACACTCTCGGGTGGATCTCATCAGGCCCCATAGACTTGTGAGTGTCTAAGTGGTGCAGCAGGTCACTCACCATTTCCCCCTGGATTATGGGGGCTCCAGTCTGGTCCCCGTCCCTATCTTCCAACTCCAGGGGCTGGGTACCCATAGAACATTCAGCCCTGCTAATAAAGACTGAGGCAAAGAAGGCATTAAGTACCTCAGCCTTTTCCTCATCCTTGGTCACTGTGTTTCCTCCCCCATCTACTAGGGGCTGGAGATTCTCCTTACCTCTCCTTTTGCTGCTAATGTATTTGAAGAAGTGTTTTTTGTTGTCTTTTATAGCAGCAGCCAGACTGAGCTCTAACTCAGCTTTGGCCCTTCTAGTTTTCTCCCTGCACAGCCTCGCTACACCTTTGTAGTCCTCCTGAGTTGCCCGCCCCTTCTTCCAGAGGTCATAGACTCTCCTCTTTCTCCTCAGTTCGAGCCAGAGCTCTCTAGTCAGCCAGGCCGGTCTTCTTCCCTGCCGGCTCGTCTTTCGGCACCTGGGGACAGCCCGCTCTTGTGCCTTTAGGACTTCCTCCTTAAAGAATGTCCAGCCTTCCTGGACCCCTTTGCCCATAAGAGCTGCCTCCCAGGGGACTCTCTCGACCAGTCTCCTAAACAGGCTGAAGTCCGCCCTCCGGAAGTCTAAGGTGGCAGTTTTGCCGACCCCCCTCGCCGCTTCTCCACGTATCAAAAACTCTATCATTTCATGATCGCTCTGCCCAAGACAGCCTCCAACCATCACATCGCTCACAAGTCCATCTCTGTTGGTGAACAAGAGGTCCAGCGGGGCACCTTCCCTCGTTGGCTCACTCACCAGCTGCGTCAGGAAGTTATCTGCCACACGCTCCAGGAACCTCCTGGACTGTTTCCTCTCTGCTGTATTGTATTTCCAGCAGACATCTGGCAGGTTGAAGTCCCCCACAAGAACAAGGGCTAGCGATCGTGAGGCTTCTCCCAGCTGCTTATAGAATAGTTCATCTGTCTCCTCATCCTGGTTGGGGGGTCTGTAATAGACTCCCACCACAATATCTGCCTTGTTGGCCTTCCCCCTGATTCTGACCCATAGACACTCCACCCTATCATCACCATCATCGAGCTCTAAACTATCCAGACTCTCCCTGACGTATAGGGCTACCCCACCACCTCTCCTGCCTTGCCTATCCCTCCTGAAGAGTTTATGTTGACCCTGATGACTGAGGAGCTGATAGGCCAGGAGTAAGCACACATCTTGAGTGTCCAAACCCTCATTTCTAAGGTGCAAACCCCTCTTTTAGGTCCCAAAGCCTCCTTTTTAGAGCCCAAAGCTTTGGTTCTAGGGTTGAAACCTCATTTGTATGGTCCACACCCTCATTTCTCGGCTCAAACCCTAATTTCTAAGTTCCAAGCCCCGCTTTTGCAGTTCAAGGACTCATTTTAAGGGCCCAACACATCATCTTTAAGGCCCAAAGTCTCACTTTGAATGTCAAAAGCCTCCTTTTTAGAGTCCAAAGCCTTCTTTATAGGGTCCAAAGGCTCAGTTTCTGGGACCAAAGCCTCATTTTCAGGAACCGTAGCTTCATTTTTAGGATGCAGTCTGCAATTTTGAGGGCCCAAAGCCTCATTTTAGGGAGCAAACTCCTCAGTTAGGGAACAAAGCCTCATTTGTTTCATGTCCAAAGCCTCATTTTCAGGGTGCAAAGCCTCACTTTTAGGATCCAGCCAGTCATTTTCAGGGTCCAAGCTGCATCTTGGGTGCCCAAACACTCATTATGAGCGGCCAAAGACCCATTTTTAGGGTGCAAAGCCTTACTTTTTGGTACCAAAGCATCATTTCAGGACACAAAACCTAATTTCAGGGTTTGAAACCTCATTTTCATTTCCAAAGCCCCATTCTTAAGGCCCAAACTCTCCTTTTGAGGGTCCAAACTCGCATTTATAGGGTCCAGCCCCCTCTTTTACAGCTGTAAGCCTCAACTGTAGTGCCCAAAGCCCTGCATTAGGGACACAAGCTTCAGTTCTTGGGTTCATAGAGGAACCAATAGGTTCCCCTCTTTTTCAGCCTGCAAAGCCTCATTTTTAGCATCTCGCCTATCATTTTTAGGGCCCGAAGCCCCGTTTTAGGGCCGAAATCCTCATTTTTCAGGGTCCAAGCCTGTGTTTTAGTACCCATGGCCTTTTTTGAGGCCCCCCAGTTTCAATTTTAGCGTCCAAAGCCTCATTTGTAGGGTCCAGGAGCTCAGTTTCAGTTTGTAAAGTCTCATCCTCAGGGTCCAAAGCATCGCCTTTAGGATCCAGCCAGGCATTTTTAGGGTCCAAGATGCGCCTTGAGCGTCCAAACCCTCATTTGGAGGATCCAAAGCCCTCTTTTGGGGCTCAAAGCCTCAGTTTATGTCGGAGTGGGAGACAGACCCGGAGTAACGGTGAATCTCAATATGAGTATGGTCGTTCTCGTTTATTCAGATTACTTAACAGGTTTATATAGAAGCTAAGCAAAGCACGCGCTAACAGCGACTATTCTATTGGATAACTATACTTGTCCACGCGCTTAAAACAATTATATGATTGGTACAAAGTTGCCGTTCACGCACTGTTCACAAAGGGGGGTTTATCAGCACTTTCCCAGACTTAGTCCCGCTTATCTTGTTTTACCAAGTACTCCTTCTGCTGTTCTCAAGGGAATTTCACCTTGATCTCTGGCTCCCAGGCCCCATCAAAGGCTGGATTGCTCACATCAATTAAGCTGTGTCCTTTTTCACTTAACCATTCTTCCACAATTCCCCCTTCTTGTTTTTGAGCGATCCAGGCATGATTTATCATGGTTCTAAAAGCCTTTTTGATACAGCTACATGCTACACAAGAACACAGACCTATGATAACTGAAATTCTTAAAAGTCGTAATCCCTCAGCTAACAAACCCTTCAGCCATGATGGTAAGGACCCAAATAAACTGGTTAACCATTCATCAAAAAACCCCTTGATTTTGTCGAATTTTGTTGGCATGCTCTTTCAGCCATCGTAGTTGTTTGTGAATTGATTCACTGTGATCAGACAGGTTCATACAACACATGCCTTCAAAATTCTCACAACCATGACCTTGGGCTAATAACAAAAAATCAATTGCTGCTCTATTTTGCAAAATTGCGTGGCGTAAGCTATTTTGATCCTCTAATAATGTTTCTATTACCTGGGTGGTGACATTTGCTTGTTTCTCAGCCCAACAGGCTAATTGCCCAGCCTGTTTCAGGGCTCGTCCTGCTGCCCCCCCAGGTATGAGCAGGGACAGGAACACTCTCTCAGTGGTACTGAGGAGGGTAGGTTCATCATCGCAATCCGGGGAAAGACCCTTGACCCTTTTTTTTTTTTTTTTTTTTTTTTTTTTTAGTACTGTATGTCTAGGTCATAGGATCAAGATGCTTAAAACGTGAAAAGAAAAAAAAACCTTTAACTGTAATTTAAGCAATGAAAAGTTACAATAACTAAGTAGTACTATGCACGACAATCCTTCTCAGTCATCTCTAGAACTTGAGTAGTTTTTCATATTACCATTCACAAAAATTCAATAATGATCAATAATGAAATAATATTGATTTAATATTATAATGAAATTTAATTTCATATTTAATATTATATTCATTTAATATTATATTTAATTTAATAATTTTAATAATTTTAAATATCAATTTAATAAAATTAATAAAATTAATTTTAGTAATTTTAATAATTTTATTAATTTTAATTTACTTTTATATTTAATATTATATTTAAATTTATATTTAATTTTATTTAATATTATAATGAAATAATAATGGTTAATAATGAGATAATATTGCTTTAATATTATAATGAAATTTAATTTTATATTTAATATTATATTTAAATTTATATTTAATTTTATTTAATATTATAATGAAATAATAATGATTAATAATGAAATAATAATACTTGCCAAATAATGTTTTTGCTTTAGTGGTCTGGATACAGTTGCAAAGTAACTGTGAATGACAATCTTGGCATATAAATGGTTAGCAGATATTCATTCCAGAATTTAGGCAGCTGTCTGGTGCAACCCGATACATTTTGTAAATAGTTTTCCATATAAAATGTCTCACAGAAGGCTTTACAGCTAATCATCCTTTGTATATGCATACATAAGAGGATACCAGTTGCAATATAATCCATATTTGTTTTTTGTTTGTTTGGTTGGTTGGATTTTTCCCACTTTCCTTGCCCGTTTTCCTGTATAACCGGAAACGCTAATGTCGCAGGGCCTTCAGCCCCCCCCCCAGGCTTCCAGTGTCCTTCTAGAATTGCATCTTTGATGACACCGCTCCAGCGTGTGGTTCTAGGGAGCGCTGGAGGGTTCATTAAACATGGAGGCACAGCTTCTCCTTTCCTTTTTGTTTGTAATTCCAGAGTATCAAGACGTTTTAAAACTGCTTGCAACACTTTTGCAGTGGCATCAGAGGATTGTGGCAGCTCCTCCCCGTTAGGTGATGTGGTAGTTCCAGAGGATTTCGTAGAGGGAGGTAGAGGCGGATAGAACGAGGTTGAGGGCGGCAACGGAGGCGCGGAGGGTGGTTCACTGGGCAGAGCTGTAGGGGGAAGTCGGCAGGTTGCTCTGCCCAAGTCGTTAGGTTCTGTCACTCCCGCCCCTCCAGGGGGTTTTGGCGGAGCTACTTCCGCATTCGCTTCACAGTTTGCATTAACCCTGCTAACTGGAACTTCCGCCTTTTCTGGCGTCTGCACTGATTCCACCATAACACGCAGTTCAGAAACGTTTTTACAGGCAGTTCCAGACGCGCCTCTCACGGCAGGCAGCCCAAAAAATCGCGCAATAGGTCCCAGTTTGTTTTCGGGCTTATCTTTAGACACTCCCGGACCTAACATTTGGGCAGCAGCGCAAGCTACTTCCCTCTCCGCCTTCATCGCTTTCAGAGTTTCTAAGACAGTGTTCCAGAGTCCACGAACCGCCTTTATTTCCTTTTCGTCCTTTTCATTCCCCTCTATTGTTTTCTGCCACATCGTTCCTCCAAAATCTCGCCATTCCGATACGGAAAATAACATGCAGGTGTCAGAAAAGTGACCCCAACATTGTCCCAACTTAATCAACCTTATTAACTGCTTCACTGGTGCTTCTATCCCTCTCTTAGAGAGGATTCCAGTGAGCAACGTGGCCGCAGCTTCTGTTTCCATCACTGCGCCTGAGAGGTGAGGAGCGACCTCACACCGGCGTCTGCCCTGCTTCTTGCCCCAGGCAGCGCTTCTCTCAGCCGTGGTTTCCCAACTCCCCTCCTCTAGCTGCTTACCGCAGTCACGGAGATTTCATCGGTGCGTAACCATCCTCTGCTACCAGATGTCGGAGTGGGAGACGGACCCGGAGTAACGATGAATCTCAATATGAGTATGGTCGTTCTCGTTTATTCAGATTACTTAACAGGTTTATATAGAAGCTAAGCAAAGCACGCGCTAACAGCGACTATTCTATTGGATAACTATACTTGTCCACGCGCTTAAAACAATTATATGATTAGTACAAAGTTGCCGTTCACGCACTGTTCACAAAGGGGGGTTTATCAGCACTTTCCCAGACTTAGTCCCGCTTATCTTGTTTTACCAAGTACTCCTTCTGCTGTTCTCAAGGGAATTTCACCTTGATCTCTGGCTCCCAGGCCCCATCAAAGGCTGGATTGCTCACATCAATTAAGCTGTATCCTTTTTCACTTAACCATTCTTCCACAAGTTTAAGGTCCCAAAGCCTCCATTTCAGGGTCCAAAGCTTTGATTCTAGGCTTGAAAGACTTGTTTTGATGGTCCAAACCCTCATTTGAGGGTACAAGCCCTCCTTCATAAGTTCCAAGCCCTCCTTTTACGGTTCAGACTCATTTTAAGGGCTCCGAGCATCATTTTTCATCCCCAAAGACCGACTTTGAAGCCTCATTTTATGCTCCAAAGCCATGTTTTTAGTTGCCAAAGCCTCATTTTCAGGGTCGAAAGCCTCCCTTTTAGGATCCAGCCAGTCGTGTTAGGGTCTGAGCCGCATTTTGGATGTCCAAACATTCCTTTTGAGTGCCCTAAGACCCATTTTTAGGGTGCAAAGCCTTAGGTTTGGAACCAAAGCACGATTTTAAGGCACAAAACCTAATTTCAGGCTTCAACACCCCCGTTTCATTGCCAAACTCCCATTTGAAGGGCCCAGAGAGCCATTTTGAAGGCCCCAACCCTCAGTTTCATGGTCGAACGCTCATTTATAGGGTCCAACCCCCTCTTTTACAGCCCTAAGCCTCAACTGTAGTGCCCAAAGCCCTGCATTAGGGACGCAAGCTTCAGTTCTTGGGTCCATAGAGGAACCAATAGGTTCCCCTCTTTTTCAGCATCCAAAGCCTCAGGTTTTGCATTTAGCCCGTCATTTTTAGGGCCCCAAGCCCCCTTTATAGGGCCTCAAATCCTCATTTTTAGGGTCCAGACTGTCTTTTAGTACCCACCGCCTTTTTCGAGGGCCCAGTTTCCTTTTTAGGATGGAAAGCCTCACTTTGAGGGCAGAAGGCCTATTTTCAGGGTCCAGAACTCTATTTAGAGTGTCCAAAGCCTTGTTTTTCCTTTCCAAAGTCTCTTTTTAGGCTCCAAAGCCTCTCATTTGTAGGGTCCAAAGACTCAGCTGTAGCTTGCCAGGTCTCCTTTTAAGAGTGCAAAGCCGCATTTTTAGTTTCCAAAGCCTCATTTTCAGGCTCCAAAGCAGCATTTTTAGGATCCAGCCAGTCGTTTTGAGGGTCCAGGCTGCATCCTGAGTGTCCAAACTCTCATTTTTGTGCTCCAAACCCCTGTTTCAGGGCCAAAAGTCTCATTTTTGTGTCCCACGGCCTCATTTTG
The DNA here is from genome assembly GCF_035582795.1 of Mycteria americana. NCBI lineage: Eukaryota > Metazoa > Chordata > Aves > Ciconiiformes > Ciconiidae > Mycteria > Mycteria americana. The sequence goes on along the minus strand of NW_027445629.1, from coordinate 354,874 downwards.
AGTCCAAATCTTCAATTCTACAGTTGAACGCCTCCTTTTTAGGTCCCAAAGCCTCATTGTTAGGGTCCCAAAGCCTCATTTATAAGTTCCAAGCCCCCCTTTTAAGGTCCAAAGACTCATTTCAAGGGCCCAGAGTGTCATTTTTAAGGCCCAAAGTCTGGTTTGGAAGATCCAAAGCCTCTTGTTTAGAGTGCAAAGCCTTATTTATAAGGTCCAAACCTGTCTTCCTAACAACAGCCTTTTTTAAGGACACACACTTTCAGTTCCATGGTCTAAACCCTCACTTTTATGGCAGAAAAACCTCATTTTAGGCTCCAAAGCCTCGTTTTTATGGTCCAGAGGCTTCATTTCAGTTTGCAAAGTCTCCTTTTTAGAGTCCAAAGCCACATTTTGTGTTTCCAAAGCCTCATTTTCAGGCTCCAAAGCAGCATTTTTAGGATCCAGCCAGTCATTTTGAGGATCCAAGCCACATCCTGAGTATCCAAACCCCCATTTTTATGGTCCAAAGCCTCTTTTAGGGCTCCAAGCTTCATTGTTAGGGTCCAGCGCTTTGATTGTAGTGTTGAAAGGCTTTTTATGGTCCAAACCCTCCTTTTTATGGTCTCTGGTTCCCATGCCCAGCTCCCTGCTGACACCATGGGCATCCATGTCCCTCCGTGTGTGATGGATGCCGTCCCTTGTTGTTTTTACTTTCTGTCCTTGCTCTGCCTACGTCTGTAGCTGGGTCTGCTCTTGTTGAGGCAGGGTCACTTTTAACTGACACTTGCCACAGTAAGAAGGGGTTTCAGAAAAGAGTGCCCATGAATTGAGAGGCCAGGTAAAACATCTTACAGCAGAAATCTCAGTAGGCTGTGGCCAGTAACTATGTTGCGAATGAGCGATTTAGGTCGCTCAAAAAAATGACCGTCAAAGGTATTAGCAAAAGTGGTTTTAATGTGATTTATAAAAGTGCGACTTTACAAAGTTCAATGGCAAGGTTCACTCCACTAATGGAAGAAACATACACAGGAAAATTGGGTTACACTCGAGTTCAAGTGATTCACAGAGAGACCGAGGATACAAAGGGTACGGAGGACCCTCCCGTTGAGTCACGAGGTTCAGAATAGACCCCCTTGCTTTCTAAACTTCTGATGGAGCTTAGGTGCGGCTACAGCCCAGTCTTAGTCTCGCACTTGGACAAGAGTTTATGTCTATTGGAAGGCATACGAAGAGTAATGAAGAGCCTCCTGTTGAGTCGCGAGGTTCAGAGTAGACCCCCTTGCTTAGGTGCGGCTGAGTCCAATCTTAGTCTCAGACTTGGACAACGGTTTCTGTCTAAGGGATTATATATGCAAGATTTATCAACTCAGCATGCAATTGAAGTTACCAAGACAGAATCAATGTTACCATCCTGCAAGGTTATGTGCGATATCAGTCGCTTACCAAAGATCTGCCGTTGGTAAAAGGTCTCTCTTCCTTGAGGAGCAACCTTGAGAGCTGTCCCAGCTCAAGGGGAGATCACCGCCATGCAGCCACGCTGCCTAGCAGGGAGAGCTCAAAGAAGGCTCCCTTTGCCTGTCATATTTATAGATAAAGCGGTTGTCTCGCAGTCAAATTACATGCAATAGGAGCGATATGCATGAGGCTCCTTGTACCCACAACTTCCTTTGTTCCTTGAGAAATGAGTCTTGGAAAAGCCACCTGCTATTCCTGCGTTAACTGCATGATCGGTGTTCCAAGCTCATATGCATCGATGCTCACTGCGTCGCTCCTTGGTGAGTGGTTGCAGCACTTGTTTTTTTTCCTGGCTTGTGTTGCCCTCTCTCTCTCTCTTACTGTTTTCCTTTTCATTACATTTTTTTTCCCAATTATTAAACTGCTCTAATCTCAACTCACAGGTTTTCTTACTGTTCAAAGTTTTCTTATTTTTCAGGGCACATCCACCTGCTCCAGCATGGGGTCCTCCACAGGCTGCAGGGGGGATATGTGCTCTACCTTGGTCCTCCATGGGCTGTAGGTGGACACTCTGCATCAGCATGGTCTTCACCGCAGGCTGCAGGGGAATCTCTGCTCCGGTGCCTGGAGCACCCCTCCTTCTTCACTGACCTTGGTGTCTGCAGAGTTGTTTCTCTCACAGATTCTCATTCCTCTCTCCTGGCTGCTGTTGCGCAGCATTTTTTTCCCCTTCTGAAATATGTTATCCCAGAGGCGCTACTATCGCCACTGATGGGCTCAGCTTTGGCCAGTGGCAGGTCCATCTTGGAGCTGGCTGGAACTGGCTCTGTCGGACATGAGAGAAGCCTCTGGCATCTTCTCACAGAAGTCCCCCTTGTGCCCTCCTCCCCCCGCTACCAACACCTTGCCATGCAAACCCAATACATCAGGCAGGACTCTAGGACTCGGGGACAGGGAAACTTCTCCCCTGGCTCACGGGCAAGAATGTGGAGGCAGGTCCATGCCCAGTAGATGCCAGGGGCACCTCCCAGGAATCTCCAGGTGTCTTTTGGCTTCATCTGGAGACAGCTGAAGAGCCAGGTAGCATACCCAGACTCCTCCAAGGTAGCTAGCCGAGGAGTTTCTGGCTGTAGGAGGCAGGTCCGTGCCTGGAGCTCCCCAGTACTCCTCCCAGGCAGCTCTTGAAGTCTTTCAGTCTCCTGTGGAGGCAGCTGAAGTCCAAGGTAGCAGCCACCCACTCCCTCAAGGTAGCTACCCAGTGAGGTTTTGTGTACGTTGGAGGCAGTTCCATGCCCAGGAGCCCCTGTGGGACCACTGTGAGGCATCTCCTGGAGAATTTTGGCCTCCTGTGGAGGGAGGAAAAATCCTGGGTAGCATACCCAGACTCCTCTAAGGAAGCTAGCTGGGAGTTGTCTTTGATGTAGGAGGCAGGTCCATGCCCAGTAGCTCCCCAGGACTCCTCCCAGGCAGCTCCCAACTTCTTTTTGCCTCCTGTGGAGGGAGGAAAATCCTGGGTTACCGCCCCCGACTCCTCCAAGGTAACTAACCAAGTAGTTTGGCATATGCTGGCGGCAGGTCCATACCTGGTAGATGCCTGGAACTCCTCTCGGGAATCTCCGTGTGTCTTTTGGCTTCCTCTGGAGACATCTGAAGACCCAGGTAGCATCCCCACATTCCTCCAAGGTAGCTACCCCAAGAAGTTTTCTTGAGGTCGTGTTACATAAGAAAAAGCTCCAGTGTAAAGATGCCTTCCCAGACCTGTGCAGTAGAACTTGACCAACAGTGACCTTACCTATGCAAGTGGCTTTGCTGTGAGAAGAAACCAGGCCAAAACAGCTGAAAGCGGCAAAGTTGCAACAAAAGCAGGCAAACTCAGCTAATATATATGCATTAAGCGCACGCCAAGGCAGATCGATACTGACATACCTTGCTGTACATCGTCAAGACAAATACTGTTGATAGCCACTAAGTGGAAAGAATTAAATAGCCTCTTCTTCCAGCTATGATGTCAAAAGGCAGGGAGCTCTGTTCCCAGGGCAAATACTTGTGGGCAGGTTAAAAAAAACAGGTGCTGTATAAAATTGTGTGAGACTTGGGTACAAAGTTGCACGGTGATAATCGGTGATGAGAAAGATTCATGGTAGAAAAGAGAAGGAAAACACCACTTAGGAAAACCTGAGAGTGACAGGATGGTTTAGCAAAAGGGGAGAAGAGGCTGTGTATGTGCAAGGGCTTTCTTTTTCAGCTCACAGGAAAGACAGAAACTTGCGCCTTCAGGGTGACTGTGCTGGTCACATGCCACAGAGCACACTCGGGAGCAGGCAGTTCAGCTGCGAGGAGCCTGGCACGCTTGCCTTGGTCTTCCTCAGCTCTCGGCTCTCTGCTACTTGAATTTTGAACGCAGGACGTGTTGCTTGGGAGGATCCATGGGCAAAAGAGAAGCTGGGGTTCATTTCTTCTAGTAACCTATTGGAACTAGCAACTCCTCCCTAACATTTGGTTTTCCAGTGGTAACAAGCAGATAGTAGAGTGCTTTATTCATTTGGATGGATCAGACACGAGGGTTGGAGAGCCAAGCCTGGCAGTTCTGGCTTCTCCAAGTGTATATGTGAATGACAGCTTGTTTTGCCAAACTCTTGTAATATTGTGAAGCTTCCTGGGGGAGGGAAGAAGGAGAGCACTAAAGCTCCTGGAATCTCAAAATCCCAAACTCTTGCTGGGAGTTTACAAGAGGACCTTGCCCGCTGACCCCCCCCGTGTGTGGTACCAGACCACTGAGTTACCTGTGGTAGGCACGGTCATAAAGAACAAAACCAATCCCACCCATCAGATTAGCAATCCAATGTGTATTGAGGTAGTCCAAACCAGAGAGGTGTGGCAGTATCATCATGCCTGTGGATAGGATTTTCCAACTCCTCTTCCAACTGAAGCCCGGCACATAGCACACAGTGCTCATTCATATGGCTTCCACCAAAGGACAGAGCCCAGGTTGCTTCCCATCCACCACGTTTTTAGGTCAACAGAGTTGATTTGAGAAAGCTACAGCAACACTGAAACATTTTGAACCACATTTAAAACATCCCAACAGGTGCTGGTCCCTTAGGATCCACGTGGCCAAGGTCAGCAGGTCAGGGGTGGCCGTGTCACAGTGGGCAGCAGAGTCAGCACTGGTCGTGTCACCGTGGTGTCACAGTGGGGTACAAAAGGGGCCGCAGGGCGGTGGGTCCTGTACCCTGGAGGAGTGTCCATAGGACAAAGGCAGGGATGAGCTTCCACATGGCTGTCGCCACCAACAAGCAACCCGCCAGCATGAGGCGGACCAAGATGGACTTCTGGAACGGGATGGAGCACACCTTCATGATGCCCAGCATCACCAGCAAAGGTACAGGCATCCACAGGCACCGCAGGAGTGTGGTCATGGCCAACAGTTGCAGCGTTGCGTGGGTGAGACTCAGCACTGCAGCCATCTCAGGGGCGTCAGCATGTGGGGCTGAGGACAGCAATGATACTTTACATCTGCCAATGCGCCACAGCTCAGGGGGTGTTGGAGGGTCGAGAGCTGGCAGTCGCAGAGCGTGACCTGATTTTCCTTTGCTTTCCAGAGCGAACAGCCGTCTGGGAGGCAGTGGCCGGCTATGTTCAAGAAGAGCTCTTGCTGCGCAAGGTGGGGCGACACCCACATCCTCCTAGTCAACCCAGAGGGGTGGGGAGTCCCCATGGCCCTGGGGCATGGCCTGCAGTTACTCTTGCCCTCCTCAGAAAGCAGGAAGCTCACCCCAAAAGTCCCCAACCCAATGGACAAAGAGGGCTCATGCAAGGGTGGTATCACCTCTGGTAGGTGGTAATGTACCACAGGGCTGATCCTGCTCGCTGGAAGCCCCCTGGATGCCCTCAGGCTGCTTCTGCCCTGACTCCAGCACTAATTTTTCGGAGGCGGAAGGAGAGGACTCGGCAGCTCCTCCTTAAAGCTCTCGCCACTGCCCGGGCTCATGCCTCTGACCAGCAGGAGTGGGCAGGACCCCGCCTGAAGCACCATCCCTGGTCAGGGCTACCTCCAGCTCTTCCCTCCAGCCAGTCCTCACCCTTCTGCCCTTCCCTTCTCTTCCACTCGCAGGGGGTCCGAATTCCCACCCTTGGCTCCTTCGATGTTGTCCCCAAATGGATTCAGGTTGGGGACGAGGCCGTGATTATCCAGAGGCCCGTGTTTCGGTTGGCCAGGAACCTTGCAGGTGTCCACAACCTCAGGGACAACAAGGACTACCTGCCTGGTAAGACTGCCCATTAATCCCTGGCCGGCTGCATGGTCAAGGTGAAGGGGGGTATCGCGTCCCTTCCCGGGGTCTGAGACGCTTCTCTAAAGCCAACTGCCCCCTCTGCGGAGCAGGTCCGAAAATGGGGCCTTTCTGGGCAATGACTGCAATAAGCAGCCCTTGGGAAACGCCCGCAGAAGGGCCGCTGGGTGAGCGCCTCCATCCCTCTTGTGTGCTTTTCCAGGCAATAAGGAGCTGGAGCCCCTCAAATACGCCAAGGTGGCCGCAGCCGCCTCTGTGTCCCGACGGAAAGTGGAGGCCTGCATCCAAGGCACCATGTCCCTCCTCTCTCACTGCCTGGGGAAGGGGGAGAACGTCGCCCTTGTCCTGAGGGACATAGGCTTGCTTCTCATCGAAGGCATGAGAGTACAAATGAAATTTTTTTACAACTTCCTGGAGAGGATGTCTGGGAAGGAGAACTTGGAAAAAGCTGCTTTTGAGGTGAGTGTTTTGGCTTCTCCACGGCTCAGGCAGTCCCACAGCAGTGCTCCAGCACTGCTTGCATGTGGCCCGCCAGGACATAACCAGCCACCCAGGCCAGGCGAGAGCTACGGTCCTACCGACTCTCACTGCCTCGGGCTCCCCCAATATTGAGTGCCCCAGCCATGCTGAGGACGTCGTGCCATCTTCGTGCTCCTCCATTGCAGGTCCCCCAGCTGCTGGACATGGTGGTGTCCCAGGTGGTACCTGTGGCCTCACTGACATTTTCTGGCCGTGTCATCATCTTTCCTGAGTGAGTACATCTGCGGATGTTGCCTCTAGTTGCTCAGCTGTGGTTTGGTAGCATTTGCTCCATGTGACCACAGGTGTCCTGCCATGGGGGCACCAGGCAGTGACATGTCCCCAGCCCATAGTCATTCCTGTGAGGCAGATCCGATGGGAAAGATGGAGGACTTTTAGGCAACACTTTCTTCCCATCATGGCCTGGACTTCTTTGCAGGGTGACTCCCTTTCCCAGGACGGTCCTCGGGGATGGGGTGTAGTCAACTTGGGGAAAAAAAAAGGAGTTTTTGTGCAGTGCCAAAATCTGCTTGTGAGCAGGTGATCGTGGCAAGCGGCAAGGGCTGGTGGTGCTGTGGATCATGCTGGTGTCATCTCTTTGTCTGCAGGTTTGAACTGGAGTTTGTGCCCAAACCACCACCCAGGGCCCCTGTCAAGCACTTGAGAAAAGTCCCTGGTGAGGACAAGCGGAAGGAGGAAGAGGTTTTGCCAGCTCTCAGGCAGGGCAAAAAAGGTAAAGCTGCTCCTGGCGCCTTTGCATAGCATAGCAACCAATTTCTGGGATATAGTGGGGAAAATCCTCCGGTGAGGATTGTCAAAGGACTCCGATTTGCGCCAAAGCTTCATGACAGCTCAGCACAGCCTTTTCTGCTCATGACTCATTGGCTTGCACAAAACGAACCCCAGGGAGAGATGTGCCCAACGGAACAGTGGAAAGATGGCAAGCCAAGGCCCCCGGGAAATGACCCCTCTGCAAGGGTCCCTGTCCCGTCACCGGCACCACCCAGCTCCTCTTTCCCAAATCTGGTGCCGATAACACAGTCACAAAACCACGTTGACCGTGGAAATGAGGAGCTGGGCAAGAGCTGGTGTCAGGGTGGCTGCGAGGGGAGCACAATGGCCCTCTCGGATGTTTTGGGAAGAGGCCTGAGCACCACTATGCGTCACCAGCGCCGGCGGTGTCCCAGCGATGCTCTTCTGACAAGGTCTCTCCTTCCCGGTTCCAGTGGGATTTGCTGAACTGCCCTTGCCTGCCCGTTCAAGCTCGACTCCTAATGAAGCCCCACAGCTGCGGGAAATGAAGGAGATGGAGAAGAGGAAGAAGTCTCGGGTCAGGTGAGTCTGGAGATTCAGGGCTGGCGTCTGCACAGGCTTGCTTTCTGACCCAGCAAGGGCCCATCCCCCAGCCCCAAACACTCGCCGTTCATCACTGCCCAGCAGTGGTGAAGGCAGCACCCAGAGGGGCAGGATGAGGCTGCCGGGAGCCCTGCATTGCACAGGCCTGGCTCCTCTCCTTCCCTTCAGGAGAGCCCCAGCGTGGCCTCCTAAGCTGTGCATGGGGACAGCCGTGTGTCAGCCGAGGGTCCTAGCTCAGGGGGTTTCCTCTCCTGAGCTGAGGGCAGCCATGGGCTGAGCTGCCAGCAGCTGTGCAGACAGGCACATGGCTCATAGGGACAGGATGAGGCCCCAAACCCATCGTGTCCTCAGGCAGACCCCTCCCGTTGTGTCCTTTCAGGTGGCTGCCACTGATCCCAGGGGACTCCTCTGGAATAAAACAGCCTGTGACCAGCCAACCCAAGGGCAAATCCAAGCTCGAAGGCCAAGCGTCAAAGCAGAGTCGAGCGCAGGCAGCAAAACCTGGGAGGTGCAGAGGAGGAGGACAAGGAGAAAAGAAAGTTCCTGTTGGAAGCAAATTGCTGTCAATGAGCTCTGAGGCTGGGCTGCCTGAGGAGCCCACCTACAAGGTCTTCATTCCACAGCCACCAAGACCTGAGGCAGCACCATTACTAAAATCAAGGCCTGAGATGTTCTGGTCAGTGGTGAAAGAACCGCAGAAGACCATATTAGCGGGATACAGCTTTGAGCCCTCCCTTTTGGTGCCACCAATGTACGAGGAGTCCAGGTCTACGCAATGCCACCCACTGAAGACCAGATCGGTGGTCTCCAGGATGGAGTGGCCTTGGCTGGAGGGATCAGGGCTTGGGGTGCCCGGAGCAGAGGGAGCACCACTGCGGTGGCAAAACAGGTACGTGATTCAGATCTGTGTCGTTCTTGGGTGCTACTTCCTTGTAGAAATGCCGAGTTAGAGAGACAGTGGGGACTCTTCAAAGAGCCCTTAGTTCTGATTGATGTTCCCACCTTGGGCTCTTCCATCACCAGGGGCGAGGTACTTCTTTTCCAATGTTGCCCTCTCTTCTGTAGCCTCAGAAAACACACAAGGCCGTGCTATTTGGCCATGTTTGGAAGGCCTAAGTAACCACAAGGCTGCTCTGGGCTGGAGAGGGGACTGTTTCTTCCCAGCTTGTTGCTCCTTTAGATCCCCAGTGGGAAGAGAAAGGCTTTTTGGGTGGGTCTGGCCCGGTGCTTTGGGAGCAAAGTGCTGCTGCTGGAGAGGCTGCACGGAAAGGGTACATAGAGGGAGAGAAACAGGTGCCCTCCCCTCACTGTCCTGACCTGAAGCCATCCAAGGGGTCTGGGTGTGGGCAAAGAGCTCCCCAAAGCTGCAGTATTGTTTTAGAAGAGTCTCTCTTCTTTTGCAGAAACCCACCCATCTTCGGGACCCAAGGAGCTCGGGAAAGAGATGAATAAAAACACAAAGGAGACGTTGCAAAAGAGCATGGACTTTTTTAACTGTTTGCGGTCCTTTTTAACGGTCCTTCACCGGAAAAGGGGAGAAGGCTTTGACAGTTGGCCATGGCTCTGAGATCAGCCCAACATGGTGCTGGAAGCAGGGCCATCAGAGAGACCTTCCCTCAGGACCTTTTCCATCCGAGGGACCTTTTGCATGGCCGCTATGGACAGGAACCCGCTTTCTGGGGCAGGAGAGGGCAACCAGGCACTCGGAGCAATGTGGGGGACAACTGAACATCCCTGGAGGGGAAAGGAGAGGATGCGAGTGCAGCTGGGGAGGCATGGAGGGCACCTATGTGCAGGGGCAGTGGAGGCCAGCTGAGCTTTCACCCAGGAGCGTAAGGGACCAGGGAAGGAGAGAGAGCAAGGCTGAGCCCAGCTCTGCTGGGCTGGACTTTCTACTTCCACTTGGGGTAGAGCCAGGGCTCTTTACTATGCTCTTTCTCTCCCAGTTTATCCAATTTATAGCCAATTTAGATCTCTTACTTAGGAAATCCTCTGAGCAGGTCTGCCTTTTGGCCATCCTGTGGGCCACCCACACTTGACAGAGAAGGTCCATCTCCAGTCCCAGCCCTATGGCACTCATGTAGCCTGCTGTTACCTGGCATTTTCCTCCTTGCCCAAACCCACCCTATTCAACCCAGGAACCCAACCCTCCTAACAGGAAGCTTCTGCTTAGGACAATCTGCTGGTCAGCTTAGTCAGCAGGGCTAGTTGAAAGCCTACGCAGCAGCACACGCCTCCTGCCTGACCAGTTTTCTTTCTGTCCCAGAGGAGCTCGACTCGATGGTGATAACGCCATTTCTAGCTTTCCTTGGGAGACAAGGGGGACCAAAGCTCTTGTATCACAGCTTGGCTTGGTCTGAGAAGGCAGGGCAAAAGCTGTGTGGTGGTCACAGACAAGGCTGTCCTGGGCTGTGAGCTGTGCAAATGCCAGCAGGAAGCTCTGGGAACTCTTTGCACATGTACCAAAGCATTCCTGCTGCTACCCCAAGGCCTGCCAGCATGAGCCACGGACGCTGGAGACGGGTGTTTCAGCCAGCAGGCCAGGGGAAGGTAGAGTTGCCTCCTCTCCAACGGGAGGCTGCCCAGCTTTGGAGCAGGCGTGCTCTGGTGGGGTCAGACCAGGTGCCTTTGCTGTCTCCTGGCCTTCATGTGCTTCTCATGCTCATGGACAGCCCCATCTCTGTTGACAGTCTTTCTGAAATGGGGATTTGGAGCAGTGGAAGTTGTTTCTCCCTCCTGCTGGGAGCACACACCAAGGCTTTATTGCGAGAGAAGCAAGTGGGGAGTGCTCCTGGCTGGATGCAGCTCCCTTGGCAGATGCTTGTGCCCCTCTCTCGGCCCCCAGGTCCGATACGAGCCTTTCCCCCCGCCCAAGCTGTGCTGCCGGCTCTTGGGAAATGGGGGTACCGAGGGTGGATGGTTTTACCACAGCCGGGGAGTTCCCGCCAACCCGTCAGGGAGGTTATCATACAGTTACAGGTTTTCAAACAAGCCAGCAAAGAAGTATCTTTCCAAAGATACTGTCCCAAGGGAAGTGCAGGGTTTAGCTCTGATTGCTCTCTCTGTGGATTGTGTCTGACCTCAGGCAGGTGCACAGTAGCTTTCAGACAAGGCATGGGAGTATTCCAGGGTGAAGTGAGCAGTCAGGATCCAAAGTCTGTTTTGGTTAAGGCAATCAGAAGAAAGATGTCCAAAGAAGAGCAACGAAGCTGGTGAAGGGTGTAGAGCACAAGTCTTCTGAGGAGCGGCTGAGGGAACTGGGGTTGTTTAGCCTGGAGAAAGGGAGGCTGAGGGGAGACCTTATTGCTCTCTACATCTACCTGAAAGGAGGTTGTAGAGAGGGGGGGGTCGGTCTCTTCTCCCAGGTAAGTAGTGATAGGACGAGAGGAAGTGGCCTCAAGTTGCACCGGGGAGGTTTAGACTGGATGTTAGGAAATTTTCCTTCACTGAAAGGGTTATCAAGCATTGGAACAGGCTGCCCAGAGAAGTGGTTGAGTCACCGTCCCTGGAGGTATTTAAAAGACGTTTGGATGAGGTGCGTAGGGACATGGTGTAGTGGTGGACTTGTAGTGTTAGGTTTACGGTTGGACTTGATGATCTTAAAGGTCTTTTCCAACCTAAATGATTCTACGATTGTATGATTCTAAAATTGCCCCCAAGCAGCTTTGGAGCAAGCTGCACAAAGGGCACCAGCAGCCCAGCCCAGCCCTCCTCCCAGAGCCACCTCTGGCCAGCAAGAGCTCAGAGAGAGCTTCTAGAGACACGGACAGCTCTGCCAACTGGCCTGCCTGCCCACAGGTCTCTCAAGGAAGAGCTTTAATCCCTGTTCAGCTGTTGGGATCGCCTTGGGAAAACAATACTCCTTTGGTGCCAAGAGGCAGAAGAGCCAAACCCAGAATTCAAAGCACGTGTTGGACTTGCATATGTAATTCATGGGGTAGTTTTTCTCTGTAGGCGTGGAGTCACTTGGTGGAAACTGGTAACTGATGGGACTGGTAAGAGCGCAAGTGTTGTGCAGCCAGGGAGCCCCTGGCACTCGGGGAAGCCCAGCAGCTGCCGCCTGCGGCAGGAGCCCAGGCTGTGTCAGCTGCGTGGTTGTCTGGCTCAAGGGGACACGTCCCCCTGCGGCCCCGTGTCACAAAGGGGCAGTGATGCGGCACCCGCCCGGCGCTTGTTAGCTCAGCTGGCCAGGGCTTGGGATCCTGAAGAGCGGGCCAGCGAAAGCTAGTTGGGCTGAGCTGGCCTTCGGGATAACTCAGCTCCTTCCTTTGCTACTTGCGTGCCTACTTTTTTCTAGCCATTGCTGCTTTACTGCCCACTTCTCCTCAACTTCCATCCTCTTTCAAAGGTAACTGTGATTTGACTTTCAGGACAGCTCATAGAGGAGGTAGATACGGGATAAAGTATAGGCTGGTCTGTAGCTTCCGAGCTCCAGGCTGAGCTATTACACCTTTAGAGGCTGGCCAAATATGGGCTATGGGTAGAGTTCCTATTTGTTTAATTCTTATTTCTTTGCCATGTGCTAGGACAGGTAAGTAGAGGGGTGGCAGTGTTGTCTGAGGCGTTGGGCCCAGTCTAGAATGACAAGAAGCCCACCCTGACTGATGAGGTAGGAAGGGAGACAGAAAAGGAGCACGGCAAAGGCAGCCTTTAAAGCAGCGGCCGAAAGCCGGTCACTCCTGCGTACAAGGTGGGCCAGCGTGTGCTGGAGAGCCAGAGGGCTCTGCTGCTAACGCTAGCCACAGGTAAGCAGCAGGTCCTCTTCAGAGAAGGTGACAAGCAATGCAGTGTTTCAAAAGGGCCTTGGTAATTGCTGTCAGTTGACAGCAGACAGTCCTGTGACAGGGACACTAGGGCCATCAGCCTGCAGCTCTGCAGCAGTTACAGCTGCCACTGAAACACTTTGGATGGCGGATGCTGCTCTGTGAGTTGCCTTTGGGGTCTTTTTTAATCATTTTGTTGAGCTACAATTCTTTCTTTGCAATCAGGTGACGGGATTGGCGCTGATCTCTTTCTGGAGCGTGTCCTGA